>NC_088309.1:3712339-4021492 GCF_910592395.1 Lineus longissimus
CATTGTGATGTGTGCGACAATTAGCTTCATGTTGGAGAATGGGTTAATTTCTTTAGGATCATGATTACATATTGACTTATATCGATATTACAACCTTTCATTTATAGCCCGTCGAGCACATCCAGCGGTATTCAAAATGCGAGACTCCGGGACACTGAGGTAATTTTCTTTGGCACCCAAGTCCATAAGTTACTTTGTTCAACCTCAGTGGGTAGGAAAATGTGAGAGAAGTTACAATGTGGATATATGTAACCAAAAAACCTACTTTATAAACAACCTCTATACTTGCTACCAATGAGTTTGAATTGAACAAGATTTTGGTTTAATATTTCAGGTGAAAGAGCTTACAAGAAAGTTGGCAAAAAGTGAAGAACTTCGAACAAAGGCTGAAGAAGAAGCAGAAAAAGCCAAAGAGGATGTAGCTCAACTTGAAATGCAGGTAAATATCCAGGGTAAAGTGGAGAGGAGTGATTTCTTCTATGATGTATGCAAATGAAGAAAATGAATAATCATATTGTAGATCATTGGCATTTTTCTTTGCCAAAATAGTCCACAACTCTTACAAAAAATATGTCAATGCTGAAATAGTGAAACTTATCAAAGATTAAAGAAGTTTTCGCCGAAGTAGGTGTCTTTTCCTTTTCAATCATTTCAGGTGTCCGACTTGGAGAGTACCATACTTGACCTGAAAGACCAGATCCAGCTACTTGAAGAGCGACTTGATCAGGCTTATAGAAAGAATGTCATCACGGAAGAGAAGGGCTGCGAGGAGACCTTACAAATCAAGGACCAATACATCAAAAAGCTGGAAGATGAAACCAAGAAAGTTCAGAATGAAATAGCTAAACTAGTAAGGAGAAGAGTCTTACTTTCAGTTGTTTTTGGAAGAGAATCTTATAATGCTTCTAGTAATCTCACTTTAACTGAACAATTCAACACTCAATTCAAGGTCTTTCTTTTCCTGTTGTTTTAAGAAAATGAGAAGCAAGAAAAAGCTCCACGCAGCTAATACTCAGCTGGCTGAGGCAAAGCAGCATTCTTCTCTTAAGATGTTTGAAATGAAGGATGAAATAGCAAGATTGGCCGAAGAGAACAAAAAACTGAGTGGTAAGTTCTATAAAAAAGAATACAGCAAATTGATTAGGACTTTTTTCGAAATACTTTCTTTTTGCAAACTTCTGACAGTTATTGTACACTCAATTCTATTGTTGTATGAAAATTCTCAAAAACTAAACTATGTTTTCAGAACAAACAAGTGGACCATCCCAAATAAGAACTTCAGATTGTGGTTTATCAAACAGTGGGTCTGACGACGGGCGAACTCGAATCATTCTTCAACTGTCACAGCAGATCTCAGAACAAAATACTAAAATCACTGCCTTGGAGAGGAGTATGGGAGAAAAGGATAGCACAATCAAAGGATTGACAATCGAGCGTGGGAATACAAGTCTAAGTCATGGGGAACAAGAAACTATTAACGGATCTCGAAAAGTGTCGCCAAGGAGTCCTAGAAGTCCCAGGGACCTACACAAGATGGGGACATTTCTAACTGAAGAATCTCAAAGTGATTCTGGTAGCCTTGGAGGATCACCTTCAGAACTTTTATTAGGGACAGCTGATTCTCAAACACTGTTTCATCGGGTTAGCGGTGAGATGGATGAACTGCAGGCAATCGCTAGGGAAATGAGTGACCTGCAGAAAAAGAAGAAAAAACAAAAACGAGCTAAGAAGCCTGCTGATTTGAAAGGGGTTGAAACTGTAGTGTCCAATGGGCTTCCTCCTATAGAAAAAGGAAGTAGTGCCAGTGAGGCTGAAAGACGCCAGTGGTCCAGTACAAGTCGGGATTCCGGCTATGGGCGGGATACTAAAAATTCCGCTGGTGGAAGTGCTCGTAGGAGACGAAGGGAGAGATTTACAGAAAGGCTCAATTCTGCTGGTCGCCAGATTTCTGCTACCAGTCAGATTTCTAGTGTGACTGATTCTGATATTTTACTAGATTCAAAAACTGGCCGGGTGGGATCTGCTAAGAGTTACTTATCAGATCTATCAGAGTACAATGCCGATAACTCAGAATTTGTGGACTATATGGAGTTCACTGATCCACTAGCTCCTATGAAGACATGAGGAATTACTTCTGTTAAAGGTATTCTCCAATTGTGGACTCAAAATTAATGCAGTCATGTGTAATTACTGGGTAGTAAAGTTCACATGGAAAAAGTTGTTTCTATGCAATGTACATTACCTGTACCATTGAATATTCTGCCTTATGTATGAGATTAGTTTTTACCCAACCGTTCGATATCAACCTGTATATGCTTTGAGTATTGAATCAATCTGACAACTGTGATATATTGTACACTGTATTTGATCTCTCAAAGAATGAAACAAATTAAGAATTCTGTAAACCCCTTTATTATCGCTGCCCTATATGTTTGCAAAACCATCAGTTTCTGCATCCATTTTTGCGACTTGGTATTTTTTTCAGTGATAAAACCAATAAAGTTAAACAATTTGCACTCCTAAAGTACGTGATTGTACCACCTTTCACAGAAATATAAGGTACGCAATAATAAAGGAGTTTACAGAAGCTGTGTGAATCATCATGTGTGGAACTGTTTTCGTTCTGAAACTCCGTCCATTTTTGCAAATGTGTGTACCATCTGCCTTAGTGACAATGACTAAAGCCTGATTGTCATGACTTGGACTGAGCCAGTCTTCTTGTAGATCGTCCTCTCACCAGCAGTCAATGTTCAAGTGGCACTAACGGGCCAGCGTTTCAACCAATACCAGTCTCTATTTGCCCTTGGGATCACCTGATTTTGACTTCTTGTGATATGACCATTTTCATTACACACTACTGTGAAGCTGCTGCAGTTCTCAACTTTGACAATATCATTATGGCTTTGTGCTGATTATTGAAGTACATGTATTGTTTTTGTCACTGATTTATGAAGATCTATGAATAAAGTGTTTTGCTGAAAATCAATATTGTTTCTATGAACTTGTTGAAAACAAAGCTCTGGGATGCCGTCTGTACAGATGTCTTCACTCACAAAGGCAATACATGAAGCCCAAGCTAAGAGGAAGTGCTTTATCTGTCCGCCAGCTTCTGAGGACCAAGTGTTTGTCCATGATTACCATTTGAGCCTCCAGCACAATGCTGCTGTGAAAATTTCCAAATGTGACATGTCTTCACCGTTGCCAAAGTTCGATACACAGCCTGGAACAACCAGTCCTAATGTTTTGCCAATACAGCCTACTGCCTATTGTAGTGGTAACATTGTATATGGCCCTGACAAGTGAAAAACAATCGACTGATTTCAATGGAGAAATAGAAATCACTGTCTGGTTTCATGTACATGTACATGTATGATGTCCTCAGCAATGGTCTTCTTTCTGGGGTTCATGTTAGGGTATCCATATGTCTCACATACATTCCTTGTCAAATGATTTGATCTGCCATTGAAATTGACATCAACATCGGCTTAACTCCTCCATGATCAATGGCTTGAACTTAGGCATGATCTTTCAGGTATGAGGATTCACAGAGTTCATATATCAATCAGACACAGATGTCCCAAAAGCCAGTACATGTGCAAGAGACGGGACCTGACATTTGCAAGCCATGTCCAAAACTGCTTTGCAACACTAGCATTAGTGCGTCACTAACTGCGGCGGCACATGGTTGCGAATAGGCACGTATCATCAAATCTACCTAAATCCCATGCCCAAGACCAGGCTCTTGGCCTGCCATGGATTGGAATTGAGCATTTCCCACAGGAGAGAGGTGGGAGATTTCGGCATCACATTCTGGACAGACTTATGGGATGTTCATACTGATGACAGTTAAAAGTCACAACCACAGTATGCAATACAGTAGAACTTCTATAATAAAAGAACCCTTGGGACTGAAAAATCGGGGAGAGTGAGAGGGCATCCTGCTTACAGAGTTGTTGTTAGCTAAGGGAGATTCCACAGTATGTTCTAACATGTCCTGAATAAAACAAAAAGCTCATAAAATGTCATAAAATTATCATTTATTGAGTATTATTAAATAGTCACATAATAGGTCAGATATATTTACATAAAATGCAATTGATAAAATCACAAAAACTAAAAATGATGGCACATTTCTGTCCATTGATTGAAAGTCACAAATATAAGTATCACATGCATAAGTACATGTACTCTAAAGACATTTTCACAATCTGAACATTGATCAGCTTCAGAACGATCGATTATACAGAATCACACATGATCAAAGTTAAAAAGTTAAACTAAAACCATGAACTTTAGTATGCTTGGGTTAGTGAATTTGCTTCAGCCAGAAAGGTTCATTATTTCTAACATTGTTGAGTACCATATACTGTTAGATCAGAATTAAAACATGTAAACATTATCTATAATAGATTGTTTGAATGAGAATCAAAAAACATTAAGACACGGTATATGTGTAAAAAATAATTTTATGGCATGTCCATATCAAACCCATCTCCAAAGTTCACAACTGAAGTAACTGCCATTGCTCTCATCCAAAGGTGGAATGCATATACTGCCCGTTTTTCTACTCATTGTAAATCTTCACCTAGCACCATATCGCGGGCAATCTCAACTCTTTTTTTGGTCCGGACTACTCCATCCTGAAATAAACACACATCGGTATCATGCTCGGTATTATGAGAGTGAAGAATAAGTGGTTTTGCATTTGGTACAAGCTAGTAGTAAGGCTCAAAGACATCATTGATAGACATAGACACGAGGTCAGGAGAAGCTAACAAGATGGCCTACGCATAAAGGCACAGTGGAAAAGCATCTGACGTGTGATCGCAAGGTTTTGGACTACATGACTCAGCCAGTGCCACTTGGGACTTTCAACAGGCCAGAAGAAAAGCTGAACCAACAACCTTCATGTAGAAAGCTACCCTAACCTAATCTACTGAGTGTATCAAACTGACTTACCCTCCAAATTATAACCAGTCCATCCAACCCACATGTTGCAAAGCCTTCTTGACCAAAATCCAACATTTTCTGAAATTAATGAAGTGCAAAGTGACAAACACAAAGAGAGGTTAAGAAAATAGAAAATACCACAACACTGTCATCAAAAGTAGATGAGAAGATGAATAGTTTTTTCCGTCTTATGATCAACGTTATACATATCGAAAAGCATGATGTAAATCATGTGACTAGAGTATATATCACTGGGTGAGTTGCTGCAGCTCCTGCCTTGACTTTTATACTGCAAGTGCTAGTATTTACCTGGACTGTTCCAGAATGAGCAAGACACTCTCCCAGCAGATCCGGCTCGACATATTTGTCTTCTTCCATCAACTTCTTCAAGCCTTCCTTACTAAAAATAAAGGAGAAAGAAAAATCAGTCACGCCGACCTCTGTCACAGCGGGTTGATGACATTTTCACTAGTGCCCAACCATCGGTCAAGTCAATAAATATTAAGTTCAAAAGACACCTTTACCTGGTTCCAAGTAGTCTCTCAATGACTGAAGGCGAAGCTGGAAGTTTATTCACAACCTCCTCCTTTTTGTTAAAGTATTTCCTGTTTCCCCAGAGTCTTACAGCACCATCCTCTGAGCATGTAGCCAGGAAACAACTGAAACAGGATGAAATTTGTATCATTTTATGAAGTCCCTTTTGAGCAATTATACTAGACGATTTTAGAGAAAGGAAGTGATACTAATATGGATCAGCCTACCTACATCATGCCCTTGGTACCTTCTAAAATCTCAACTCGTTCCTAAAATATTGTTTCACTCACCCATTGTAAACAAGTTCTAAATGAACAATTTTTGAAAGATGAGCTGCATATTTCCGTGCCAAGTGTTTGCTTGCAATGATGTCATAGACACAGTAACCAGATCCTATGGCCGCAACCACATATCGCTGAAAAAGAGGAGAGTGTCCAAACTTAATCAAGACTTGTCATTCCGACATCACAGCAGAGGTTAAGACTATAACAATTTTAGTTAAACATCAGGAAACATTGGTTTGCTTTCTTACCAATTCCTCAAAATGGACTACAGATGATTGAAAACTTACCCCTTCCACACAAATCATATGTTGAATACAGTGAGGGTAATCATGGTACATTCCTTCATATTCTCCCTGAGAATTGAAATAACGTGTCGGTGAGTGGCTGTGCGTTGTCCACAGGATTATCGTCCCATCAAGTGATCCACTGGCAAACGTGGCTTCTGAAATATCAGCATATACTTATTAATCTTTACGACATTAGTTGAATTCTTTGAACAAAATGCTGAACTTGATCAGGCATTATCCGTCACATGCTCTTTCAAGCCACCAAAATCCTGTCATACTTGACGGTTGTCACTTGACAAGTGACCAAGCAATAACAGGGCCATTACCAAACAATATGGTCAAATGTGAATGGTTCTAAGCAGTAATGAGTGTTTAGAGGCTTATGGGGAGTAAAAACATTGCACACATTAAGGAACATACTTTATTCAGTTGCAATCTTACCCGAGACATTTATGAGAGCTCTAATAGCCTCCCTGTGAGGCCTTAATTTCCTCACTCTCTCCAACTGCTTGTTCTGAATACCACCTTCAACATCTGGGAGATCATTTATTGAATAAACGACTGAAAAGACAAAGCAAAAATGTATCAAAATCAAATGGCATCATCATGAGAGGTTCAATAGTTTCACCCAGGGGTTGTAAATTTCCTAAGACATAACTTTCTAAGATCATAAGATGCTATCAAAATTCAGAAAAACACACACCAAAGAGCAGTGGGTATCAAACAAACATTAGAAGACAAGGTCTCCAATTATGATAAGGGGAGAAAACACATCTGAATTGATCACTTGTTCAGCATATTTGGAGCAGATTTTCTTGGGACAATATTTGAAAAAATATACCGGTAAGCAGAAAGATTATGTATAGAATGTGAGTGTTCAATATAAAAGTTCTGCATAATTTAACTTCTAATTCTCCATGAAACTGAGAGAAGTCTTGACTACTAACCTAGTTGTTTTTCACATGCTGCCACAATTTGATCGTTCTTGATGAGTATAAGGAGGTGAACATCTGCTGGAACTGTAACAAGTAAAAAGAAATCATGAGTGCTGCTAAGATCAAAACAGAGTTCAGTCTTCTTGATGGCATTGTCACTCTTGTCCTCGGTCATGCGAAGGACACAAAACCAGCTGTCTTTACTGTACCAACTTACCACTGTTGTTTTCTTCCTCATTGTCATTCCTTGTGAACTCATGCAGCATGTTTCCTTTCCTATCCCAGAGACACAGCTTCTCACCACCGGAGCAGACTAGGTCACCTTCATCAAGAGACAGCAGGCACTGCAAAAGCATGATATCAACAGGTCAGATTATGTCCTCATAATCAGTATACCATAAACTCACCAAAGCAACTTTGAGAACAACTTTCATGACTTGAAGAAATTGTGAAGAAAAAAAGCAAGGTTTATGCAAAGCTGTGTGGCTGATAAAAATAAGAATATGACAAAAAGACCCTGCCACACACTTTAGTATCTTTCTTACAAAATTATCCCCTCCTTCACTGGATCTCATAGCCAGGTTTTGATCAATGAATTTACAATCACTCCACGCCTTACCTTCACATAGCTTGCATGTTCAGATATCACCTGAATGCATTCTCCACTTTCAATATCCCATACTTATTTAGGAATTAAGGAAATGACAACAATCTAGCAAAGATTTGAATTGATTCAATGATTTTTTTTTTAAGGTTATTACAATGCGTCAAAGGAATCTGTTGGAAAAGTTTAAAAGGATATTCTCATCTGCTTGTCTGAGGCTGCAGTCAGTATATAAACACTACTGTTGTACATACCAAGGACTGGATCAATGTGGGGCTTCAGCACCAGTAAGCTGGTAATTTGACGTGTGTGACCAATCAGGGTGCAGATCTTTCGGCCAATCTGAAAGAGTAAATCATGAGACATTCATGCTTCAATTTTTATGAATAACAGAATCCCAAATCTTCCAAATCATTGGATTATTCTACCTGAATATAATTCTAAAGAAGAAAGTATTGGGTTGATCAACCTACCCCGATGTCCCAGACAACAGCAACACCATCATCCCCAGCTGACACAAATCTAAAAGAAAAGCAGGTAGTTGTATTATTTTGATGGGTAAAACTGTGATCATAGACAAAGTTTCCTGCAAAAAGATGTCAACTGTTTTTAACTGGAGAAGATTAGACCTGGAGAAGCCTATGAAGTATTCGAGAGAGGCACCCACTCTGCAGCAAGTGACGTAATCCAGGCCTTTATCACTGTGTCACACAAAATGACACTACTGACACTGTCTTATAGTTACATACTTTGATAACCCACTGTCCCAGACCCAGTAGGCCTATGCCGGTTAGATTTAATACACTTTGAACTTTGAAGACAAATTTAACAAGATCAACAATCATCCTCATTGCACTGCATACCTTTCTTCATCCACAGCGATAAGATGTCTGACAATATCTTTGTGATGTTGAAGAATCTGAATCTCTGTATATGGATTTAGTGGTTGATCATCTTTGATGGTTTCAGGTTCAGCCTGGAAATAGAATACTGGTAGATGACATGCATCATGCATGACAATTCTTGAGATAATGCATCTTGTCCCATGTGCATACACTTAGTTTCCTTATCATCTGATGCACAAATATACAAAACTAACCTGTTTCAGTTTCATCCTCGGAGACGACTGGCCACTTGGAGCTTCTTGTCCACCCCAAAGTCTCTGGAACATGATCCTGCCTCTCTAACCTCTTTACCCAGCATCTAGGCAAGTTCAGGAAGGTATAAGAGTTTATATCCGTCACAAAGACTTGAGTTTGGGCCGAGACAGGGGTGACTTTTTTCAAGAAACAGTAAAAAAGGCAAAATGCGGAAGTGCTGGAACACAACCGAGAATTAGTGAAGTCATAAAATCATATATGAATGTACGCAACACTTTAGGAGAAAGTTTCTTTTTATTTAACCCAAATAATCAACTTTTTGCAACATTTTATTGTAAAAGTGACTCTATGAATGTTGGAAAAAATATTGATCTTTACTCGAAGCGTGTATTAAGAATTTTATTTGCAGACCACGTTGAAAATGACCTTGACCTTTCCAGATCCTAGAATTGAGATGAAGTACGCATGCCCAGAGGAGAACGTAAACATCAGGAAGTTTGAGAACATATTTTTCTCTTCATTTACGATCAAAATTAACCAACACATCAGCTAATGATTTTTGAAACTAAGGTGTAGTACGTTGCTGTAATAACTTATGCACCGAAAATGCAAGACGGTAATTATGAAGAGTGGTTATCCAGCTCGTATGCAAACGAAATGTCTGGCAGTCGTCACACTGTTCAAGCCCTGTCCTGGAGAAGGTTGTATCTTGCCAGAGCAAAATTGAAGGCTTCAAGTAGAACTTCTGCATTGCTGTCTGGGTTTGCTATGGTACGTATTGGACCAGTGTTGTCAGTCATCTATTCCAAGTAGCCTACTGCGTATGGGGTTTAATTGTTATCATGAATTTTCCCGACTGCTTGCTACACTATTTTACTTGCCCTTGCTATATAGACACCCCTGTTGGCTTTGCATGTTATCTGCTGTTAACCTTTAGAAGGAATGGTTATTTTCGCTTATGTTATCAATTCATTTTGCAGATTTCCATGATAGAGCTTCAGATAGAGAAAGACGTCCCAGAACCATTACTCATAGCATTCAGTGTCTGTGCTAGCCTCCTCGTTGCTGTCCATATGCTCGCTTTGATGATCAGTACCTGCATCTTGCCAAACCTTGAAGCAGTCAGTAACATACACAATGTCACAGCAGTCAAAGAATCACCTCACGAAAAACTTGGAATGTACATTGAAGTTGCATGGATATTTTCAACTGGACTCGGGATCTTGCTCTTCCTAGTTGAAATAGTCTTACAGTGTTGGGTCAAGTTTTATGCGTTCAGCAAATATGCTGCCGCTGCAACCACTGTGATAATAGTCCCTATCATTATAGTCTTCATTGCTTTTGCTGTCCATTTTTACCGTGTATTAATTGCCCATAAATATGAACGGTCGACTAGAGGACTTGAGGAGCTTGAGACTATTGCTAATTCTTTGGAACCTGCCAGACAGGATCAATCTATTCGAGTTGTGTAAACAAGCATGCCAGTGGAGAATAATGTGTTCAGGATGCTTTTAGTCAATATTCTGTTATACAATATCCAACAAGTGAGTTCGTAAAGAAAGATGTTTTTCCATTTTGGAGTGAGACAGCAACTTGGGTCATCAACGAATGAGGTATAGGAGGACATTAATGACTGTTTCCAAAACTGGATACAATGAAACATGTTGTTAAAATGATGAAGTACAAACATTTAGTTGTTTAATGCAATTAAAGAACAATATGTGATAAATGGACATACCTCAGTATGTCCAGATTGATAGATGTAGATGTAGGTGAAGATTCTGCTATAATGCATCCGTAGTTTGAACGCAGCTGTTAATAGTGCTATTTGTTACATAGGAATTAACATTCCTGTTATTGTTTTTAGTACATTGTGCGTGCACATGTCACAATGTTATCTATATTGTACTGGCAGTCAGATTGTACATTAAAAACAGTGCTATCCCAAAGGGGAGCTTGATGCTATCATATTTTGGAAATGATTAAAATATGTTCATAATAATAATAATACTTCTTCCAATTATTTGTTAAAATTTGTTCACATGGTTATGACAGGGTCTCTGTATTTAGTGGACTCATGAGGTAATGAGGCACAATGTAATCAAAGGCCTGTCATTGACACATAAGTGAACACATGAAGAGATACAGTGAACCTTTGAAGAGGAAGCTATTGACTGGCATCTTAAATGGACATACACTGTCAGCACAGCAGGACATTGCTGGCCAATGTGACACAACATGGTTGCCCTTTACTTGGAATTAATCTGGCTCTCATTCCAAGATGTACCTATGATCACTCACTGTGATCAGCAACAGTGTTGTGGCAAGCTTGCCTGTTTGTAGAGGACAGTGTTGTCTCTGTTTTTATGTTCTGGTTGTGACTGCCTCCTCGATGTGACCCTGCTCTCTGTCTTACATCCTGGTGGTAAAAATCTGCAATATTTTTAGGCATGGCTGGTGGGGTAGTGCTGGTGGATATTGGTTTTAGTTCCCAAGCTTTTTGTGCAATAGACATGAAACTTGGAAGGCACGTGGCGAGACAACTAATTGCCAATATCCGATGTTTTTTTCAAATCAAAAAGCAGGATGATAACGCCCAAAATTGACTGATCAATTTGCTTTGAAGACCATGGGAGTATCAACAGACACAGTGAGGCAAACAAATAGTCAAGATTCTTTTCCGTAACATCAGGTAGATGTGATTGTGATATCGTTGAATGTATTGCATCAGCAATGGAATAAGACACAAAATCAAAATGGTGGATATCAACCGAGAAAAGCAGGGTAATGCGATTAAATTCTTTCTATTGCCTCAACCAGCACCAACATCCCAATGAAAATATATTGTTCATGTAGAGTTTAGTATGCAGATTAGGTAATGTCTTACTTCAATATGCAGAAATGAATGGTTATTGCAAACTAACCTGCTGAATTTGACGATCCAAACACCGGTATCGATGTGCGCATGCGCAGATGAAGTGAACTAGTTCAGGTTCCAAGTGCAGGGTCTGTGAATGAGGAGACGGTCAAGTCATTTCCCCAAAATTCACTCCAGTGTCGATCTACAGAGGCCATGCATGGATTACCTGTACTGTGGGCTGGCGGCTGTGGTCAGTGGAGCCTGCCCTGGCCCTGAGGCCGAGGGCAAGGCAGCAGTGTCGTGAGGGCTACATGCATAAGCGTATGGAGGAACGCTGGCTATCCCCCAGCCATCCTCCCTTAGCTCATATTATCACTTTTGATGTCACACGGACACAAGTCACACAGAGGTTTTTGTTTTCCAGAAAAGGCAACCCAGGCCTATGCTGCCTTAGCGGTTGGTTTTGTGTGCCTGGCTGTCGGTTTACCACTCTGGTGGAAGACTACCATGGTTTATAGAGTCAGTCTTCCATACAGTGAAATATCTGATCTGTCACACAGATTTGTAAGTAGTATTGGTTTACCCACTACCACCAGTATGATCAATGAATAGTTCTTATCTTGGACCTAAATTGATAAAGTTGAATGAACATCGTCTTTTGTCCTTTTACGTCTTGTGGTATGTCTAGATAACTTTGGAACTTAAGTCACCTTTCTTAAACCTCTTGACAATTTTCCGTTCTGCTATGTCACACCTGACTAACATGAAGGAGGATTTGTCATGACTTGTTTTACTACACTCATTCTACACACTTTCTTTTAGGTGGTCTACTCTGTCCATATTCATGTCATCTCTCTTGATGACTCCATAGAGAAAGGGCATTTGACTGCTTTGGGAGAGAGTCTTGGACATGCCCTCAACAGATTAGGCACAGGAGGCAGTGGCCTGGAGGCCAAATACCACAGCTCAGCAAGGCCAGCTCATGATGATGAAAAACAAGATTATGTCCATGCCAGAACTGTGGCAGGTAAGACTATGAATCAAGTTGCCAAGAACTTCAAAAGAGGGATTTAATGTCTGGTTGAGGTTCTCCCTGCATGATGTTTTCCATCGGGAATTATGTTGAAATAGCACCGAATTCGTACCCATTTTTACTCCTAGTTAGAGAGAACCCATGTTGGACTAGGTGTTTTGCTCAATGACACAGAGATGAAACCCCAGTGTTCCTACCAAGAATCCAACCTTCAACCTCCCAAATATGAGACGGCGCTGTGATCACTATGCCACTGATCTCTCTGAGACGTATGAAATATCATTGCATAATTCATTTCAGATTTTGATGACAAGTTAGCTTACTCCAATGTGCTCGGAGAGCATGGGAAATTCTACATGTATATATTGCCCAAAAAGAGTCATTTGGATGTTGGCAAGGGTTTTGTGGGAAGAAGAAGGAATTCTTACTTCAAGACTGAAGGTGAGATCATGTTGATATTTGCTTTGAAATTGCTTTAAGAGTATCTATACTTGTATTTCACAGGATATTTATTTGATGTTACATCTAGTTTACAAATTCAGTATCGAATCAAAATTAAAACACCTATTTTGCTGAAAAAAGAAGTAGATGGACAAGTATAGTGGAGTTGTGGATTACAAAATTCTCTAACCTTCTTGAAAGGGTTTAAAATGGTTGTTTACATTAATCTTCCAGATTTTTCTTCCCTGACCGTAAAAATTACAAAATTGATAAAAGAGGTGTTTGTTAGGGAAGAAACAATCGCAAGAGCTTATAAAAGTGAGAAGGGGGTGCTCCACCTGAAGACAGATAAAGACAGCATGAGAGCAACAAAATCAAATCCTAATTATGATGTCACATTCACAATGCTGAACCCTCAACCTGATATTATGGATGTCAGGTGGGCAGTACAGCAAGAAATTGACAGTAAGTTTTATTATTATGTGTAAATTGATCAGAGATCAATAAGCTTTTCTCATTCTTTCATGTAGAGGCAAGTTCTTTCTCCGAGACTGACGACATCAATCGGCTATTGCATCATTTGTTTCGTCAGAATTTCCTACAAGACAAAAACCCCGCTATCTGATCATGAAATTATAAATACGACTTTCCCAAAAATTGTGGCAAGAGGCTCAAGTGAATAATGACAAATTAGTATGTCAACTTTAAATTACCAGGTACAGTATCTATAGTTGAAGTCAGACTATACAATGTAAATCTTTACTTATCTCGACATTGAATGCAAGACTTCTGAGTGATGTGCTCTGTCAGTTTTGTGCAGTTCTACTTTTCTTCTTCAGCTTACATGGGGCCATTTATCAAGACGTTGTCTGACTTCATTGGTATCACAATCAAGTCTCAGGTATGTTTTAATGTACAAGTAATTTTGGCTGGGGAATCAATGGACCTATGTCTCTTTCTTTCAAAGTTCAGTTGACGTAAGGCATTGAAAGGGCTGGTAGAGTGGCGAAGAAGATAAGAATGATGTGTGACCTTGCCATTGTTCAGACCTCAAAAGAGTCACAATGTGTCATTCTTTAGTTGTCATGTCTTGTCATGTCATGCTCAAATCACCCGCATCTGAATACATTATGGCAATGAGTATGTATTTATGCTTCAGATCACATCCACCCTGATACATGTATGATCTTTTTCATTTCTTTACAGATTCTGCACTATACGCAAGTGACATTCCGACCTCACCGTGATGATGGAAAAGGAGAATATTACCTAAAGCAAGATGATATTCCTGGATTGATCAACCCGATTGAGAGAGAAATCAGTAAGTCTACATTGATGACTCCTGCTGAGCCCCACTAACAAGCAATTTGTATCGTTCCAACCCACGATTACCTTTGATGCTGTGTGCCACAAAAACATCTCTTGCCTGTGGGTAAAATTAGTTATCTCTGGGTCAAATTATTCTCATGCGAGCTTGCTTTCTGACTATCTGGAATTCATTATCTGCATTAACTGATACATATAAATACAAAATATTTCGATTTGTTTTCAGCTTCCTTTGTGTCAAACAATCCAAACATCAACTTTGTGATCTACATCCCAACTCGGAGTAAGTCTCCTCTGTACTTCCGTGATCAGAAGGGCAAGAACCTCCCAACCAATGCTATCCTCAGTCCTCGATGGGGAGGTCTCATTATCAAGAATATACCCAGTCCGTCCAACACCACCAAACTGCCTGCCCTCGTCAACTTGGACATGAAGGAGATCCTTGACATTTGTATTTCACAGTTGCGACTACTGCTTGGCATTGAAACCAGTGTAAGTTTAGTGTCATTTCTTTGAGTACATTTTGTTTCTTTCAAATATTGAGCATGTGGACCTTGGCGAATCAATACCATTGCAACGAAAGGGTGGTATCATTATAATTTTGATTTCTCTTGTATTTATTCATTTCAGTATCCAAACTTGGATGTGACATTCCAAGAACCTGACAATACTGGTATTGCTCTTTGGGTAAGTACTCTCACTGGCATAAAGGTGACTAACCTCCATTGTAACCTTGCTAGAACTGCCAGATGGACGTGAAAAGTCAAACTGAGTGATTGCTGATCAATAATGCTGGTAATATCTAAGCTATGACTGAAATCAAGAAGCTCAAGGTCAGCCTGGTCTTAAAATCTTTTCGCTGATGTTGATATCACTGAGGAGTTTTGTATTGAGACTGAGTTTTCTATTCTTGCAGGAGCTTGATTTCTGGTTGAGGAAGCGAGCAATAGAGAACACTGCCCTGGCCACCAGCACCCTTAGCTCACTATCAGACCTGCTCGGACAGATCAGTAATATTGTCATCAATGATGATATCGGAGAAGAGGTAGATGGATGTGGAATCTCCTGTTGTGTTTCAGATCCAAGAAAACCCTGAGATTTAATTCAAAATCGGGTTGTTTAGTTGTCCAGTTTTGAAGTTTGCTGAAGCTTTCACCAAAGCCGTGACTCAACAAGCTAAAGTTAAGACCAAATTTGAAGTATTATGTTACCTGGACTAGATTGTGGGCCATGGTACTAATACCCCACTGATTTTTCTGTCCTCTCAGGTTGCAACAGCAGTGCACTCCATTGAAAACAGCTTGGAGTTTTTGAAGGAGAATAAACTGCGTGATGGTTTCCTGACCTCAAGACAAGCTACCCTTGCATCTGAGAAAGCATTCTTTGATGAGTCTTTACTGGAATTGCTCTACTTTCCAGATGATCAGAAGTAAGTACTTTGTCCTTCATCCATCATTCGTTGGAAGGTAGTGATTTGAGATTCAAAGTCATCTGTGAATAATACACAAAAAACCCATGACAGCAACCATTCTCCAGGCATAATGTGAAAGATGAGGGGCCAGGCACCAGCTATTGCAATACTCCTTGATGCTCCATCCCAAAGCCTTGTTACTGTAAGATATTCATGTCCCTCGTCATTGTTTCAGGTTTGCTATCTACATTCCACTTTTCCTGCCGATCAGTCTCCCGGTGATCATGACTATGCTGCAAGCCATCAAATGGATGAGGGGAGAGAAGAAGAACAAGACTGAATAGACAGGAAATCTGTAGCTGGTTTCTAAGGCATCTTGGGACTTGTAAACCCTTTTATCAGTCTGTCATGAGTATTCCAAAATGCATCAATATAAATACAGTGAAGCCTCGGCAGGACATGTGTTTGGGTTTGTTTTGGTACCAAATGGGTTGTTTCTATAGAATTTGACCTCTGTATTAAGTCTTGACTTCTCCCTTTTGAATGACAAAATTTGTCAGTTTGTTGTGTAAATGGAGAGGCTCTGCTGTACATATCTGTTGAACTTCCCCTTGCTTTTAGAGACTGCTTCCTTAGTGCCATTATTGTTCAGTTGGCTCTATCAGCTAGCTAAAAATTGTATTTTGGGATCTTGCTTATCAGATTTGGCCTTGGACACACAGCCATTCAGCATTGTATTGTATTGAGAAACATTTCGATCTTCGCTGTTTTTTGTTCGGAAAAAGACTTCATGCAGTACTGAAAGTAGAGAATCTTTTTTCTTGGCAACCATGTAGAAAATGTTATGTTGTTATCCTAGGGATATTGATAGAAATAGTGCAAGCATTTAGGCACTTCGGTATGTATTGTACACACACATTTTATAATAATTATTAAAGTTATTTTGTAGAAAATTATTCTTGTTTTGTTGCTTTCTTGTTCCTCATCTGTTTCTTGGGAAATTATGAAAGGGATTGCAATTTGCTAGGCTGCTGGGCCCATGAAGGAAGTTCAAGCCAAGCCTCAATCCTGGATACGAGACTGAGAGAATCTATAAAAATGGTGTGTGTGTCATCCGGACTGGCATGGTATGCAAGCCACACCAACATATCTCCCTTCGACCTGTAGATGTTGGCTCTTCCATTGCTTGCTATTGACCATTCAAAGCAGACCGGCTTATCCCTCCACACAGATCATGCCCTTGCAGTTGTGATCCCCCAGATTGATCTGTCCTTGGGTCCCACAAAACTGATCCCTGCTCCTCCAGCCATTCCCCGATACATACCCGATTCACAGCAGAGCACCTTTTCTTCCATGACCTGTCTCCCATTCTGTCAGTGTTGAGATACAATGTACACACTGCAGCATATCAAACCTTGAATATGGAGTAAATTGCTTTTGGGCCTTGGGAATCATCACCATGACCAAACTTCACACAACAAACAGTCAAGATTGATGTGTTTACAGGAGTATCCAAGCCCTTCAGCACAGGAGGTCCCTCAGGGGGTATCCAAAACCCTTCAGTACAGTAGGTCCCTCAGGGACCCATGACCTGTCAGGCTTGAAATGACTCCTTCCTGGGAATAATTCAAGGATAATCAGCTCTTTTATGGGCAAAAGGATAAACAAATTTGCCTCAAAGAAGTGGAAAACCTTGGGAGGGATTTTTCTACAAGTAGAGTTCTTGACCCTACCTGTTCCAATGCTCAGATGGCAAAAGGGTAGGATTTAAACTGCATACAAGGATTTTCAAATTTATATCCCCTCAAATATACTTTGTCCTTCTTTCCACAAGTGTGCCTCTGAGACATGTCTGTCCTTGACATATCCTTGACGGTCCATTATGTTGTGGGCCATTCTTCCTTGCTGTCACAACCTACTTTAACTTGGTCGCAGGGGTAAAGGAGTAAAGTAAAGGAATAAAATCTTATTTTTGACACAAAATTTATTATGTGATGAATCCAGAAAATGAGGTGCCGAGCATGGTCCTGAATGATTACACAGATATCTTAGATGACTCGTAACACTAGACCTCAATTCTAAAAAGCCTGCAATCTACTGTGGACTCAGGCAGGGTTGACACCTGAGGTAGGCCCAGAATTTCAAGACTGATTTTAAGATGTTTCAAAATGCTGAAATTTATAAGATTTTTCCTGAAATTAGGGGGAACCATGTCTGGCTGCAGAGTAAAAGACAAATGCCAGTCTCCCAACAGCTAACAATGGATTCCATAGTGTTACCTACCCACATTTTCCACTGTGACGAAATTAGTAATATGATATACCCAGCCTCTACTCTACTCGCAGCTGAACTACGTAGAGCAACCCTGCCACTGTCCACACACAGGACAGTGAAGCATCAAAACTGACTTATCTAGGCCTAGGATTACTGTCTATAGCTGAAGATTAACATGAATCTGACACCAAAGCATAACTCTAGCACACAGGACAACTCGTCAGCCTCATAGTTAAAGACCTTCTTACTATACAATCATATTCATGCAATATATACAAAACATATACATCCAAATCTACAAGTACACTCAAATAACAAAATGTGATTTTTTTAGAGGATTCAGGATGAAGACATCAAACAGTGTTCAACAGTCACTAACAGACATGTGCTCTGAGTGTCACAAATGATTCTTTTGAAGACACCAAATGGGCTGGTAGTGCATGGTAGTAGCATTAATCCAGCATTCGTCTGTGCAGATTTTCATCTAACATGTCTGTGCAAATTTTGTAATATCTTGGTGGTAAATAACCCCCAATTTGTGATCCAGTCATGAGTCACACTGTAGTTAAAATAAAAAGAATACAAGGCTCGCTTCTATATTTTTGTTGAAATTAAAGTGTACAAGCAACAAAATAAAAGTGTACTTATGAAGTACAGGTCAAAATGTGCACAAGATGACCAAATAAATGTACACAACATGTGTACAAAAGTCAAAAGGTTTAATATTCTGTATAATCTGATCTTTATCATCATATGCATGTACAATCAAACGTCATGTAAGTACAGAATGAAAAATAGCTCTGTAAGAAAAGTGGCTTGTGCCTATAAAACCAATATGTGCAGGGACTTTACAGTGCAGAATATCACAACGTGTTTTGGAATCAGAACTAAATAGCAGTGGATTCACTGATCAGCCAAGGCAATTCCTCTAGGGTTCAAACAACATTATACATGTACAGCAAAGGGAAGTTAATTAAATCTTTACTGAAACCACTCCATCAATGTGGCGCCTAAGAAATTCTAATTTTGCTTCGGAATGAGTCTCACAGGTGGTTGATTCAGGACGATTTCTGTCTGGCTTTGAAGTGAGAGAAGTAGACCTATAACTTTTGATTAATATACATTTTGACGGACACAGACTTCAAGGAAATTCCTCATTCGATCATTCCAATTAAACCAGTACAACAATGCCAAAAATGGTCGCAGGATAACATAACGAAGGAAACTTTACAACCTTCGGCACAACAGCATAAGAAATGAACCAGAGTGAATGCTGAATTTAACTCAACAAATATTACAAGACAATGTGGACTTGTTGGTGTATTTATAGTGAAATACAACCACAGTCCTGACCATAATGAATAAGGCACATATTGTGAAACATAAAACAACAAAATTCAGATTATATTATGTCAGTTGTGTTGAAATGACTTTGCAAAAAACCTCAACATCAAAGTCAAGACTTGTCAAAATTTGTCCTTGTCATTTGTCCCCATAAGAAATCTGATAACTTTGGGGAAAATATTTGTGCTTGTGTTTAGCAAGAACTTTACAAATTACAATTTGTCGAGAAATCTTTAGGAGATGAAGTTATTGAATTTTTATTGGATTTTTTTATAGAATTTGTACAAAGAACTGACCCGATATATGACTGTGATCAGAGAATAAAGAAAACAGCTGTCCAAGGATTACAACGGTAGTTTTGAATATCAGTCATCAATACTGCATAATCCACTAACAATTATCACATACAATTAACACGTACATGTATGCAGTAACCAAATTCATGTAATTACCATGGAAACACATACAAAACAGAAAATGGATGTATGTTGTACTGGAGAAAATCTCACACCTTTAATAACTACGGTCTCCGATTGGTTTTACCAGTGTTCTACATTTGTTTGTTTGAGTCCAGTGTAGTTTGGGTAGCTTCAAAGGCCTTTGACAATCGTAGACATTACTTTTGTCTGTGCCACATGTTAATAGAAATACATTTTGTAAACACTACCGCTCTACAGTTCATTTTGTCAGACTATGATGAAATCATAGCTCACTTTTCTCAAATTTCGATAATTTTTTTTCCCTCATGGTCATAGACATAGCTTTGCTGTTTTTGAAAATAAATCATTAGTAAATATCATAGTGGACCTTTAGTAAAGTCTCAGCCCCAAGCTTTAGGTCACAAACTGCTTCATCCTTAAAGATATAGTCATTCCACAGTTGCTAAAGGCTAAAAGTGTTCCCTCCATCCTAAGAATAACTCTATCCTACATTATGAGATCATGGTAAGACTTCTTTCCTCAGCCGTGCCTTCTGTAATATTTGTGTCCTTTTCTTCCTCTCTGCTGCTCTGTTTCCTAACGTCTGCCGCATGGCTGGGAGTTGCATGGCGTTGTCTGCTGGTGGGGGTGCCTTTGGAAGATAGGCTACATTCGGCCTAAAAGCAGAAATCAAGAGTCATGCAAGTATTAAACAACCAAGTGTCAAGGGATTATTCACAAGCCATCAACTTCGTCTGCCTGACCAACTCATTCTGCCAACTAGCAAAAGCACCGAGTAGCAACTACCGGTAGATCAATGTCTCATAAGACTTTGTCACGCATGTACTTTCTCCTGTCTTTACAAGCAATTTTGAAGACACTGGCAGAAGATCAGAGATGCTTCAGCTAAACAACCTATTTTTAGAATCAGTGAGTATCCTTGCAAAAAAATTTATACAGAACTTACATTTTTCTTGAAGGATTTTTCAGCTGTATCTTCGGAAGTTTGCCTTGTTTTCCATCTTCCTCCTCATCGGCCACATACGCCTTGGCGATGAGGTAAGCATCTGGTGTCCATTTTTGAGAATAGAGGACGTCCCTGAGATCAGATTTAAGTCGGCTCAGCTGGAAAAGTTAAAGGAACTGTCAGCTTACAATTAGGTGAAAATCTTCGCGCATTATGAGCTTAAGTTGGGCATTTGGTTAGACAGAAACGCAGCATGGTCTTGTGGTTAAAACTAAAGGTGTCAATACCGACATATCAGTTGTGAACTTGGACAAGTTTGACGCCGCAAAGTTTTCAGCAACAAGTCAAGAAATGAATTCCAAAATTACCTCATTTGACTGTTTTTCATTGAGTCCCTGAAGTTGTCGTATTATGGCCTCATAATCAGATGCAGATGGCTGCCTCGTTCCTGTAACCTGATTGGTCACTGTGATAGGATGTGTCGTCAAATCAACGTCTTCAACCGTCTCTGCGGCAGTAGACCCAGAACCAGAGTACCTGAAAGCAATATCACATTGTTATTGTTAGATCTGATATACAATGTAAAGAGACAAACAAGTCTGTACAGTACCACTTTACCATTAGAGGACATCTGAGGTGGGTTTCAAATATAGCACAGCATAGTTTTAGGGATACACGATAGCTAAGAAATCTAACCTTTCACATTGATTATTGTGTGGGCATCTACCGTTTACACAAGCTGCCACCTGAGGTTCCCGAAATGGCCACTTTAACTGACTGCCCATGCAACCATGCAGGACACCCTCCCTGTACCTACTTATGACAGACCCACAGTCTTCTAGCATATTACTTTTGATAATTTGCTGCAAAGGTAGCCCTGATTAGATGATCACAACATTCTTACTTCTTCGAAGACTTTTTCTGTTCTTCCTCCAAGACCTGGGTGAGATATATATTTTTGTTCCTGGCTTCTTGGAGCTGCATTTTCAATTCCTTGATTTTCTCTTGTAGAACGTACAATTTGGGTTGGTCTTTTTCTGAAATAATCAGGTAAACTTCAGTATTTTACTGTTTCTCTCCTCCAGAACTGCTAAGACTAAGAGGAAGGCTGTTATAACAAATTGAAAATAGAGATTTCATAACACTTTGCTGAGTGAATTGCTTTAAAATTGTTATACAATGCCAACATTCATGGGAAGATTGGCAATTTTAATTAATTCTACCGGTAGTGGATAATTTTGTAAATTAAGATTATTACCGGTATATGCATTGTGGAACATTATTGTTTCATAGCCCTTTGAGTGATGACTGTCTACTTGATAGTGTTACCATTCCACTAGCATATTTAGCATGATAGCATATTTCTGAATTTCTTCCAACACCAATTTTTGTCTGACCTAAATAAGTAAATGCATGCACAAAGCAAGCCAACGCAAGACAGATACATGACAATACTTATTCTCACATAGGTAATTATGTCTATTTGATGTTCGCACCTCCCCTAGGCAGTTTTGACACTTTATACAGGTGACATACAATTCGATATATGCCGGTAATGTAATTTTTTCCAGTAAGGTCTTTCACTATCAGTGTACTCTGCACCATTACAAGAAGGGAGGAGCATGTTTGTACAATTCATCCAATACCAATACCATACCATCTTTGATTGCAAATTGATTATGTCCGAGCTCGCTCATGAAATATTCAATTTACCCACTGAAGTAATTATGTGATAATCGTTATATCTACATCAGCCAGGAGTATTGATTGTTCATGCAGGTGTAAAACTAGGAGCATTATGACACAACAATGCAGTTTTAGTGGCATTAGATGAAGGATCTGAAGAACATGACCACTGAGGACCCAAGCTCTCCCCCACCCCACCCCACCATATAGATTTATTCATTCAAGCGACGTGACGAACAGGCAGACCATTTTGCAAATTGCGTAAGTCCACTGCTCGAAGTTAGAAGTTAGAAGTTACTGGAAAGCAGCATGTTTGTAAACACAATCTGTTGATTTGGATGAGCTGAGCTACATTTTGCTTTAGAAGTTTCAGAAGCTTATTATCCTCTTAAAATGAGTTGTTTTCTACGTATCTAAAATGCAAGTTTGCATAGGGTTGTTCACTTTGCATCATTTTAACTGAGAGATTTTAGATCATTGCATAGATATAACAGCAGGGTCCCTAATTTTGTTAAAAATAGTCAGACATTTGACTAACCACTCTTGATCGACCCTTCATTTGACAACTCAATGGTCTCGGATGCTGTCAATTCTGACATGTGTACATGTAGTTCAGTCGAGCCCGATTCAAAATCAGATGTTCCTGGAAAAACCGCAACAAGTATAGCACAAGCCATCAGTCAGGCTCCTACATACAAGTACATGTCGTGCGTACCATATAATATAGGTTGATTCTAAGGTTTAACCTAACTGTAGAAATCTACCAGTATCAGCTGTAGGGGAACTAAACAGTGACTTCTCCAAGAACTGACTACTGTCAATTTACCAAGCACTTGTTAAAATGCTTGCATTTGTTCAGGAAACCCCACAATAGTGACACTGATGAAAAGTACCATAGAAAGTCTGAAACTATCTTACCTGAGTCTAGTTTTCCTCCTCTAGCACTACCACCCGTCCTCGACGACTCCACTGAACTGGCCGATTTTTCTGCAAGATTTATAATTTGTGTCAGAAATCGTAAGAAAGTTGGTGCTATACGTAGACAGAACCCATAACAAGGTACATCAAATGTAATGACTCAGGTCATTTTTGTCAAAACAAGTGCTATATGCCCAGCAAGTTGTCATCTTTTAGGACACAGAAGTGTGCACAACAAGATACTACCATGAACCTTTCAACAAGTACTTATCATACGATAGGGAACACTAACAAGTGCTATTGCTCTTCCCAAGATGCTCACCTCTTTCCTTACTTCTTTCAAGTCGTTTCCTGACAATCCTACTAGCAGACTGAGGAGGGGTTGGCATGCTGTTCTGTTTCATTATTATCTTGAACTGCAGTTCTGAAAGAAATGGAAAATATTTTGAAAGCATGTACAGTATGTTTACATTTCTTTGCGATACAAACAATAACGAGGAAGACGAGATGCTTTTAATTTGTTTCATGATCTGCAAATACAATATATTTTTTTAGCAAAGAATGATGACGCAAAGATTTGAAGGTGTTGAATAAAATTCATTACAGATGGCGTCCGGGACAGTTACAGCAGAATTCTCAGTAAATGGAAATTTAACAGCACAGATTAATGAGTCAATCCTGACCTGAATTGACCCTTTTCTTCTCCAGTAAAACACATGATTTGTACATACCTTTATTTTCCTTTTTTAGAGCGTCTATTTCTTCATGAAGACTAGATAATATTTCAAAGTGTTGTTGTCTCAAGAAGTGGATACTCTTTTCTAAATGCTGTATCCTTTGAGATGGATTCATATCCTCTGGATTACTCTCCAATGAATTATCATCAGATTGGTTGTCTAAAGTGTCACTGAATTTCACACCATCATGCGTGGGAGGCAGTGGATTAAGTCTGTCCTTCAGGAAGGGCTTTGGGTAGCGAGATTTGTCCAACTTGCTAACCCTGGACCATTGTGGAAGCTGATTGGGTAATGGTGGAAGCTGAGCATTCATATCGGCAACCGCGTCTGGGACGATGCCGGGTCTAACTAACACCTCAGATGCCATGATGGTTGATTCATTTGAGCACCTTCTTGATATAAATCCTGATGTGACACCACGAGATTTTAATATCCGATGGAGATGGAGAACCGCCTTGAAACAATATATCCTTCACTCCTTACATACTGAAGCTATTGAATCTGAAAAACATGATAAATAATTTAATCTTCAATTCAAAGCAATACCGTACCTTATAGTTCTAAAACTTTCCTTTTGTATGGGCCCTGCCTCTGCATCTGTTACTCATACTGTCAAGTATTATTTTTGCAAATTTTGTTAATGTTATTATATAGAATTACTACTACCAGCTCGCTGGGCTATAGGCCTACTGTGAACTGTCACTGTCAGTAGTCAGTTACTCAGTCAGTGTCAGTAGCCTAGGCCTTAGGCCAGTACTGTACTTTCAAATGTGGTCTAGTATATACATGCATTAAACCATTCAATGCTTGATTTAAGTTGGTACAGCCTTCACAAGCACCTGCTCTCACAGCCAGCTATTAATAACTAGAACAACAAGCCATACTCAAAGAAAGGGACCTCACAAACTACATACACCGATACACACATTCCATTCTATAATATGCAAATGAGCTTGTTGCCATAGGAGTGGGAAGTAGGACAATTTTAAAGTTCAGTTTTTCGACAGATTACCACCATGAAATCAATTTGTTACACAATATTCGATTATTTGTATATGGGAATTAATAAATTTCTGCAATTTGGTCAATATATTTATTTTGAAATGGGGAAAAACAACCAAATAAGCAGAAAAACACGAAATACGAGGAATGTTTACCTCATTACCTCCAGCGCTCGAAGAGCTACAAAATAAATTGCGGTTGTTTCGCTCCCTCAACATTTCGCCCCAGATCGAAGTAGTTTCGCTCCCTTGGACTTTTTGTTGGGGATTGACTCTGCGACTTGGCACCTGTCTTGATAGGGAGCTCTTCGTTAATAGGGCTGGTGAGCGAGAAGACTCGGGTGGGGGGGGGGGTATATAGTTAGGATGATTGAGAGGACGGAACGCCGTCTCTTGTGACTTCCTCATCTCTCTCATCATGTTGTCAACACGGTGGAGCAGCCAGGACTGTCGGCCTGGCTGTGACTTCCTCATCTCTCTCACCATGTTGACAACTTGGCAGAGCAGCTTATATGTGTTGTTTTTTTTCACATACATTGTTCTCGTGGTTTACGGAAAAGTAGGCCTAAAATGTTATAGTGTCTAAAAACAATATTCAGTTAATGGAATTACACTTTTGAATGGTCCCGATTGTTCTTCACAGGAACCGCTTGTTGCCGACAAAGTCAAGACACTTACTAGCCGTTACCTCATGCAATTAAGTCCAATCAACTTAACGCCACGTTAAAAGATATCATCAACGGGCTAACGCCTTTTCAGGTTCCATATTTGCAATACATCCTGTGGCGCATAGGCGCATGGTACTCTCACCGAGGTTGGCATCTCGCGATTTCGCATTCCGCATCTCGCGGTTTGTAATAAGCCATCATTAATGTGACATCCGTTGCCGTGCATGAGCTTAATGGCAAGAAGGGTCCCGATGCTGTCCTAGGTACCTTATGACAAAGTAACAATCAAGCCCTGAATGTCAGGTGATGCTTGCTCCCTTTTCTCCCCCATGCCTTCAGGGTTACTTTTGAAGGGTGTACTCTGGAGGCAGGACAATGTCACATTCAAGCCGTTTCGGACTGATTGCTATGTTCAGGAGTGCATGCTTCCTTTCCTCTTACTCCTGCTTAATGGCAAGAAGGGTCCCGATGCTGTCCTAGGTACCTTATGAGCTAGATTGCATTCAGGATGTACCTTTCAAGGCAGGACAATGTCATCATCAAGATGTCGTCTGAATGTCAGAACTCCCACCCGAGACTCTCAAGGACCAAGTAACCATGGTAACAATCAAGCCCTGAATGTCAGGTGATGCTTGCTCCCTTCTCTCCCCCTTCAGGGTTACTTTTGAAGGGTGTACTCTGAAGGCAGGACAATGTCACATTCAAGCCGTTTCGGACTGAATGCTGTGTTCAGGAGTCCATGCTTCCTTCTCTCTTACTCCTGTGCGACAGGATGGGACTTTCAATAGGGAAAATTGTGCAATGGATTGGAATGTCTTTTCTGTCAATGTTTCAGTGCTCCGAGACAGTATCATCCGAAGTTTTGCCATAGCAGACATTCTCGTTCCAGCAGTGCGCTTCCAACCATCACACCGCAGGTTCAATAGCGTCTGAATCATGCTGCATGCTGATATAACTTACCAGCAGTCACCACGAAACAGATGCCATTGTGTGTGTTATGCCTGAATGACCTACTTCAGGGCAGTACAGAAGAGTAAAGACAGAAGACAGATATAGGACTTTTAAATTTATTTTTTTTACAATTTAAATACAGTTGAAATTTACTTCTTCCTCTGTGCCTGGATTACTTGTGCCATCTCCTCACGTTTCCTCTTGCCTCGGATGTGTGTGCCGAGCTGCAAGATAACGGGCAATAGATTAGTAAAGCATGGTGCAAATGAGCAATTAATATCTTGTATCTGCAGGTAAAACCAGTATTGAAAGACGAAGAGGGTTGCTTCGTTCAATAATTCTTGTCACATATTAGCATGATGAGTATTTTGGTTCTCTTCCTTGGATAATCGATTTATCATGTTATTGTTAGATGTCACGCTGACCCCACTCAATGCTAGAAACAGTCTAAATCCTTTGGCTTGATACAAGACGAACAAACTGAACTTACCCTCTTCTTGACAAACTTGAGTGCTCTCTTGTCCCTGGACACCCTCAACAACTCAATGCAACGTCTTTCATAAGGAGCATAACCGACAACATCCCGAACAACATCACGGATGAACTTGGCATGTTTGGTCAGAGCCTGAAACAGATAAATATTTCATGTTTCGAGGTCGAACCAAAAATTCAGATTATCAGTGATAAGCACATCAAGTCTAGACGGCATCGTAAGGCCTACTCAATATAATTTGACTGACAAGTCCTTCACTGCAGAGGCATACATCCCCCATGGGCCCATGGACTCTACTTACTCCCTTCCTCCTAGATGGACGTGGTTTTCTCACATTCTTGGTCACTTTGTGGCCCTTGTGCAGGCCACAGGCCATTTCATATCGAGGAGCCATTTTTTATTTCTGAAAATGAAATAATACAATTATCTTGGATCAGTCGATTGAGGGGCCGAGCCGAAATTTTGATACGAGAAGACCAATGTGATTGTCAGAACTTTTTGACTGTACACAAAGTACACGATACAGACTAAACGTACACACCGCATAGGATGGATAGGAATCCCACTCAGAAGTAGACGACGATGGTTCTAAATCTGTGGCTTTTTCTGTAAAACTAATCATCCGGATAACTTGTTACATATCTCTAGTTTCATTATAAGGATGTTTGGAAATCATTGACTGAACGATTACTGGTTAATTTAATGGATTATGATTTATTTTCATCTCACTCACCAACTCGTTTCTAATATGGCGTAAAAGAGGAAATGAGTGGGATTGTGGGTAAAAAAGTGCTCGAATGGCGGATTTTACAAATTGACAGATTCAGTTTTTCTGAACATTTAAGAGATATTCATGGTATATTAGTTCCCTGATATTGACAAAAATATGAAAAGACCATTCATAAGTACCTGCTGCACTGATATAATCCAAAAATATTCTGGTTCTCACCTTGATATCTTGAATAATAAACAATTGGTGTTTTAAGTTTAGGCGTTTGTTTATTAAATGATACATGTCATGATGTAGGGCTATACATCACGTACATGCATGCATTATGCCAAATGAAGTTCATCATCATTCTTGCATGAATTTCTTCACCTTTATGTTCTGTGTACACCTCATTACGAAAGACACGACTATATCAACTACGATGGACAATTTTGACAAAGACCAACAATTAACTTGCATCGGATCGGTTTAGAAAACACTTCCAGTGAATTTTATTTGTATCATCTTTTACTTCTTCAGCTTGCATGGAAGTCCTTCTGATCAGTCATGTCTGGTCCGCAGAATAACCTGCAAGAACAACTGGCAAGGTTACGGCAATCATCTTCATCTGGTGCTTCTGGTCAAGCCCAAAGGTACCTTTTTCTGCAATGCTTTTCCTGTAATGGATAATTATGCAATCACAGTACTCACACCATCCTCAGGTAGATAATATGACACAGAGCTTGGTTTAAAATGATGCATCAATAATATTAGTTTCTTTTCTTGATGCAGTGGGTCCTGCGTGAAATCTGGGCTGTGGCACATGAACACTCTGGTTTGAAATGGTAGCATGTTCAATTCTAGCTTTTTTGGATATGGTATTTAAAATTCCACTTCATTTTTCAGAGGATTTAAATTCAAGAAAGTTATAGGATCCTCTCTCAGTATCAAGAAGCCAACCACCACTAATCCTGTACGACCACCACCACATAATGACAAACCCAATTCATTCAACAAAAATCTAAGCAATAGTTCAAACCTGCCAAGTGGCCGCTCTTCCTCTCCAGTATTCCCTTCATCAACAGCTATCAAAGTAAGTGCAACATTTTTGTGCGAGAATTTAAGAGTTTTTCTAATCTAAGTGCTGCAGAGCCAGAGGGTGGAGGAATGTTATGACGTCAACTCAAAGTCTGACACAGCAATTGTTATATTGTGCTCAGCACTTTAAGATTTCAGAGACATCAACTTTAAGTTCTATTTCTTTTTCTTTCTAAAATTCTAAGTTAATGACTTGTGTGAAAGTTTAAAGCACTGTCTTTGATTTGAATAGACATACATATTTCACACTCAGATGAGATGTGTTCTTAAACAGATCATAAGGGGTGGCATTCAACACCGCCACACATAAGTCTGTGTGATGGTTAGTTCTGTTCCCATTGAGTTCTTTTTTCTGTTTCAGAATAAAGCAGCAGAAGTGAATCAAACCTCAATATCTACCTTCTTTGGGTCGAAGCCACCTGGTACTGGCAGCAATGGTCAGAGAGGGTCGTCTTCCTTCAACCCACCGCAGGCTAAGGTCAAACCCATGGCAGCTGTGGCACCCCATCGGTATGAATACAGTTCATAAGCTAGAAGTTCTCTCTGGACATTGTTTCCCATCGGCCGAGGCTAAGGGTTTGATTTAATTAATTAGAGCAAAAATGTCAATTTGAGAGATAATATGTGATGTCTATGTTTATCAAATTAATCCATTTAGCTGTACAATATCAAATTTGTGTTTCAGCAAAGTTTTGTAAGCCTTTCGTCTTGTTCATATTTTGTATCCTTCTTTGTTTCAGGGGTTCGGATCCAGTCAATTCTACATCCCGCAAGCCATCTGTTGCCAGGCAGAAAACTATAAACAGTTTGTTCTCTGGGTCTACAAGACCCAAAGCTTCAACAGTTTTCCTGAGTGATGATGATGATGATGACTTTTTACTACCCAGTAAGTGTTTTCTGGTGCATAAGTGCCACGCTGATTTGTCGTGTTCATTAAGCCCACTGTAAGATCCCCTAATGCAAATGGACAAAATTATTATCCTCGCTATACAGGCCTTGTCTCTCCAGTTGTAAAAGTCATCTTGAGGAGCACATAGTTCGGCTGCCATACAGTTGCCATAGGTTCAACTCGGCTAGGCAGTCTAATCACTTCCCCTTCGGTCCCTTTGCTCTTTTCAGGTACCCAAAGTATACTGAAGCCCAAGACAAAGACACCTCCTGTAAAGAAGAAGTCAGTTAATCAGGTGGGAAAATTGTGTTCTAACGTCATTCTTTCTACAGATCTGATCTGCTGTGATGACAAAATCTATGTCGACCTTTCTATTGATAATTGCAACTGAGTGTTACGCCGTGATGATGTCTTTTGTCAGTTTTAGAGTAAAAGAAATTTATCATTTTGTCTCATCATTTGTTCTTTCTGAGCAATTCATTGAATTTTTACAAAAGAATATCCGAGGTGATTTTAATTCTTGATATTATTCACTTTTTCAGGGAAGGCCGTCAAGAATCAACCTCGATTCAGATGAAGAGGAGGAAGTGGTAAAAAATCATGGTCCCACAAAGAAACGCCAGATAATCAGCGACGATGAAGACAGTGACGACATATTTAACAATGTTGACTTGGATAATTTAGGTACAGTTGTATTCATTCTTCATTACAGTCATTGTTAGATTGAAGTTTCTAACGGGTGTTGCTTTTGATGTCTGGTATCAAGATTCTTCTGGAAAGTTAGTCTTTGGTGCAAGTCAGGTTAGTAGAGCATCACGTGAAACAGTTCTCAGTAAATGGTTACTCCATTCATCATAATTTGCTCCCAAGTAGACCTCGACTGCAAAGCAAATGTAACAAGCTTTGATAGGTTAAGATGTTAATGTTAAGCTTGCTTCACTACAGTATACATCTCATTCTGCTCTTCAGTTCCAGAGCCAGAGCCTGTGAAATCAGACCAGTATCCACCCCAGACGCTGATGCTGTTTACAGAAGATGTGGATGAGGAAAAAGTGAGTCTTACTTGTGGCGACTGACAATCCAAAGAATGGTGACTCTCTTGAGAACATTTCACAAAGTGTCGAAATCATCCAAAACAGGAGTCAATCATGATCGACATAGTTCTTGTGCTTGTCACAAGATTTCCAATGAATGGTGATGTCAAGAGGTTTTGTCAACTACAGACTTTATCACTTTATTCGTATTATGCGTTGTTTGATTTCAGTCGAATCATAATCCGAATTCTAACACTAAAATGGATGTTGAAGATGCGCAGCCCCTGAGTGATGATGCCAGGGAAGACACTGACGAGACAGTCCCGCCCGATGATGTCATACAGGTGGACGAGACTTTGGCGCCAGATGGTATAGAAGAGGAAATCAATGACTTCATCACCATGCCAAGTCCGTCCCCTCCACCATCATGGGTCAATAACATGTTTGGTGGTGATGATAATTTCAGCGATGATGATCTAGAATTCAACTTTGATATGGATAATAGGGATGATATGAGGTAAGGTTGAGTTAGTTTGAATTAGCACCGCATTTGGCAGACTTGACTTAAACTTTAAACATTGACTTAAAGTGGATAATAGGTTGCTGACAAGATCCTTCCTGTACTGGGCAGGTACCGTCAGTTTCTGGGCCAAGACAACACTCATGTGATATTTCCACAGATATGACTTCCTTATTGTATCAGTTCAAAATATCAGATACAGCAAGCCATTGTTATAGCTGTCTAAACAATAAATCATTGAAATAACCCCTTCCCTTGTATACGGTTTTTGGTTTTCAGGAATTCTGCCCAAACCAATGCTGTCACTTGTATACAGGAAACAGAAGTTGACCCCATGGACCAGGAATACCAGAAAGGTCAGTCGGAGACAAAGGAAAGTCTTCCCCAGAAGTTTGAGGAAGAATCAATACCTGAGAAGCTGACACATCAGCAGGAGACTACCCAAGATCTCACAGATACTTTGAAGTCACATTATGATGTCATGGTGAGAATATGTAACATTGTGCAAGACCTCCCCACCTCTAAGTTGATGGCACTTGCTGGACCTGTTTTCAATGACTTGCAGAAATTGATTGATGCGAGGTAAGTATGTCATAAATTCTCCTGACTGATATTACAAAATTGTTACATAACATATTTAGGTGCTGGCTAGAGTCAGTCAGTTTTCAGTAACGAAGTTGGCTGTCCTAGAAAGTTCTGCCATAGAGCCCCAAAGGTGGCCAGGGTGGTATCCTTTGGCCAGTATTTGTCTCTATTCTTCATAAGGAGGTCTGATCAGAAGCACATGGGCTGAATCTGGTCTTCAAATCCTCATTCACATTGAGCCCTTTCTCTACCACTGACTCACTTGCTGAATAAGGTGAGAATTTAGTTATAAAAAAAAGTCAAGGAAATTTGGCAATATGAGGTAACGAAATGAATCTCAATTCTTTTGCAGGAAAGAGATGTTTCTTGTGCATTCAAAGCTCAAACAAACATCAGGCGAGCAACTTGTACAAGAAATTATTGCAGCATCTTGCAGTGATCACTTCCAACCAAATGGATATATACCTCGTGCTCAAAGTACCCCAGGCAATCTAGTGATGTGCAGCAATAACCACAGAGTAACAAATGGAAATACATATAGTAGTGACCAAAATGTGCCATTGCAGACAGTTCCTCACGCCCAGAGCACTCCAATTCATCAAACTTCCAACTGTGATAAAAATTCAAGGATGAAAAAGGGTGTTGGTCTCCTTTCGACTGCGAAGAAGACAACTCCGACGTTTTCGAGTCGTGTTAATCTGGTGAAAGACTCTCCGAATTATTTTGGTGGGGAGAGCTTCTATCTCGATGAAATTCAAGGACAAAGTCACAATTCTTCTCCTGCCCTAGTTTCCATGAAAACCTCTCCACTTATGGGTTCTAATCGCCGAGGTACTGGTGTTCTTAACAATACTAGAGATAAGTCACCAACTGTGTTCCCAGTTTCAAGTGCAAGTGCATTTCAACAATCATCAAGCTCACCTCATTTTGGAAACAAGTCGCCCTCAAATGTCTACCCACAGTTATCAAAGTCATCCCCAAATATGTTACAAAACAATTCAAGAGCAATGACAAGTGGGTTGCCCCAGGGGTCCAGGTCTACTCCAGGCCTGCTCAAACCACCCGCGAAGTTCAAAACTCCATTTTTGGATTTGAACTCAAGTCCTTGGGAAGAATCTCACTCTGATCTCTTTGACGATAGTGGTGCTGGAGATACAACTGCGGCTGAGACTTCGGTACAAAAGAAGAGAATGTTCTCTCCGTCTGCTTTCAAGCCTGGAATGAGGACAACAGTCAATGTGTCTCCTCCTACATTCAAGAAACCAGGGAGTTTAGTGTCGTCAGCGTTAAAGAAGCAAAGCCCTTATGGTGGAGAGTCGTCAACTCAATGGATTTCTCAGGTGAGTGACTCCTGAAATTGAGAAGTTTTCATTAGTGTCTTAGTTTTGTGATCTGATAGTCTGAGAAAAAGTCTTAATAAGTAAGGAATGTACTAAATGGAATCTTTATCTGGTCCCTTCAGCTGATATTGTTATATATTCCTGCTTATGTGCATTCTAGGTGAATTCCCCTCAGCATCAGTCTGAATACTTCAACATTGATGACGTTGATGATGATATGCCACTTGTTAATCTGACACCTCGGAAACCTACCCTACAGAAACGGAGTAAGTGCACTATGATTTGATACACAAAGATACACATTTAGTTATGAAGTCTGATACGAAACCGAGATGAAACTGAACCATGGCAATCGATTTTTCATCTTTCTAGTGCAAGTAGACGTGTGTCACACCTCACAACCTCCACAAAACGCCCCTCATTTCAAAAAAATGCTGATGTCTTCTCTTCAGGTAGTTCAGTGACTCCTAGCCAAGCCGTGAAATTCAAAGAGAAGTGTTCCCCTGGCAACTTTGTACCATTACACAAGCAGTTCGGCATGACATCGCATCCCAGCATGGAACTCTCGAAGGACGATGGGAGCACGGGAGAATTCGATGGTCACCGCTACCCCCACGGCAACGAAATGCTCAAGGCGTTCAAGCAAATCTTCGGGCTGCGGACATTCAGGAAGAACCAGCTGCAGGCGCTCAACGCGGCAATCATGGGCCTAGACACGTTCATCCTGATGCCGACTGGGGGAGGGAAGAGTTTGTGTTACCAGTTGCCAGCTGTTATACAGGAAGGCGTCACGATTGTCATATCACCACTGAAGTCACTTATACAAGATCAGGTGCAGAAATTGGTGTCACAAGATGTGAGTTATTTCTAGATTAAGATGTCAAATTCTTTTGGTTAGTGATTTAACATTGAAGATGTAGGTCCATACCATTCCCTTGCAGGGGAGAGGGTAGATCAGTCACATGAGGAGAGAACAGCAGCATATTGGTTAAGAGTGCCAGCTTCATAATCAGGAGGTTGTTTGAAAGTCCAAACTCATTTTTACTTTCTAATTTTGGTATCACTTGACAAAGACACTCTATAAAAAACTGCTGAGTTCTGTAATGAATTTGTTTTATAGATCATTGCAGCTCACCTGTCTGGCGACATAACCATGCACATGGCAGACAAGGTCTACAAGCAACTCCACCAACGTGACCCTGGCATAAAGCTTCTCTATGTTACACCTGAAAAGGTAGGTGAACAACAATAACATCTTTCCTTGCCCTGGAGCATAAACGTCAGGTACGATGATCCTCAGTTTTACATGTATAGTTTCATTGGAAGGACAAAGTTCTTTGTAAATCTGATGTTCCTCTGTTCTAGGTTTCAGCCAGTGTGAAGTTACAGTCATGCTTTGAACATCTCTACTCGCGGAACCTGCTGGCAAGATTCGTGATTGACGAAGCTCATTGTGTGAGCGGTTGGGGCCATGACTTCCGTCCTGATTACAAGAAGCTGTACATTCTGCGTGAGAAGTTCCCCAACGTTCCCATGATGGCACTGACTGCTACTGCAACACCCAGGGTCAGGAAGGACATTCTTCATCAACTCAGGATGAATGATCCTAAGTGGTGAGATGGTTTTTCCTTAACCTTTGTATCTAAATTTTGTTGTAAGAAATTTGAATGTTGAAATGTGCTACGCATTACCTTGTATTCATATTTTGAAACACCAGAAAGTGTTTTTGATGACTTATTTGATTTTTCAGGTTCATGCAGAGTTTCAACCGAGCTAACTTGAAATACCAAGTCCTGCCAAAGAAAGCAAAGTCATTGACAGCAGATATTATCAACCTCATCCGGGCCAGATTCCATAGCAAGACAGGCATTGTCTACTGCTTATCAAGGTAAGGAAATTGCTTCAGCAGTATCATTAAGTTATCATTATGATAATGAAATCAAAGTGGATACCCCAAATCTGATTCGTGTCTGGTTATATCAACCCTCAATTTACAATGCACCCCTTTGAAAACAGTTTTTCAATTTCTAGGAAAGAATGTGATAAAGTTGCGGAAGAGCTGAGCACTGCTGGTATCCAGGCTCACTCCTATCATGCTGGCCTCAGTGACCCTGAGAGAACGGCCGTGCAGGAGAACTGGCTCAATGAGAGAAGATGCAAGGTAGGTCCAAACTGAAAATATATGCAGCTGCCTTCTGCTGGTATCCTGGTTTATTCTGGCCGTGCTGGGCTATAGACCAACCCCCAGGCAATCAGCTTATCCTGGATTCTGTTGCATTCATGCTGTTTCTCATTTACTTGCCCTGTCTTTTGTAGGTTGTGTGTGCTACCATAGCATTTGGTATGGGGATAGACAAGTCAGATGTGCGATTTGTTATTCATTTCTCAATCCCCAAGTCCATTGAAGGTTACTATCAGGAGTCTGGTCGTGCGGGCAGAGATGGGTTGCCATCAACGTGCATCCTCTATTATAACTATTCGGATGTGGCAAGAATCAGAAGAATGATAGAATGTGAGTAAAAGGTTGTGTGTATTGTATTTTAGCTAGTCTGTTGGCAGCCCCTGTCACAGTATTAAGAAAAGGTGGTAGCATCAGAAAATGCTCATACAAATGGTTAGTTCTTCTGGTTTCTTGACTTCTTTCCTTTTAGAAAAGTGCTATGTGGCTTAGTTTTAATAGCTGAATTCTTAACTCTTTTGCAGCTGATCAGACATCTGACTACAATTCCCGTAAGGTTCACATGGACAACCTGTACCGGATGGTGGCCTATTGTGAAAACAAGATGGACTGCCGAAGAGCACAGCAACTCGAGTACTTCGGAGAGTACTTTGAGAAGGGTGAATGCAACTCCATTCCAGAATGCATCTGTGACAACTGTGCTTCAAAGGTAAAGACCGGTATCACTTGAGGTAACATCTACTGTGCTGTTGCTCAAGTTGGGAGAGTTCCATGCCAGCTTGAAGCAATCCTAGTGTTGGCAGCATATCCTATAGTAAGAATATCCTATAAAGTAGATAAAATATCCATTCAGTGCATGTGCAAGATCAAGGCAAAGCGACTTATAGAATTATTGGTCACAAATGATTCTGCGACCCTTTTCTATCTGCAATGTTGTTGTAAGTGAATCTCATTAGAATGTTCGAGGAGCTCACTCTCTTTGTTCCTTAGGTTGATCAGTTTAGATAGAAGTTGTTTAAACAGATAGTTTTGATGTTTGATTACAGGATGAGTTCTGTGTTCGGGATGTTACGGCCGACGTCAAGCTCATCGTTCAGAGCGTCAAGATGGTCAACACAAATGGCAGATTCAACAGAAACTACACCCTCATACACTTCACTGATGTCCTCAAAGGTATGCATCAGTAACATCATCCTCTTCTGATGATGACACATCATAGCAAAGAAGCGGGAAAGCTTTGTCAAGAGTTAGAGCCAAAAGAGATTCCAAACCAGATTTTGATTAGCCAATCTACCTTTGGATCTAGTGGATCTTGACTTCACTTAGCTGCTTCTACTTGTGGTTGGGCATTTGTCCTGTGTTCCTATGGTTGGTCTTGCGTTCCTGTGTTCCTCAGGGATGAAAACCCTGTTCAGAGAGAGAGAAAGAGTTTATCAGAAGCTACTCATTTTATCCCCATGTGACGTATGCTTGACCCTCCATAGGAAGCAGATTTAAGTTCATTCAAAAGACAGTAAAGTGATTGCATTGGCAGGGTTACAAATTTTCATATCTTTGTTTTAGGTTCTGCTAGCAAAAAAATCCTAGACCAAAACCATGAGAAATTGCCCATGTATAACCTTGGAGGCAAGACATACAGCCGTAATGATGGAGAGAGGTTGATGAGGAAGCTTGTTGTTGAAGGGATATTGACAGAGGAGTTGATTCTTACCAGAGATGAACATACTGTTTGTTACCTCAGGCCGGGTAAGAGGGCAGACGAAGTCTTACAAGGGAAGAGAATGGTAAGAAAAAATGAATTCCTGTCCATAATTATCGGTCCCAATGATGTCCTTGAAAGATACGTTTTACAGTGTACGATAACAACAGCTTTGTTGTTTAGTGCTTCTGGTCCTTTGTCTTGTTGTAAGGAGGTCTGTGGATCAAGTTTTTTTATTGACTTGTTCACTGGAAATCCTGTGTTACACCCCTTATAAGGTCTGTTACATTCCAAAAGTTGTGATCAAGAATCTTTTGGTACAGCTGTTCAAATAACAGGGTTAGAATTCCCCGGGGATAAAAACCCTAATCATATTTCTCATGCGCAGGTCCACTTTCAAGTTGAGACAAAGAAGAAGGCGAAGGAGAAGGTGGCGATCGGTGAGGAGCCAAAGCATGATGAGTGTGTCCGCAAACAGTACTCTGAGGCTTGTTACCAGGAGCTTCTACAACTTTCTAGGAACATTGGTGAGTAGATTGAAATCATATTACCCGTAGATAGAAAGCGGGTGGAATTGAGTATGATCCTGAAGACGATCTCATCCAGTGTCATCTGTACCACATCCAAGAAATTTTAACATTCCATTGCAGTATCATTATAAAGAGAAGTTTTAACTCATTGAGACCCCTCACCTGTTTCAATATGTCATTTCAATATCTCATGCTTTTGCAGCTCGGGAGAAAGGCCTGGTGGCTAGTTCTTCAGGCATATTGACTGATCTGATCCTGCGTGCCATGGCCAACCGCCTACCTGTCTCTGAGAATGAGATGTTAGAGATTGACGGTATTACACCCAGTCGATACAAAAACTGTCAAGGAGAACGGTTCCTACAGGTCACCACAAACTACATGACGATGGTTGCTTGTAAGTTTCTCTAGTTATATTAGCCGTTTATTAGCTCTAACTGCTGTTTATATGGGTATGTCTTTGAACCAGCCAAGAGGTGACCTTACAACAGAGGCCTAGGCCTATTGTAAATATGCCCAAAGGCAAGCTGAAACCTGTGTGCTGAACAGATTGCTTCTCAGTATGACAAGGCTTTTGGGAGATATCAAACATATTGAAAATCATCAGTATATGCTCTTCTAATGCCAACTGGCCCTGTCAGCTCACAGAGCTGGCATCTGTAACTCAACTGTCGAGGAAAAATTGAGAAATGTATTTCATTTGGTATCCCTTCAACATTTCAGGCCTTGGTGACATGGACATGGAGGCTTTCACGGCAGATTTCGAGGAAGAAGATGGCTTACACATGCTGTCCACACCTGCATCAACGTCCTCTGCTTACTTCCAGTCCAAAACAAAGGGAAAGCCCAACCTCAAACCATATGCAGTGAGTTAGTGAATAATTCAAAACATATTGCAAATCTATTGTGGCCCTCAACCAGAATATCAATTTCAATCTACACTGCGGTAACATCATTCGCTTCAGTTCTCATGTAAAAGGATGTGACCTATCGAACTGTTTGATTCAGTGAAAAGTTTTAGTGGCAGTAATATGTCAGGAGGTGATGTATCGCAGTAGTAAATCCCACTGTTACAAGAAAATATTTGTATCATGTTATCTCATATCCAAGTTGTCCCTTTTGCAGTACCGAGGTGGATTCAAGCGGAAGAAAGGCTTTGGAGCCTCAAGTCAAAAAGCTAAGAAGGTCAAACGAAGATGAAGCAAATAGGGCGTAAAGATGGGCATTTCAAAAAGGATCACGGATGACATCACTGTGTCTTACAATCATAGAGTTCTTCTTGAGTTGTGACATTGACTTTTATCATAAGGAGAGAAAGTGCAGTCACTTTTCTGCAGGAGGCGCTTTTTGATTAGACTGTCCTTGGACTTTGACACAATCAGTATCACTGCCACAAGATATGCTCTTTTTTACTCAAACTGGGATGTTGTCTACTGATAAAACATTTTGTATCAAATGTTGACTATTAATACGAGTTGAAAAGTTCAATTTGCAAGGAGTTTCCTTCCCAAATGTTACTGTGTTGGATGACTTGAAGATTTGCTGAAAAATTATACATGTACATAAAGAGATTGGTAAAGAAATCTCGTTTCAAATGAAAAAAGACTTGTGTTTGTGTTGTGTAAGATTTGTCTCCACCATCACACACTCAACGAGTTGTGACTGTGTCTCTGAAACTCGTCAGAAAGAGCCTGATTGTGACAGTACAGCAACCCCCATGGTTATCCATCATGACATGCTCAGCGAGATGACCTGACTGTGTCTTTGAAGGTGTGTCCCCACCATCACCAGGAGTGATTGTGACAGAACAGCAATCAGCCAGTGGTTTTCCACTTTCTCAGTATCAGGGAGTTGTGACCATGTTCTGGTATACAGAGTGTCCTCACTACCACCAGGAATGTTGAACAGCAACCTTCAATGGTTTTCCACCAATACAGGCTCGGTGAGATGTTAAAGTGTCTCTGGTATACCGAATGTCCCCAACAACTGAAAGAGCCTGATTTTGACAGCACCCACCCCATATGGTTTATCTACCATCACGGGCTCAGCGAGATGTTGTGACTATGTCTCTGGTATACAGGACGCCCCCACCATAAGAAAGAACCTGATTGTGACAGTACAACACCCCTTCATGGTTTTTCACCCCCCATCACAGGCTGTGTCTTTGGCATGTACGAGGTGTGTCCCCACAATCGTCAAGAGTCTGACTGTGACAGTTCATCCACCAGCGAATGGTTTCCACCATCACAGGATTTTGTCTTTGGTATACAGGGTGTGTCCACACAATCGTCAAGAGTCTGATTGTGACAGTAACAGCAATCACCCAGTGGGTTGTTCAGGGAGTCAATGTCTTCTCCCCTACGCCTTCAAGATGTACTTCTAAGGCAGGACAGTGTCACAATACAGCCGTTTTGGAAATAAAAATACAAGATTCTAAATCATTGTAATTGGCTCAGTTCATCCATGAAAACACGGGGGAGATAACAACAAGGACTGCCTGTTGTTCAGTCCACCATGACTCGATTGTGACATTGTCCTGCCTTGAAATGTACTTCCTGATAGCACAAGGGAAAGGACACTCGTGGCACCCGTCTTCGGCCAGCCTGTTGCAAACACGGTGAGAGAGATGAGACGGTCACAGCCAGGCCGAATCGGCCCATGCTGCTCCACCGTGTTGACAACATAGTGAGAGAGATGAGACAGTCACAGCCAGGCCGAATCAGTCCTGGCTGCTCCACTGTGTTGCCAACATGGTGAGAGAGATGAGGCGGTCACAGCCAGGCCGAATCAGTCCTGGCTGCTCCACCGTGTTGCCAACACGTTGAGATAGATGAGACGGCCACAGCCAGGCCGAATCAGCCCACGCTGCTCCATCTCGTTGCCAACATGGTGAGAGAGATGAGACGGTCACAGCCAGGCCGAATCAGTCCTGGCTGCTCCACTGTGTTGCCAACACGATGAGAGAGATGAGACGGTCACAGCCAGGCCGAATCAGTCCTGGCTGCTCCACCGTGTTGCTAACATGCTGAGATAGATAAGACAGTCGCAGCCAGGCCAGATCAGTCTTTGCTGCTCTGCCAAGTTGTCAACATGACGAGAGAGATGAGACAGTCACAGCCAGGCCGAATCAGTCCTGGCTGCTCCACCGTGTTGACAACATGATGAGAGTGATGAGACAGTCACAGCCAGGCCACATCAGTCTTGGCTGCTCTGCCAAGTTGTCAACATGTTGAGAGAGATGGGAGAGTCACAGTCAGGTCGAATCAGTCCTGGCTGCTCGACCGTGTTGACAAGGTGAGAGAGATGAGACAGTCACAGCCAGGCCACATCAGTCTTGGCTGCTCTGCCAAATTGTCAACATGGTAAGAGAGATGAGACGGTCACAGCCAGGCCGAATCAGTCAGTCTTGGCTGCTCCACTGTGTTGACAGCATAGTGAGAGAGATGAGACGGTCACAACCAGGCCAGGTTTAAAGCATAAATAACAGGAATATCACATCAAAAGAATCATTTGATTTATTAAGACAATGTAACTTTTCAAATCTAGATACATGAGAAATTTCTCTGATGTATCTGCTAAGACATCTTCTCTGGTATATTTCTAAATATCATACCATAGAAGAGGTATCATTACAAGAAAATATCAAAATGTCCAAAATGTAAACCATGGGAAATTTTAACTTTTTTGACCCGCGTCGTAAGGGGCTCACGCAGGAAATTTTTGAAACTCCGATGCTCGCAGATGCGTTCCCAGGGAGCGAAACTACTGGGGGCAAGAAGATCAGGGAGCGAAACCACCGCATACCTTACAAATAGTTTCTTCTCTTTCCGAAAGCTGGCGTATTGTCAAAATGGCGGAACGTTCAAGTTGAAAAAATACCTGTAAATATCTCTAAGATGATGTCGTCGATTTATTCTTTGAATCATTCAATTAATGGAAAACAAAATGAAGAACATTCATGAAAAGTGTAATGGGCAATAGCGATTCACTGATCAAAATATTTAGTGTTTTTCCTGATGTGTACATTTCCTATCCAAAATGCACGTATTACTATAATGTATGTACTATTGTAAATGTATGTAGTACAGAGCATGTACACACACGTACACAGTATTACCGGATGTCCCATAAAAAGGTAGTCCGTCCCAAATGATAATGTCAATGTGGCACTGTAAGTGTCATGGTGACCTGCTTGACATGCCTTCAATGGTGCGAAACTGCCATGCAAATTGTGTGTACTAAAATTTCCTATGCTGGAACATCGGTGACCATATATGTCCATGTTTGTTGGCACGACTAGGCCCTCTTTGTTGCCAATACATATGACTTGACACAAATTACACTTTTTTATTTTCAGGATTCCTTTCTTCCATTTGCATCAGTGACAATTGACAAATGGCTGCCACAAGTCACAGGAATGGTTCTGTTCCATATATTCAGAACCAACTGCAGTTCAATTTAGATGTTCCACCAACACTGTCTCACCTGGCGGTGAGATACAGAAAACCAGAGGCCATTGTTGTGGAAAAACTGGGTGGAAAGTCTGAAAAGAGGAGACCAAATTTTGTCGAGCATGCAGTCCCATCGTTCCAGTTCAGTGCGGTCTCCGAGGACAAATTATCAATGGCCATACAGCTTGCTCGTCGGGATCTGAGAAAGAAGAGGATAGATGATGAGGAGCAGCAGATTGAAGAAGAAGCGAGGGAATTGGAAAAATCTAAAAAGAAAACTCCTCGGGGTAAAGGTTCAAAAGTAAAGTCAAAACCAAAGGATGTCAAGAGCCGTTTTAGAGAAGTTGAAAGGAATCAGAACCCGAAAGCTAAAGAAGTTCAAACTGACAGTCATCGAAGAGACAAGAAACCCAAGCAAAAGAAGCCAGTCTTTCTTCCATCTGGTGGCGTGATCCTGAAGGCAACAGACTTGCTACTGCCAGGTTAGTGCAAAAATACAAGTTCATTGATGAAACTGACCGAGTGTTATCGGATCACTAGTTATTTATGTCTGTCTTCTTGACTATGTGTATTTCTGATTTGCCTTTGTATCAGACTCACTATGAACAATAGCTAATTATTCGAAGAAAATAAATTTGTTTGACAAGACATACTATCGCCTTTTGCGAGGTATTTACAATTGTATTGTTCTTTTATTTCAGATCGCTCCGATTCTCCTCCTACTCGTGACACCGATGATTACCTGACCCCAGCCCCAATGTCTCAAGATGAAAGGAATGCCAAAGAGATTAAGCGCCTCCGCCAAGAGCTTGGCAACTATGTCAAGCAGATTAAGCACATGGAACAGAGTGCTAGAACTGGTAAGCTTTCTGAAATCCCTTTTGATATTTTTGGCTAAAACGGAACCAGAGATATTACTCCAAAGAAACTTTTAGACATGCATACCAGGAGGTAAAGACCTACACTTCAAATGCCTATCATTATCATGTTGATGGTCTGACAGGTTTTATGTTCGTCCAGGTTCCCCGTCAGTTGAAATCCAGAAAGAGTTTGAGCAACCTGAGGAGAAAAAGAAAAGAAAGGTCCGCAATGAAGAGAGGGCTACACGATCTGCTCGCATGCTGTATGTCCTGCAGCAACAGGTTAGAGAAATACAGGAAGAACTATCCAAGCTTGAACCAGGAAAATCAGGGGGTGTAAAGAAAGTAAGTGATCTTTCTATCTATCTTCTTTTGTAGAATTGCTGTTCCCTCAAATTTCTTTTTGTTGTGCCCGGAGCACATCAGGTCTCATCCACTTCGATAATACTTCCATCTTTCAGAAAATGTGGGCACTCATCCACTGGACTTGATTTGAACCTTGGGATTTCCTGAAAGTAAAAACACATACTATTCTTTGACTTTCAGACACAAACAATCAACCGCCTAGCTGCAGCCCATCGTGGAGCAGTTCGTGCCTTGCAGACTTTCATCAATCACCTGCCAGAGAGTGACATACGCCAGGGTCTGCCACGCATCTACCATGAACTAACCCTGCTCATTCGACAGCTATCTGAGTGCTGCTCCCAGCTTCAGATTGGTGGTGAAACAGGTGTACCAGATATTGTCAACTTAATCAGCAAGGTAGGTATCAGTTCTGAGAGATATTACATTACAAGTACGATTTCTCGCTTCTTTCTCAGGGTGTCATGAAATCATTGGATAGATAATTTGGTCTACCCTTGGGTGTGTCATTGCACATCACACTGGAATACTGGTCTGCAATAGAAACTGTGTTTTAGACAATAGCAAATGATAAAATTCTGTCCATTAGAAAACCGATAATGTCTGCTTTGCTTTTTTCAGGGGTACTATGATGACTGGCAGAGGCAACCAAAAAGTTCGCCGAGAACCAAGAAAGCCCACGATGATCTCGACCTTGTGTCTAATTTGTGTGACAGGAAAAGAAAAACCTCAAGCAGAGATAAACCTAGGAGTCGAGGTAAAGTTATTGTGACAATCATAAGCATATCATTATCAAAATCTTGCCTTTTGACTGAGCGTGAGCTCAGTCATTATGAGCTTGTTTTCATGTGTACACAACATTAGTAATTTTTGTTGGAGGATACATAAGGCTGTGTATCCATAGAGTGTTCGAAAGCAGACAGGCAAAAGTATGAGCTTGTTCATTCTTTTGTCCAGACAAGTTCACACAGTACAGCCAATCGTTCTCTCTATCCATTTCAGGCTTCACAGTACCTCAGCGATCTAGAAGGGCTCAAAATCCTGCCAAGAATTCTCAGGAAGAAGCTGTTGAAAGGCTTTGCAAAGAACTACGCAATCATGGTAATAACCTGTAGCTTATGTTTACTTACTCAATCTGTTACGATACAGCTGGTTCTGGATTCACATCAGGATATCAGCCTATTTTCCATGAGTAAAATCATATTCTTCACTGTGTGTTTGATGTCTATCTGAGACAGGGTCAAACACAAAATTAGACCCTCTACGTGTGTTTGATGTCTATCTGAGGCAGGGTCAAACACAAAAGTAGACCCTTTACGTGTGTTTATCTATTGCAGAAAAAAAGGCAACGCCGAATCGAGAATCTACTCTAAAAGCTGGGATAGATGCACTCCTGAGAGCTGCTGGCAGTCCTGGCAAGCCAGTCTCTCCCAGACAGAGAGAGGTCGTGGTGCAGAGGAAAGTTCCACCACTGCCACTCCACCCCCCTAAAAGTGTGCTCATACCATCACGCATACAAGTAAGTCACAAAGATGGGCAGCAACTGATTTAACTGATTATCCCTCTTGGACTCACCCCCTGTTGATAACCTAGCTGTAACTAAAGTCCATAAAGTTACTTGCTTTGCAAGAAAGTTAGATTCAGATGAAGTAAAAACTGTCAAACTCTTAGTGGAAGAAGAGGACATGTACCTAAATGTACTTGTGTGCATGTAACTGCCTATTTGCAGAAGGAGAGATCGGGAGGCCTACAGATGACAGTTGGTGAACCACACTATTCGGAACCAACCTTTGCCTCTCAGCTGAAGAATGTTGACCAGGACGAGAAGACAGCTCGAAATGACTCACCAAGGCGGTCACCTTCTCCAGTCTGTCCAAGGTCGCCGCACTCAGCGAGGTAAATAGTTCTATATCAACTTCATCACTGTAATGACCTAACCTCGAAATCTGGATCGGTGGGTTTACTGGCATTAGATATCCATGGCAACAGATGTGATGTCAGCTTCCCCTTTTGACCTACATGTATGGCGCCCTGACCAACACATGACGTTGACAATGAATCACTGTTGACAATGACAGTCTTATCACAAACTACACATTTTTTCTTACATTGTATATCTTGTTGCAATGGAGTTGTTCTCATGATATTTAATGGCATCTTTTCTTTCCAGGAAGAAACTTGCACCAAGATCACCTGCTGTCTCTGCTAGACGGTACACACCAAGAGCTGATTTACTTGGAAAGTAGGTTCACATTTCACACTCGTCCGGCAGTTCCCTTCAACTTGGTGGAAGAGGACATTATCTCGTAAAGGGAATTTCTGTTACTTTTCATATATTTGGCAAATCCATAACAGAACCGAATTGGTATCAATTCCTTAGAACTATGAACAGCATCGTGTCAGTTTTAGCAAGAACTCCTGCATTTTCATTACCCTTTGGAAAACATTAAAAATATATTGTTGTATTCTTTCAGACTGAATCTTGGCGTTCCCAATGAATGGGTTCGAGAAGCTGAGAGGGCTATTCATGCCAAACTCAAGCCTCTGCTGGACAGGGCTGATGTAAGTTAGTTTATCTGACGTGCCAGTTAGCAAGCTACCTTGACAGCATTGTGTGATGAGGAGTATCAGTCCTTATGCATGGTACTCCTTGTGAGAGGTTGTATGGTTAAAACAATTGATAGGATCAAGCGCCTGTCAACTTTACCAGGACAGATCCTAAAGCAGCCTAGACCCTGGACATATTTAACAATATTGATAGATTATTAGTATAATGATGTTTTAAATTTTTCATTCCAGGAGATTTCTGCAGCTGTATCCGACCTTGAAAAAGCCAAGTTGTCGCTTAGGCAGAAACTGTCAGAAAAGACAACTGAGAAAGTGGAGATGAATGCTGATGTTCTGGCTGACATGATTCTAAATGATCTGTTGCATGACACAGCTGTTGAGATGACGAAACTGGAGAGTGAGAGAGAAGCTGAGGTGGGGGCTATGGCGATGCAAGATGGGGTTCCCCTGGAGGTCATGTGGCAAAGGATGGCAGACATGGAGGTGGGCACTTTACAACAGTTTGTTTCTACTTTTCTGATTTGTTTCTAAATCTGACCAACTACTCTTGTCCCATTTAGTGTTAGCCATGTTGTCCAGGATCAGCGGACAATTGGGAAAATCAAACCTTGCTTAGCCTGAACCTGATTCGAGTAAAAAAGAACACCCAAACTTGCTATAAGATAATGATTGCCTGTTACTTATTGCAGAAAGAACAGAATGAGATCAGAAGAAGATGGAACTCCGTGACCTATGCAGACACTGGAGCAGACAACCTCAGGCCACAAATGGGTAAGGTGGTTAACTTATTGGAATATAAACTGATGAAGAACAACCCACCCTCGTCTTGCGAAATATACCTCTCAGGTGTTTGAGCTCACTGATATTCCCTTCATGTACCTTGTTTCCCACTGTGTCCTTTCATCATCTGCAGTATCGTGGCCTTTGATCTTTGCCTCAAATTTAAAATACACTTTAAAATAGGCATTTTATCACATAACAACTCAGTTGATGAATTGACAAAAGTAATTACTTTCAGATGCCGGCTGCAGCGAGACGCCAGGCACTCCACCTCCCATTCACCTAACACGAGGGGACGAAGATGATAGCAGTGAGAGAGAGTACCAGGATCAAGCCCGACCCCAAGCACAGTAAGTTTTGAAAATGCCATTAAAACTCATATGTGCTGCCAGAGTTGGCTCTGTGAATTTTTTCCTCCTAGCCACTTTTTAGCCAGTGGTTGTCACTTTCAGGCATATTGAGTCAGCTCTATCCATTGCCGATCGTTTGTCCATCTTGGGGCCGACCCAGCCCACAGTAACATGTGCGAGAAGGGCAGCCCGCCAGTGCTGAGACTAGCAAATCAACGAACGATTCGAGGAACCCGTGACCGGAGACTCCATGGCAACGAAGCGAGCGGGAAACTAGCCGATAATGTATGCGCCAACGGGCGCGCCAACCCTGGCTGCGAGAGGTTCTTTTGACTACATTTTGACTGTATTATTGAAATGTTAGAAGAGTGTTGTTGGTGGGTGCCTATCTGCATGTATGTAGTAAGTTTGTCTTGAATTTGGAATACAAATTTTTTAGGATTCCTCTCTGAAGTGCTCAAAATCTGTTTCCTCTTGATTTCATTGTATAAGAAAATGTAATTATACTGGTACTGTATATCTTTCCCTTTTTCAGGTTTGATCCGAGTGGTCCAATAGTTTTCACAAAAGATCGAAAACAGAGGCATGTAAAAGATGAGAACCTACGATTTGGCCGTCCCTTGGGTGGCCTTGAAAGTGAAGGCAGTCCGAGGCGGCAGCCATTAGAAACACCAAAGATTCCGCTGTATATTCACCAAGAAGACTTAGATAGAATCCATGATAACCGTAAGACGTTTGAGAGCTACCTGAGGAGAACTGCACAAGATGCTGTCGGAACATTTAACCCTGCAGCACTGGTGGAGAGGTGAGATGTTCTTTGTCTGCATTCAGCTACCTACATGTATATGTTATGAAAAATTTGTTTTAAAATCCTCGAACTGTTAACTGTCTCGGTCAAAAATCATCTGTTGCTGTTATGTTAGAAAATTTGCGGTAAACTGTTTTCGAATTGAATTATGCATCCTTTTATGTTTTTTACAAATATGGAGGTAACGTGCAATTTTCCTAGGTTTTTGTTCCACTTATTCATGCGTAATATGTTGCAGGATTGCTGACAGTATCATGGATGATTGTTTTGACGACATTACCGATGAAATCATGGAGACAAATTCCGATATTGTGAGACATGAATTCAAGACGGAGATGGAGCCGACGTTGATTCCGACAAGTAGGGATAAGATGGTGGATGCTGGTCTGACGCAGCAGGATGATGATCGGGCAGAGGAGGTGTCTGAGGAGGAGTATGAGACAGAGGAGGAGGAAGAGGAGGAAGAAAGTGGGGAAGAATATTAGTAAAATTAGTAAAATCTAGAGTAATACTCACAGCTCTCGTTACTGCAGCAGGTGCTTCTTCAAATGTGACTGAATTATGCAGTCAGATTGTACAAGGATGCACCTTGATTTTAGTTATTTAGTATTTCACGCATCAGCTAAAGATTGCTCAAATGATGTTAGGACTGACTGAATTGGTGCATTTCGACCCCTAGTGTGCCTGGGTTGTATGCAGGGATGATTTGCTTCAAAACAGTAGAACCTCTCTATTATGGACACCCTCGGGACTGACAAGTGCTGTCCTTAATAGAGAGGTGTCCTGATTAGAGAGGTCAAATTGAATGCAAACAACCAATTTGGGACCAAACATAGTGTCCTTTATAGAGAGGTTGTCCTTAATAGAGAGGTGTCCGCTAAGGGAGGTTCCACTGTATTATCATGTTACTGAGACAGGATACAGATACACTCTGAAGATTGTGCAACGAAAATCTATGTACATGTAGTAGACAAATTCTATCAGTTGATTAGTTTTTAATAATCTTGTATAATTTTGATATAGTTTATCAGAATGTAAATATGTGAATCGGTCTAGGAGAAGGGTTGCAGGACAGCCTCAGATATTCATATCGTTCGATCATATTTTGAAGTTAACCTGTGTGATTACCAGAAATTATATGAACATCATCAATAATGGATTAACACATTATTGACATCATGGATGTAGGAATCATTAAGATAGTGTTAGGCCTGCCATGGGCACAGTACCTCATTTCTTGATGCTGTCCAAGTCAAGATAAAACTTTTGTACTCATTCTATTTCTGAAATAAACGATATTATCATGATAAATATTTCTCTTTTCCTGTTATTGGTGCCGCTTGTCATTGCCTTTATTGTACAGGGTTTTCAATGTATTCTGGTAATAAGAAAGGCATTCATTTTGAAAGCTTGTCTTAAATATAAACTATGATCTCCACAAAATGACCCTCTCATCCTGGTTGAGTTACCACGACCCTCTCATCTTGGTTGAGACCCTCTGTGATCGAACAAACTTTACACTGGATAAATACAGAGGTCTTCTAAAAGTATGTCAAAATCCCAAAGCAGATGACGTTGCAGACTGATTGTCCCCACAGCACATCGGTACAACTTGTCTCCGACAACTGAGACAAAAGTGTCAATATTTTTCTGGTGCGCATATGAAATATATAGCATGGAAGTATAAGTTTACAACATGATCTGAACTAATTGGTTCTTTATTTGCTTTAGTGTGCTAAGGCACAACCTACATGTATTCTGGTGACGGTACGCTACTGGAAACTGGCACAACCGACACCTTGGATATTACCGTTGTGTCTGACGGGAAGTCAGGCCAGCAATTCCGTTACTTTGTCATGAACGTCATAACGTTGAACGTCTTGTTACGCAACGTAGGCTCTACTCCATGACGTCATAAGTGTATTGATGACGTCCCCGACAACTTACGTTGAGCGGTGATTGGCGTTGTGGTTACCAAGTATGACCTGGGGTTGGGCTGGCATTATGTATGCTAGCCCTTGCCAACGGTTTCGTTGATATCTTCAACTCATCAGATATCTGACCAGTGTTTGTGATTACGGGTCTGGCGTTGTTACCAGACAAACCCATGCTCAAATGTTTATTCTAGCAGAAATAATACTACAGTGTGTAGGACAAATCATGAGCTGGCTCTAGCGAGCTCTGGGGTTTTCGGTCCTTGCGGAATTTTAAAGTCTGACTGTGGGTAGATCCTGGCAGTAAGACCTGGGCCCGGTTTCACAAAGAATCTTAAGTCTGTTTTGGTGACTTAAGTATGAGAATTTCTTAGGTTTTGTCTTAAGTTGATTCATAAAGAATCTTAACTCGCCTAGCCGACTTAAGTACCCCAAAAACTTAAGCACGGTAGCTACCGTACTTAAGTCGGAATGAAAGACACAAGATGCTTTGAGATTTGTACTTAAGTTTTTGACTTGGCTTAGTCAAAATATTATGACTTAAGACAAACACTTAAGATTCTTTGAGAAACTTGTGGTAGGACAACTTAGCTTGAACGACAACACACCACAGTTGTGTCTCATTCCTTCTATAGAGTACATCACTGCAGGGGCACCTCTAAACATCTTGGTGATTTTATCCTCTTCTGCCCCTGGGAATATAGGCACAACCAGCTGCTGATGAGAGGACAACTCAAGCTTCTAGAACAGTTCTGAATACATGTACCTCTAATTATAAAGCGAAAAAAGATACTTCATTTTCGTCATGCTTTTTATTTTATTTTGATTTGAACTCTATGTACACATTTACATACACTGCACATTAAGGACATCTATACAAGTATATTCCCCATTACATATCGTTTTGAAGAGATTTTCGTATGACACAATATTCCTGGCAAAGGAAGTACATGTAATGCTTATCTGAATAAAAATATTCATGAATTTTGTAAATCAATTTTCCGACGTACTGTGTAATGTGGAATTGAAACGTTCACTATTCGATTTTGAAGTTTGTCCATCTAACATGACAAACTGAACACTATTGTTTATACAGGCACATGATTGGTACAAAAATAAAATATTTACAAGTTGTAAAATCAAACAAGAGCAAAAAGAAAAATGGATTGAAACAAACAGTGTAAATGACATGCTTTCTGTGGTAAAAAGAACAAAAAAATACAAAAAGGTTTCTTGTATTTCCATCGTTTACAAGAAATGTTCTGAAATTAATTTTGGTGTACATGGACATCTGGAGTTTATTTTGAATTCCATTCAAATAAAATGGCAATTGAAAATATGGTTGCAACAACCTACGTAGGAGGCAGTTAACAAGAGAATGCTGCCACACAACTGGGGTCCTTGTTGGAGGGGAAGCTCTTAAATTCTGCCTGGAGTAATGTGAAATTATGAATCATTGTGAATGTTCTTTCGGTGTACGTAAAACATGAATACAGCGAAGGAGTTAACGTTACAACGATAATATAAAACTCCTTATTCTAAATACAATAGTTCAGATCTCTTCACAACTTGCATGTATAACAAAAGAGCAACTCCACTGTGAAATGATAAAAGAAAGACCATCTCTTGCCAAAATTGAGTCAAACATATTTTGCAAATCAGGGAGGCGAGTCCTTTAAAGCACATTGCAAGGGAGCCACTTTAGGCCTGTGAAAACTTGTTCTCGTCCATCTCTAAAGATTTTGTATTTTGGTTTTCTTTCTTATGAAAAGATTTCATCCCAGGACTGATGGTGGTTGCCAAGGCTCAGGCCTGCTCTCCCTTCCTACAAGAACCCGTAATAAATAATCTCAAAGTCCACAAATGGACAAAAATGCATGTTGTGTTTACAAATATAAACACATGGTACTTGATTTGTAGAATTATAATAGAAAGCCATTCATTATCAAAAAGGTAAACACTAAATTACACCAATAACATGTAAAAAGAGTAGTAATAGCTATTCTCAATGGCCTGCAAGGTATAACAAATACGTCAACAAATGTGGAATTACATCATCGATTTCACATTAAGTCCAAGGTATCCCAGAGATTACTCATGGCTAGCATAGTTGTTGTCTTCTCACACACAAAGCACCTCTTTAATTAACTCGAGAACCAGACAGGGTTCAGGGCTGCGCGGACAGCCATCCTGCCGCACACTGCCCAGACGTCTGATGTAATGTATTCCATTCAAATATCCATTTTACATTCTAAACTGCCATCTAGCAGGTTAAGTAACCTTGCACACCCTTGTTAAGCCGACACACAGGGAGCCTCTAGTTTCTGATTCACAGCGTGACCCCTTCATCCTACTTTCACCTGCGGATCGTAGTTCACAATACTATGATTTGAGGAATTTTCCTCAACGGCCTGAAACAAAAGATTTGAAACAAAATTAAGAACATTACGCTACAATTGATGCAGAGCCTGTAAAGTTGTTCCTGCTATGTATCGGCATCAAAATAGAAATTGCCAAGATAAAGTTTGAACTACTAGCTCTTAATATATTGCCATCATATCGCTTCTTGATTCCAGCAAGTGTAACCACCGATGCCTTACCTGCACAATGTCAATACAGAAGTACTTGTCAAGAATTTCCGAGGCTTGAGCACGGATTTGATCATTATCGTGGTACTCTAAACTTTCAAGACCACACACCCCGTCACACTCTTCAAACACAACTTTTGCCTAAAAAGAGAAATTTGAATTTATTATTCAGGATGTCTTCAATCAGTAAAATCAACCCTAAGCCACTCATGACACTGTCCATAGTGATTGTATTATGCCGACTCTTAACAAGGCACACATTTTCAACAAATAGACCTGCAAATGAGTGGGCAAAGAGTCAGAAGATGATGAGGGATTTGTTCAGGTGCTCAGTGCCAAGAGGATTTCCAGGCCAACCGCCCTGTTTCATTGCCACAGTGATTTCAACTGATTTGAGTTTGCTCCTGTCTGACGTCAAGGAATTTGCCCCAACCCGTCATCCATCTCTGTGTTTGACGCTACGTCTTTTCAAGATTCGTTTGGCCATTACACCTGGGAATCAAGTATAGATGATTTAGTTCAAAAAATGCACCAGCCACTATCAGTACATTGTACTCACTTTTTCACCACCAGCTCCAAGCATCATCTCAAAGAAACTGAGCGTCATATGAAGCAGGTCTGTATCTGTCAACTTGAGTAAAGGCACCATGACTTGCAATGCCCCTTGTCGGAGTAACTCGAGGCAGAACTCGTCACCATGTGCTGCTAAGTTACAGATGCAGAATGATACCTCTTTCTTGATGTCAAAAGCACCAATGGATTCACCCAGAATTAGCGGTAGAAGGTTCTTGACCAGTATATCACGTGCAACATTCATTTCACCTGAAAGAGTAATATTGCAATATACTGGTACAGTAGTTAAAATATGTTTGTACAATCTGAAGATTCTTATAAGAAGTAGCATGCAATGTTGCTTGGCATTACTGATAAATGTAAACGTGTGATCAATATCGAGTCATGGTTATGTTTTCAAGATGAATCAACAACATTACACACCTCATGGTGATCCAATATACATGCCCCAGCCTGCACAATTACGTCGGACGGCCCCTGGGTGAACTTACAAACTCAACCACAACTGTACATTCCACTCTGTCCAGTGGCAAAGTTATTATTGTTGTACTCACCAGTCATGTTTGAGAGAGCCCAGAGACACTCTTTTTTAATATGGTGATGTTCGGAAAGGAGAAACTGTGCAAGACCTGCCAATAGCTCATCATTGGCACATGCCTGAACGCTGTATCTATCAGGGCCACTACAGATGTTCCCTAAACACCGTAATAATGGTGTGACGATCTGGAAAATTGCACATTGTCTCAGTGTCGTTAGGCATGGTATTACATACGTATGGTAAAGGGAGAGGGGGTTGAAAGGGTCAGGGTTCTCTTATCTGTAACAGACAAACTAAGTTACGACAAGCTCTCTCTTTTACTAATGCCATAGTTGGGGTATTTTTAACACCTTCCGCGCCGAACCACGTAGATCTCCGTGGCCCAAATCCCCTCCCCTTTGAGCTGGTTATCGGAGTCGATCTCATAGTCATGGACTTCATGAAACAACTACACCATCGCCATCTTCAGGGCAAGGCAGGAACTGATAAGACCAGTTCCTACCTTGCCCTGAAGATGGCGATGGCGTAGTTCTTTCATGAAGTCATTCAAAGTTTTGAACTACGCCATCGCCATCTTCAGGGCACGGTAGACTCCGATAACCAGCTCAAAGAGGGGGGGATTTGGGCCACGTGGTTCGGCGCTGAAGGTGTTAAAAGCCACTATTCAGTAATCGTGTCGATTATTTACAATTAGTGACCTACCTGTGCATCATTATGGTTGACCTTTGCCATCACAATCAATAAGTTGACTATCTTTTCTATCAGCCCCAACTGAACCAGTTCTTCTGCATGCTCCCCACTGAAAAATACATAACTGTAACTGAATTACTCAGTTCTTCACTATGTCTGAACGGTGAGCAATTTATTCATAACAACAGGGGCATGCACTGGTGAAAAACACTTATCCACACAAGGTGAACACTCTTAACGGTGCACATTTCTGAATAGTAAACTTAGCCTTGTCAATGTGACTTGGTGCAGGCTGTGAAGCACTATATTCTATTTTATCAAAGATTATTTCACTGAGGTAGTTACAGTGAGCACTTACGTAGCAGTTAAATAAGTCAGGACCCAAGCAACTTCTGAAATCACGGACAGTTTCGATTCATCATAATTCAGGTGGTTTAAAAGGAGGGGTGCCACGCCAGCCACCATTAGATCTCTGAAACAAAAGAGTCATTCAATAACTGATAACTGATAATACATGGCCTAATTGTCAAGTGGTTAGGGTGTGGATTATCAACATTGCTTACTCCCTTAAACAAATCACTTGAAACTTGTGTCTGTTGCATGGGAATGTAATACACTACAATCTCTTTATCATAAGGACACCCTCGGGACAGAGAGTTACTGCCCCTTATGGAGAGGTGTCCTGATTACGATATTACATAGGTCAAATTGAATGAAAATGACCAATTTGAAACCAATATCAGTGCCCCTTAAGGATAGGGTTTCCTGATTACAGAGATGTCTGCTAAGAGAGGTTTTACAGACAGAAATAAGATCTTTACATGAAGCGATGTTTTCCTTACGGCAAGAAAAATTTAAAACTTACTTGGTATGCATGTCATGACCTCTTGCTATATTTGAAAGTGCAAATGATGCCGATCTTTGTACACCAGTGTTATCAGACTGAAAGGAGGTGAAAGTTACATTTTATAACTAATATATCACTTCATGCATGAATGAAGTAAATTTTAACAAATCAGTTGCTCTCAATCTGACTCTCCCTCTTACCACTGACTATGGTCATTTGGGCATGTTGGGAGGCGAAGTTCCGTTTTTCACCTTTTGTGTGAGCTGGACTCCTTGAAGGCCAACAAAAAAATGATATCAATCTTCAGAGAGATCTCACTGATTAGTTATATCAGTTTCACCTTGAAATGAAAGGGGAGACAAACAATGTCATACCTTTAATAAGCTTATAAGTGGCTCCACAATCCCTTGTTTCTTTAAAGTTTCTCTGCATTCTGCACTGTCACCAGCAACGTTCCCCAATGCCCAGGCACACTGGTCTTGCATGAGTGAATTTCCACTTGAGAGATACGTAATGAGGTAAGGGGCTGCCAACCGCAGTACCACCTGGGCATGTTCGTGCACGCCTGCAGAGATGTTTGTGATGCACCAAGCAGCCTCGAGTTGTAAGTCTGCATCATGGCCTGTAAGAAGACCAATGAGTGACGGAAGGGCATTGTCCACACTGGAAAAAAAGAAAGCAAATGTTTTATCAACATGATATTCTCAAGCTGGCAACAGGTAGGTCACCAAGACTATTCAAAGAGAAAAACATACTTAAAAATTTTTTTCCATGTTCTTCAGGGAACACTGAAATTTGGTGCAAGTGGTGAAAATATTGTTGAGAGGACCTGCTCACAGAGCAGCTGAGGCCCTTACGAGATATTATACATGTAGGTGGCAAACTTCTTCTATTTTAAAAGCCTACCTACGTTCTTACCTTAGAAATGCATCCACAAAAACGCTATTTTGTGCAAAAGACCGCCGTAATATTTGCATAATTGCTTTCCTGTCCGAATCCGAGGACAGGAAACTCTTTGTTAGCTCTTTCACCTGGAAGATAGGATTTAAGAAGATAGCCTCTATGTTGGTTTGCCAAATTTCCATTTGATTTCAAATTTTTTTTTAACTTAAGCTCAAATTTGGAATAAAGGAGAAAGCCCGATACTGAGACAATGATTGAAATACACACCATGAGCTCAGAAATTTCTTCATCTGTCTCAGAGATACAGTCTCTGCTCTGTAACCTTACTCTCTTGGTGGATAATAATCTCTCTCTCTTCTGCTTCCTCAGATCTGCAAAGAATGAGGAAGGTAGGGTTAAAAGTTAAAACATGTAGAAATGTCAGACTGAAACAGAATTGAATTCGCCAACCTACCGAAACGAGGATTTGGAATCTGATCGTGATAGGGCCCCAGCAGGCCCAGTCATTCCTGCCATATCATTTTCCCTCCAGTCCAACTTGTGTGATGTCAACTACGGCAGGGCCAGGGGTCAACAGTGAAACTGGTAATTTCTCGGTCTAACTCACAGAATTTCTATCTTTTGGCTTTTAGAGGATGTACCCCAGAATATAAAATAATGAATGCTCCCCACAATAACAAACCAGTCGGCACCCCCTTCTTCATCTCACCACCCATGTATCACCACACTAAACCTTTCCAACAGGCGATAAAAACAACACGATTGTCAAAATATACCTGTTAGTTCTTCTCTCCTGCGTTGCCTCAAACTGTCAGGAGTTGCCACGTTGCCTTTATACGGTCCACGATGGTCCATTTTCAGAGGAAAACAACCTCATCAAGTCAAACAATCCACCACCATTCACTAGTACAAATGCACTACAATATACTGCGTACATTTTGTGTACATTTTTATTTACCCTCAACCCTGTACCTGAAAAGTAAAATACTAAAATAATGAATATCTGTAAAAATGGTAATTAGGAACGTGGAATACATGTAGTTTCTGTAGTTAAGTTTTATTATCTTTCATAAATTTCCTGATACAAGCTTTTGTAAAGTATTTTTATTTGTCCATTGAACCTTTGGTAAGCTTAGTGGCGCCAAATTCAAACCTGGTAGCAATCTGAGGAATTATATTTCCTCGTTGCAAGGCTGAAAAAACACCTATTCTGACGTTATCAATCACTATATCAAGAGATATCCCCATTCTTTAGCTTAAGAAATAAACAGTCGACAATGGTTTGTAAAAACTCATGAGAGATTTTCCAGTATTTTAGCAGAATTGGGCTTTTGTTCAGTGTTCTTACCTGTCATTTCAATTCATGTTGTCACGACTTGGGCATTGTCAAGGGAGCATTCATTGCATTATAAAACTATAGGCCTACCAGATCTCTGCTGATGACATTTAAGACTTCAGACTCGAGGCATTGTTCTGTTTCATAAGTAAATCATTCACAAGTAAATTTGGCGACGACAGCACACAACCACCACTGGCCCTTGGCAAAAAAAGTGGAACACCGGTCCGCCGACCGAGTATGAGGAATAGGCAGAAATATCTTTGATTTGTTCTTATTCTATACCAGCAGCGGTCGCTGGTGATGTTCAATTGCAGCTACATCAGTGACGTTGCTCAACATCCTCTCCCATCTCAGATTAGACTGGCCAGACCAGTTGTAATCACATGCTTTATATATTTTCGCGTTCACTCTGTCGTATCAGCTAGTGTTCTCCTTCTGCATTTTGAATTGTTGCCATCTTATGCTGATTTTTCCCATTTCTTTGTAGTCAAAAAGGAAAGGTCTGAGTGTGGAAGAGAAGAGAAAAAGAATGATGGATTTCTTCTTTGAAAAGGTAGGGCTACCGCATAGTCACAACCAGAAGACCGTGTCATAACTTCATTGTCTGAGTACAGATTTCCAGAACATGTTAAGGAAAACTGTCACAACCTGATCTACAAGAGGACAATACCACAACCTATAGGATGATATTTTTACCATAAATATTACATCTGGCTTGACAAGTGCATATGTGGACATTGGATGAAATGAACCCTCCAGGATGAAAGTTCCTTATCCAAACAACTGGATTATCTCTTCTTGTTTACTTCCTTTTCAGAAAGACTTCTTTCTGCTAAAAGAACTTGAAAAGCAATGTCAGAAGGAGAAGGGAATCACATCCATGTCAGTTAAGGACATTCTGATGAGTCTTGTGGATGATGGAATGGTGGACACAGACAAGATTGGCACATCCGTCTATTTCTGGGCATTTCCAAGTAAGGCTAGTCAAAATGTAAGTTGAGACAGTCATTCCCTAATTTTTCTGCTAGTTCCTGCAGAAGGTTTCCTGTTACTGTTAGGGCTCAACAATGAGGACAAAATGTTTCATGTACCGGAAGCCCGGGAATATCTGCTTGCATGAACACTGATGTTGTTACAAAAAGGATATGGAAAAAGTTGTCAGTTCTTTAATGTGTATATTCTATTGGAGACACATCTTTCTTCAGAGAAAGAGGAAAATAGCAGATTCAAAACAGAGCAGAGATGACATCCTGAGAAAAAAGAAATCTACAGAAGAGGCGTTGGCCAAGGCCAAGATTGGAAAGGAAGAAACGGTATAAGAAAATATTTTTCTTCAATAAGAAGACATTGCAGAGCTATGTTCACTGGTGCTACCCTTCATTTCGTTAATGCAAAGTTCTTTGCACTTTCTTGCATTCTTGTACATTTATGAATAATTTAATTTGTATCAGTAGCTCTTTTAGTCTCCAACCAATTACTCTTAACAGCAATGCAAAGTATTCTGAACACCATAATCTGGTGATGATTTTTGAAGAAAAAAAATTTCAACCAGGTCTAAAACTATCTTCTAACCACAGGATGAGCGAGAAACAATTCTACAGCAACTTTCAACAAAAAAACAAGAGTTAAATGAATTGAATGCAGAGTTGAAGAAATATCAAGATTGTGATCCAGATGTGCTGAATGCTAAAAAACAGGAAGCTAAAGTTGCCAAGGAAGCGGCCAACAGGTGGACAGGTAAGTGTAGCTTGTGAAAATCTCACCCTGTTTGACTTCAAGATGTCTTCTCTGAGAGAGTGTATTAGATTGTCGTCTTCAGTGCGAAATCCTGCTGGGACATTCAGGAAAAGTATTGAGCTAAATGACCCCCTCTGAAAATCCTTGCTCCCCGTCACATCCACTGCAGCAACCTCTTGGCCCTTATGAAATACTGATTGTGTGGGGTTTTTTCTTCCAGATAACATCTTTTCGACAAAGTCGTGGATCAAGAAAAAGTTCAGCTTTGAGGACAGTAAGATTGATAAGCAGTTTGGAATCCCAGATGACTTCGATTATATTGACTGATTGTGCATAGACTTTTCCTTCATCAAAATGTGCTGGAAGTCTTGGTTAGCAGCAGTATGTTATCTGACATTAAGACAATGTATGACCCTCAGTGGAGACTATGAGCAGATGAAGTCCACTGGGCTGTAAAGTGCCCTTTTCAGAGACAGCGGATTCTACCCTAAACGAATGCAGACACTCTCACTCATTAGGGAAGATAAGGTACTCCCGGAATATTTGGTCAGTGCACTTTCTATGCAATCGATTCCTCCCACAGGCAGTATTCTTTCAAGTCAGAGCTATGCTATAGAATGTTTGACTGTTGTCCGGTAAGTGTCACTGTCAGTGTGGTTTTGAAAGATAGAGATAAATATAATAAATTATATTTCATGACAATCTTTGTCAACTTTTTTTCATTACATATAGTACATGAAGTAATGGTAAGAATCATATAACATGTATGTCATGTTTAAAAATCACTGACTTAGCACCTTTTATCTCAGTTCATGGATGACTTGTATGGCTCCTCTTTTATACAGCAGCTCGAGGATGAAGCCAAATCTAAATTACTGCAATAAACACATTTTTAATATTATCTTCAATCAAGACCAACAGGCTTATGTTTGTTCCCATACAAGAGATTTAAAAAGAGTTTGCTTGCCCTATTAAGATGAGGAACTTACGTTGTTTTACATCAAGTCACATATTCACCATCTACATGTCATTTCAAAACAATATTGTTGGACTGAACGCATTTCATTAGAGTGTTAAAAGAACAAGAGGATGACCTCCTATTTTAACCTCGATGAAGTAATTATATATTATGTAATTCCTACATGTAATGATATCCAATTGCTATGAAAATATCTTGAGCATCTCGATTGTTCAAACATGCTTTCCCTCTCCATCTTCGCTCAAATGAATTAATAGAAATGTCCAATGAATGGCGATAATTCAATCCTCAGCTAAAGTATAGATGTTATCTTGTGTGTCCGGATACGTCTACCAAGAAGCAAAGAGAAGTATAAAAATGATGGCACATCCTTTTAGTGAAGAAATCAAATGCTTGAAGTCGCATATGGACAGTTCGATTACATCTGTCTTCCTGTATGAGTATACTGGGTCCCTGGCTCAGCCCTCCGGGTTGTTGTGCCTCTCATTGGCTTGTAGACGAGGACAGCAAGGGCAATGAAGATCACAAGAAGAGCAATTAAGATGCCCAATGTCAGACCTAGGAAAGAAAAAAACAGATACATCACCTAGTTGGCTTTAATCAAACCATTAATAACTGCATGTGGATGATCAATGTATTCTGAATAGAGTGTCCCGTTCAACCAATAGTGTCAACACAAGTTGGACTTTTCCGCAAGGGGTCACCGATTCCTGCTACACTTATGGTAATAGTATAGGAATAATGATTGCCGGACAAATGGCTGGCTACCCAACTGTTGCCTTTTAAGGACATCCCACGCATCTCCAATCATGATACTGGTTCTCAGAGAATGAAACAAGCCGCTAGCTTAGTAATCATCCAAGCAGAGTTCCATCAGCAGCAGCCCCAGAATGCAGAACACGTGCCAATGTTGAAAATATTTCCGGGTTTGGTGTTGTGGTTGTCGTGGTTGATAGAGTGACACTGACAAGGGGGCATCTCAGCATAATGTGGAATGTGCCTGTCTTCGCTTTGGTCTTCAATGATAATGGTTCTATTCTCCAAAGCAGACCTAATGATAAAAGTAAAATCTCTCTGCTACAATTAGTTATGTTGTACAATACAATCGTTTATCATGTACATAGGCCTAGTATAGTTAGCATCTTCCTATTAACCAGAGTTTATATGGTCTTATCTGAAATATTGGTTCCTTCCGACTGCTGCATGGAATTAACCCTGGATCAGATCAGATCAATAAAAAATACTCCCCAGTCGCACAATACATTTATCAGATTGTTACTCCAAGGATTGTTGCACTATAAAAATTGATAAAAATTATCTGGTGGCCTTGTGAATCGACGGCGTGTTGAAAATCGTCCGCTAACTCTGTGACTGAATTGGCCAATCAGCGCGAGAGGTTGTTTACGTCTCTGGTCTCACCAGGAAAAGTGACTATGAATGATGAAGATTTTTCTAAATATTTGCTTATATCTCCGAAATGGTAGAATTTTGGCTAAAAATATTAGGTGGAAGTCATAGTGGATGTTCAGGGCTATCAGTGTATTGGATTTTAAATTCACATCGACCTATATTTACGTGAGAAACGCATTGGAAAGAACCAGGTGCTGGTCAGGTAAGTCTGGTCGAACACACTCTCAGACTCAGACTGAGACTCTGTCTGTCTCCAAGATCTCCTCTCCCTTGCTCCGGTTTCGTCATCATGTACCGCTCTATTGATAGAACTCATGTCCCAGAGATATGGTTCTGTATCATGCCGTGTTTGGTGCCAAATGGCCCCGTAAACGTAATTTTCCTCTGGTATACACCGGCCGTCCATCCAACCAGGTTTGGGCTAAACATTGTATCTCTTTAGCACAGGTAGTGCATGTTGATTCTGTAGCTATGCTTGTGTAATGTGTCATGGTGTCTTTTAAATTCACTAATCACTGTCTAATCTACTTCTTCTTTTTAGTCTTCATTCAAAAATGGACCGTCCAAACGACCTATTTTGTTGTGATGCTCCCTTTATAATACATGGTTTTGAATAATATGACACTTCAGAACTTTGATCCAGGTCCAGGTTATGACGATGGTATGGTTTGCACATAACTGACCAATTAGACAAACCAGGGCCCAAACAAAACAAATGTGTTCACTTGAAACATTGTCAGAATGCCATTACACTATAGAGGCCCTCGCACCAGGCGGAGGAAGCCACTGCTTGGAGGATTCAATCTGATCATTTTGGCGGATTACGAAATTTCACTTCCCGTTCTTCCAGTCCCCAAAAAATATTTTTGATAATCGACATTTGTCATTTTATATGCTGAATTGACAGATATTTTGCCGTTATCAGTATAAGCCATGAATTTCTGAGAGCCATCAGATGTGGACTAGTCAAACCTATAATAAACACAGCACACCAATCCCAACACGGCAACAGGATATAGAGAGGAAGTCCATAATTTGACCTGAGAAAGTCCTTTGTATCGCCCTTTAAAGTGTGAATGGTGCTCACAACCATAGTCCATACCAGTGCATGAACTCCATTGTTCACTTCTGTCAACTCAAGGTCAGATTTTACCTTGGTGATACAGACCCATTTATTTCCACTTCCAGTCTTGTTTCTTGATTTCTGAGACATAATCAAATGCCTGACCAAAATTAACCTGAAAAATCTATAAATTACTTAATTGATCAACACACTGGAAAGTTGGAAAGATGATCTGTCAATCATAATCCCCACCTATTCAGGAAAAATCTGGTGATTGTTGTCATTTCCAGTAGATACCAAACTAAAAAATTGTGCAATATTACTGTATGATTTTAAAAATTGGTATCGTTTTTTATTGCAGGGGTCCAGGATGAGCAGTTGTCACATTGGGTGCATTATATGCATAGGATGCCTATGTTTGCTGAGTAATGCACAGTTAGGGAGCAGCATTGGGGAGGTGGCACAATCTGACCCGCCGGTACCACATAGTAAGTATTTTGGGCCTGTCACTGGACCCAACAATAAAATCCTTATATTTGTATGACTAAGAGAAAGAATAGAGTCTACACTTTCACTTTTAGTGTAATCAAAACTGAGGTGTAATCAAGGTTTTGGCCAATATTTTAGCTCCACCCGTGCAGTTTTGGTGAGACAATCAATACCGACAGTGAGGTATCCATTTCTATTCTAAAATATCTCAAATATAACCAATAACATGGTTTTAAATGATTCTGAAATGCTTCCATATTTTGCACCAACTCAAGCGGTTATGTTTGCCTAACCTTTATTCGCTGAATTCAAAAGGAGGTTTGATTGGAGCATAGTGCATTTACACTGTAATGTGCGGTTCATTCTAAACCCAGTTGTTTTAGAATTGTGAATCATGAACTGAGAGACTTCATTTGGGTCAGTTCAAGGATATGTTATAAAACCAGCAAGATTTATATTTTGTATGAGCTTCTGCATGCTGGTTCTCTCAGTTAGGAACAGATGTGACTGTTTCCATGGAAATCCTGTGATGTATTGCGAAACCAAATCATTGCAAGACAAAAGGGCCAAAATGATGTTGGTGAAACATATGCAGTAATCGGAGTTGCTGTGGGATTTTATAAACGGAAGCAACAATTAATTATGGTTTTTCAAGACCTGGTTCTGTTGGTTTCAGGATAACCACTTTAAAACTATTTACCTGTAAAAAGATTAATATTAATTTTTTTATAGACTACATTTTTATGGCAAGGGATGTATTTCCAATGAATTTTGTCTGAAATAACCCCATATTAGCGAATCCAGGGTCTGTCCCAAATTACATTTTTTTATTGAGAGGCCTGTATGGTATAAATCGCTCATGAGAATGCAAGTTATAATATTGCATTGTGTAACTATTTTCATGTAATTACACTTGCAGATCTGCCTTTGGTCTTGGTGATTTGATCTTCACTTTTGAATAGTCTTGGCCTAAATAATATCAGTTTATGCTCCCTTTTCTTGTCAGTGTTGTTCAGTTGGATAGCTGAACTCTCAGTCACCCTGACTTGCTAATGTTATGCTGGCAAATTATTCAGGTTACATTATTCAATACTTATACTGTTATGTTACCCTTTGTTGTAACGTGATGTAACATGCTATAAAACTAGTCAACTTACTTGATCAGTGTGGTGAAACAATACATGTAGCTTTTTTTTTCTGTAGCAGAGATGTTAGAGCTGAAAATATTTTCAGAAACTGCATCATACACACCAACTTGCGGAGCTACGTGTACGTTTCTCCTTTGAAGCATTTTTGCTACTCAAAAAAATAATGCATTGGAGCTGATAACCGATATTACGGACATTTTCAGGAGCCAATTTTAAAAGTGACTTTTGATCATAATTTTGCTGCTGATACAGTCAATAGTTCGAGTATCGAACCAAATACCCCTAGGTACTTAAAACAGCTGGGACGCCTTTTCTATTGCCCCCAGTGTACATTTAACAAGCACAGTTCACCTTAAAGTGCACCTCTTACTTGGTGAAGTTTCCAATTTGTCACCTGACCACCCATTTTGAGTGTAATGTACTTTTGATTCAACTACGTGCGTGGAAAATTATAAGTGCACCTTTATTTCTTTCTATTTATAAATACACATTTCCCATGAAAGAATAGCTAATAACTGCAATAGTGGACAATCTTTGTAAATGCATGTCTTCACCAGCGTGACGCAACATTTATTGATTAGGGCTGTGATAGTTAGTCAATTTTAGACACAAACGATTTGAATGTTAGGTGCAGAAAACGCCAAAAGATGTATTCATCCATTCAGAAGAAAATTCATTATAAAAAATCATTGACAATGCAAGTGCGTGAAGATTGGCAAGTTTAGAATGTATCAAAATATAAGCTTACATAGTATTTACTTGGTTTGAATTTGAGTGATGTTCTTTTACCCTTTGTCTCTTTATTTCTGTCTTTTCAGTATGTCGGAGCAAAGATATTCGAAACAAAGTGGTCAATTTCGCAGAACTAGAAAATTGCACTGTGATAGAGGGATACCTCAAAATTCTCCTTATAGATCGGGCAGGCCCTGAGGAATATGATGGTCTTACATTTCCAAAGCTAGTCGAAATTACAGGATATTTGTTATTATATCGTGTGTTTGGTTTAAAAACATTACGGGGTATATTCCCAAATTTAGCAGTGATACGGGGCCAGGAGTTATTTTTTGATTACGCCCTGGTTGCATTTGAGATGCCAAATTTAGAGGAATTAGGATTAGTTAGATTAACGACGATTCAACGGGGAGCAGTGCGTTTAGAGAAAAATTCAAATTTATGCTACATCGATACGATTGACTGGGGTTTAATAGTGAGCCACGAAACATCTTCAGAGGATCATTTCTTTGCCGAAAACAGGAATGCTGATGAGTGCGTTAATGTTTGTCCGAGGGATAGGTGTCCCATCCGAGAGCTGGATGAGAAGCGACGTATCTGCTGGACTAGCCTCGACTGCCAAATCGGTAAGTTTTGTTTATGTTATGAGTAGGGTGCTCACTCTCTGCCATGGCGAAAAGGAGTGAGTAGGCCTGCTTGTGAGCGTAATGAAGTGCTGCAACTCTCAGTTTCTGACATGTCTGAGAAGAGGTACCTCAAGGTGCTTCTCAGTCATGTCATTCTGCCTACTGATGCCCCTGCCTGCTATCCTAAAAATCATGTCTGTGCCCTGTTGACTTTAGCGGAGGACTATTGAAAGAGTCAATGTTGAATTAGAGCATTCTTCTCGATATGCGCCATTGGACTAAATTTTTCTTTGAAACAGCACCGGAACAACATTTCCAGATGTTGTATCCAGTTACACATTAGCATACCAGACTCTACTACATTACTCATTTAATGTGCGTGCATAAGAAGAAACAAGATCCTTTTAACTTCTGAGGACAGCTGATTCATATTCCTTGAAAGATTTTCATGGTAGTATAGTCAGGAAGTGAAATCTGTCACCAAGACTAGTTCTCCTTGGGTGTTGTTCATGTTGTTTACTTACAACCTCAGATTATGATGTTGTTTGTTCTATAAATAATTCATTTCCAGGTAGACATGTCAGTTGGTTCATCAATGAATGAGTTCCATATAAATTGCCTTCAATGAAGTCGACTATTTCTTTCCGCCTTGCCTTGTTCATCTAGGGCATTCAGGCTATAAAAGAAAGATTTGGGTTGGATGCGTGTTTGTGTGGACCGTGGACCATGCCATCCGGTTTTGCACTTATTCACTTGTTTTTGCAAATGCATCCTATTTGATTGATAATTGTCATCTGTCATCTCTCCAATTAAAAGTGACAGTTATGGGGTTGTTTGTGTGCTGCGCTTACCAGCCTGACATTGTTTACTGTTTGGCTGAATTACTTATTCCCAGTTCTCAATGTAAGAAGAACATACATAGATTGTAGGCCTACTGCATTGAATACTGATGCGTGACTGATGAGTTCTGGCGATACTCCTTTGATCATTTATAGATCTGCATGTTTGCTGCCCCTGAACATTTCCCTTTCAACTAGTTTTAAGATGCTCGTTATGGTAAATTTTTGAAAAGGACATGTATCCATTCACATCCCTTGACATGCATTACAGCTCATTCTTGATACTGCCATTCATAAGATATTGCTTGCCCACAGGAAACTTGTTTACTACTTGTAAAGCAATGGCCATGACCCCATAATCATTGTATTTGTAATGGCTGCATTTGCAGTGTGTAAACACCAGTAATTTTCCTTAAAGGGTTGATACACATTACTTATTTAGAGGGGGAGAATATTTTACACTCTATCCTCACTATTGAATTGACAAATGTTTTGATTGAAGATTGGTGATTGAGTAATATTTACTGGACTCCCATCCTTGCATAACAAAGGTTGTCATACTCAACCTATCAATGTTGCAAACCCCGGGTAAGGGCTCAGAAAGTCTGTTTTAAAAATCTGTCTTCAGTTTTTTTTATTGAATATCGTATACTGTACAAGCCCTGAATCTCAGCAAACTGGAATTAAAGCCCTTTATTTCAGATACGATTTATGATTTCACCCTGTTGTACACCTGGAGCTGTATTGATCTGTTGAATGGTTTCTGGCAGGTGACGGTCCACTTGCCCAGGCATACCAAATGGTATTTTCCCACAACATGAGGATGTCACTGTGTCAGAAATTCAAATCAGACAGTTTTGATGAGTGAAAAATGATTTGTGAATAAGTTCTAAGAAATGGAAAATTGATTAATATTTTGTTGTTTTGCAAACATATGCCACTCACAACACAAAAGAAATAAAACGAAACAATGTAAAGGTCACAACATAAGTGCCTATGAACAGACCATTCTAAACAGCATGAACGTGCATAATAATATACTGCTGACCTGAGGCGGTATTTGCTGAGGACACCCACAACATCCCACACTGCCACATTGATTACCACGCAGCGACTCTAGGAGATCAGTCAAACACTACTATACGCTGCTTTACTCCCGGCAGCGAAATCCTGTACACACACATCTTGTCATCTGACGGGCTTGATAATTAAGTTATTGATCTGTGCTAGTCCGGTGAAGTTGAAAACAACTTCAAGGCTGTCGGCTGATCAATAATGACTGCATGCTAAAAAGCTGCCTTTTCATGCTTTGGAACATTCGTTGTCTCTCATGAGAACATAAATCGCGTTTCTTCCTAAAGGTGGCTGTTGCTACATCTGTTTGGATATTAATGTATTGTTTTAGTTTGAGTTGTAAAGTGGAGAGCCTGTTGATGTACTTCAGTAGAATATCGAATGTCTCTATTTGTTCAGTCGGTAATTTAGCAGGTCCTCCAAAGCAGTCATGTTCACTTCCTAGCTGTAATATTTTACACCCTGAACTGACAGAGAAATGGAAATGCATGACAGGAAGAATGAAAGATGTATCATTAGGAGTCCATATCAAGCTTCATGTCTACCATGAGTGCAACTGCAATATGATCTCTCGTAGTGATGTGATAAATGTTTGTTGAAAAAAAATTGTTTTTGCTGACAGAATTATAATCATGTTATGTGAATATTCAATGATTTACCATTGCAGCTTGTCCAAGAGAGTGTCCTACAAAATTCTGCAATACAAGCATCCTCACCAGTGAACGAAAGTCTTTATGTTGTCACGAGCAGTGCATTGGTGGATGTTACGGGGAAGGGCCAATGAAATGCGTTGCATGTAAAAATTTCTTCTACAAGGGCCGTTGTCAGCCAAAATGTCCACCATCCACTTATGAGGTAAGGCGCAGTAAATAATAGAAGGGTTGCTTCACACAATAAAGCATAGTTATTAAAATTGACACACCACAATAATGAAGGCACCAGTGGTGTCTGGACTGACACATTTAAAAAAAAAATTTCTTCAGAAGTATTTAAATTTATATGAAGTTTTATATAAAAATATAAATCGGTAATTTTTGCTATGCTCAACTCCAAACTGAAGGTGTCAACATCAACATGGTTTGAAACTAGTTGCACTGAGTTCTGTAAAATGCAAGCCTGCATCCTGGTGGCACTGTGCCAGATTGGTGCATCATGCTCACTGATTTGTACAATGGTGGAAAAAGTGGTGTCTGCTGCTGAATCTGATTTATGTCCAGTTATTCAGTACAGTAGCACAATGATTGAATTGTCCAAGTGGCAGTGTTTTGGAGCACGTTTATTTGTGATATATCACAATATTTAGGTGGATATGTACATATTTCTGTGTACTTTGCTAAAAAAAATTTTTTAATGAGCTTGCTTTGGCCCTCCATGGATCAATTGTCTGAACTCATAAATGAACATACCTGTACATGTGTCCAAATTCATAAAAACATACCTGTTATTGTCAAAAATATACTTTGTTCCTTTCCAGTTCTGGGACAGACGGTGTATTCAAGAGCAAGAGTGTAAAGAGATGCAGAAGATAAAGCGGCCAAACATTACACGGTGGAAGACTTTTGACGGGAAGTGTATCAAGAATTGTCCTGTGGGATACACAGAGGATGACACAGTGCAATGGAAATGTAAAAAGTGTGAGGGGCCATGCCCAAAAGGTGAGCTTTGGAAAGTGATGTTCACTGAAAAAAAATTGCATCCAAAGTTCTTAGGCCTATAATATGTGACCCGTCACAGCAAAACCAGGCGCATGTCGCACAGAAGATGAGCCTAAATGACACCAGGAGATAATGGAAGAAATTGATGTGCTCATAGTTCACAAAAAGCATACAATAGAGAAATGAATGAACAGTCCGTCTCAACCTGCCAAGCTCAGAGCGACATGCGCCTGGTTTTGCTGTGACGGGTCACATATCTTATGTCATTTATGACGTTCAAATATGATGACTAAGAACTTGCAGTGAGCTTTGACAGCCCTCTTTTGGAGTGTTGATTGCCTCTTTTGTTTAGCATTTGTTGGTTTATTACAGAATGCAGTGGGACAAAGATCGAAAGCATCGCCACAGCGCAGAGATTAAAAGGTTGCACTGTCATCAAAGGTTACCTCGAGATCCAAATCAGAGGAGGAAGTAAGTTTTAAAATGAAGAGCAAATCATTTGTAAAACGAGACTTTTTGTATTTGTATTTGTATTTGAGTTGTTTTTTTTGAGTTGGCGCTTGGATACTAAGGTGTTTTTTGTGTAAGGTTAATTAGCCAGGTAGGATTACCTGCACTGCTTCATCAATGTTGCAATGAGATTTCGAAAAGAAAAGAGTCCGATTCATGTCTCCAATTTAAGATTCTTGTCTCTGATAACAGATATTTATGAAACAACTTTGCCTCCAAACTATCACTATTTTCACATTCAGAAAACATAGCCAAAGAACTAGAGGAAAACTTGGGATTAATCGAAGTCGTATCAGGATATGTGCGAATTGCTCGATCTCACGCATTGATCTCACTAAACTTCCTGAAGAGTCTGAAAGTCATCAAGGGCAAGCGGAAACAAGCTGACAAGTAAGCGCATTATCCAATCATTTCTTCATTCTTCATGCTGGTCATTCATCGTCCTTTGATCCATTTTAACTTCTGCTTTAGTCTGGTGAGATTTGCTTACGTTGTTTCCGTTAAGATATAGTTTGTATTTAATCCTAGCTAGAGCCTTTATTGTTAGAGACTATACTTACCGGTACTCGAGATTCATACTTATAAGATGTACCAATGACAAAATAAGGGACTGAAATATTTTCAGTTGGAATGTGTTAGTTTCAAACAAAACATGTAAGTATAGTTTGATTCGGACAAAACATTTCAGGATGGTGCCCTTTTTTATATCACTGTTGGTGCATCTTATAAGCAAGAATTTCCAGTGTGTTGATCTTAATCCTTTGCAGTGAATTCACAGGATGCTGTCTTGTCAAAATGTTTTTCACAGCACACACTCTCCATTTTAAAAGTGTTCAGGACACTATTCGTGTTAGTACTTTGAACTTAAATGTCGTCAACAAGTTTTGAAGTGGCACTTTTTCTCCCTTTAGTATAGCAACTTTGATAATCTTGCCTTCAATGTCGACTTGGGCGAATATTATTTTATGCAATCTCTATAATCTTGAGTTTTACAACTTCCAATGCCTGCATTCAGATCAGTAGAATTGTTGATTGTTACTTTATAGCTCACTTAGCTATGTTACTTGTAGTTCCCGCAATTTTGGCTTCTCACCATTTCTGCTTTATCACCACATTGCCACCTAGAACCTAAATATACTGATCCCAAAATCCAAAGAAAACCTGTTTGTCCCACTACTTCATAGGGACATAATTAATCATTTGCAATTCATGAAATGTCAGGAGATACATGACCAAAAAGTGCTATGAACAGGCTTATGAAGACCAAGAATTTAAGATCACTTTTGTAAAAGAAGTTGTCGTTGGTCAGCCAGTGTTGACGAGTGTGAATTTGCTTTTGGCTCAAGTATGTTTTATTACAGAAGTCGCTAATTGATACACCTTATGTTAGGCTCTTTCGAAGTCTGGTTGGTTTTACTAAAGCTTTTGAGATCATGCAGTATTAACGTCACAACCACCTCCACTATTTTCAGCGACAGCCTTATGAGCAGGTACAGGTTTAGTTTCTGTCGAAGAGAGCATTTTGAGCCCATGGTTTCAGTGGTACTAGTCCCTGGCCGCATTACTAGCTGCCCTGGACTTTAGCGCTCGTTTTAGCCAGCACCTCACCCACCCTGTCCTTTAGTTTAGGCTAGCACTTGCCTCATCCTGCCATCGCTTTGCCTGAAATCATTTAAAAATTTTTTCAAATCTCTTCATGTGCTTATCTAATTCAATTCAGTTCTTGGCTTGAGTTGTGACTGTTGCATGAAATAAATATGTTTACAAGTATTTGTTTTTGTCCCTTGAAATAAGCAAGTCAAAAAAGTTACAAAAAGCAAAAAAAATCCTCGTAAATAAGTTCTCGATTTTAGAAATGCTAAATTAACTATCTTGGAATACACTTCAAAATTTGATGGAATAAATAAAGAGCATCATTGAATGAGAAATAAATAACTTTCTGGGTGTAAATATCTGAATGGATTTTCTTTTGAAAACTATCCTCAATATTGGAAAATATTGAATTACAGGTGCAGTACCCGGCTTTGAATGACTTACTAAATTAGTATTTGTTGTGTCTATCATGACCCGATAGTTAATTGGGATTGAAAACTGACAATGAAATGTGATAAGTAACAGCATGTGATACTTTTTTTTTGATGTTCTGAAATATGATCAGATGTTTTATCAACTCTTTTAGCATGTTTAACTACTAATTTTGGTTGACATGTTTTCTTACTGAATGAAATGTCTGTGTGAGTGTTTGACCAGATTTACAGCTTTTTTTGTTATTCTGGCAGAATTATTATAAAATATTTGTTGTCGATGCCATTTAGTTTTCTTTGTGGAATCTGGGCTGGTTCATACTTAAGTTGTCACTTTCCTCCAAAGGGTCTAGAATAAACCCTCAACATGTCCACTACTTGCTGCTACTACAATGTCGCAGCAATACCACTTTTCTGTTTGACTTCATCGTATGGAAGAGCAGTCTTGGACAGTGTCATTCTTGGTCCCAAGAGTTAATATGTGATGTAAGTTCTATGTCTTCCAAATCCAAAAATCCTCAAACTTGTATTGAAATAGACTTAGTTGGCCTTGGCAACGTTTGTATGAACCCAGTAGTAGTTGTACATATAGCTGCGCCTTGCTTTGACCCTTCATCTGATCCTAACTATGCAGTCGTACTTCTCATTTGTGACCGCGCGTTATCACTTATGAGACAAAAACATACTTGGTGGTTTTGCATCTGAACTTTTTGTGTACTCTTTCAGAAAACTGTCTCATTTTGACACCCGGCCTAAAACATAATATGACGTGTCTTACAAAAGTGCCACTGTCCGCAATCACTTTCATGCCAATTCGCCATCATCATTTGCAGCTCATTCATCTCACTATGTTTGCAACCTATAACATATCGCTGTCTTCACACCTATTATAACACTTACAGAAATGGGAATATGATGTTGAAAATTGAAATCTACTGAAGTCAAGTGTTCGAATGATGATCATGCCAATGGAACTCCAAAATGTATCGGGTATAAAATTTGGTCGCTTGCCCAAAATACTTCTTTAATGGACGACGCACAAAATTTCTAAATTTTGTATCATGCATGAGGACTGTAGCAGAGTTTGGTATGTGCATGTGTAACTGGATTTAAAATCTTGACATTTTGTTCCAACTTGGAAGTCCTCAGGAGTGTCCATGAGTATATGAGTGGCCCCACTCGCTATTTGAAAATTACATTTTGTACTCAAATATTTTGTAGTCTGTATAATCAGTTCTGGAAGTGTTATGATAACAACTGCTTAATAACTAACATTATTTTCTTCATTCACTTATATGACATCATGTTTGATACAGGTACATACAGCTATTTCCTTGTTTGCCTCATTCACAAATGTGCATTGATTCAGGGGTCAAAATTCATATTTGACAAGTCAGGCTAGGACGTATCGCTGCCATGTGTGGTATTGAGCAAATGTTCATTCCTTCAGAGTTCGCCAAGACGACAGAAAATATCTTTCAGAAGTTTCATTAGCTTCACCTCTGAGTAATAAAGTTCCTGATTACCTTAAAATGCATTGAAAAACCAGTCGGTGTCATGCTCATAGCTTTTCAACATTCCTAGAGAATGCATCACGAATCTGGTAACACCAGGCCTTCGTGGGCAACATCATTAAATGGTTCCTCTGTAATTTCTTTGCATGGCTTGTTGCATGTTGCATGACAATAAAATTTGAGTCTAAAGATGTGACTCGCTCTACCAAAACTAGGCGCTTGTCGCATCTGAACTTGACAGGTTGATACGGACTTGTTGTTCATTTCCCTATTGTAGACCTTTTGTGAAATGTCCGTATCAACCTGTCAAGTTCAGATGCGACAAGCGCCTAGTTTTGGTAGGGCGGGTCACAGATGACAACTACATCAGATAAGAGTACCTTGAGTAAATTACTGCCTTACAAGTGCTAATGTACAGTTATGTTGCAATTGCAAATTTCAAATTTTGAACAATTGTTAAGCGTTCATCTCCAGTTGAACAGAAAAGTCATGTGTATGAGCTGTCTCAATGTTCGATGCCATGCAATCACTTGGAAATAGACAGATGGTCGTTTGCCATGTCTCGCTGTCTCTTCATCATAGGTCCTTAGAAATTTGTTGTTGTTGATATTTTGGGACGTAACTAATCTAAAGTAACTTGTAGCTGTATGCAGTGTTACCTCCTGTAGCAGACACCTCTCTATTCAGGACACCCTCTCTATAAAGGACACTACTTTTGTACCCAAATTAGTTTTTGTTAAGAACACCTCTCTATTAAGGACATCACTTGTCAGTCTCAAGGGTGTCCTTAACAGAGAGGTTCTCTGTATAAACATCATGTGATAGTAATTTTATGACAAAATGGGAATGGTTTATAATGGTTATAGGAGTCGTGTTGCTATCCTATGCTGGGTTGAGACATATCACGGAAAATGGCACAATTGAAAGGTCACCATTTGGGTCAGAACAACAAGTGAACAACCTGGACAGGGTGTTTCGAAAAAGGAGGAACACATATTTAGTTACTTAAAATGTATATCACTTGCTAATATTCCTTATAACAAAAACCTTTGGATGTTCTCAACGCTTATTGGTCATTATTTGAGTGTTATTGCAGGACATTTCTTGGGAAAAGGAACATATGTGACCCGCTCTACCAAAACTAGGCGCTTGTCGCATCTGAACTTGACAGGTTGATACGGACTTGTTGTTCATTTCCCTATTGTAGACCTTTTGTGAAATGTGACCAAATCAGTTTGTAATAGATTTCACAAAAGGTCTACAATAGGGAAATGAACAACAAGTCCGTATCAACCTGTCGAGTTCAGATGCGACAAGCGCCTAGTTTTGGTAGAGCGAGTCACATATGGAATCAAGTACATGATGCTTGATTCAATTTTTTGGAGACTTATAAGTATGGTTTCTCGACCTGACTCCGAGGCAATGGAATCGAGTTCTAACCCATTAAAATGCAAAAGATTATGAGAAATTTGTGGCTCAAAGTTGTTTTGCTGTTATAAAGTAATGTCTTTAATGGATTACATGTAGGGCCTCATTACACATGAACGGTTTACACTGATGTGAAGAATGCAATAATATTGGTCCACTTTGTAAGCTTATGGCTGTATTTGGGACCAAGAAATACTCTCTGTGAATTGGTGTTCTGATTACAAATTACTCTTTGCAGTCATATTTTGATACAAGTTTTTTTGTCTGGAAGTCATATCATCATCTGGAGGGCCCATCTGGAAATTCAGTTTATGCGAACACTCTTGAATTAAGTTACTGAATTGATTGGGATCATCCACCGACCTGAATTTTCACTTAAGTGTTAAATTTGATAACCCTTTCCTGTTCATGCTTGTTTTGGATATTTCCCCTTTATTGATCTTATATTTGAAGCTTTGATAGCTCAGAAACTATTGGGTGCCATTTTTTAAAAATGGTTGAACATTTCTTGAACTTGAATAAGGAACAGTGCATAGCAAACATTTTAATCACTACTGGAAACTAATTACAAAAACTGCCGTGTATTTTTTGCAAGAAAATTTTGAAGTAAACAAGTCATTTGTTTTGGAAAAATGCATTGCATTATACATTAATTTGAATGCACGAAAAATAAACTGAAAAAAGTACATTATTGTGCATTTTGATAAAGTGTGGAATGTATTGGTGTCAGTCTTGTCTTCAAGGTCGTGTGAGTCATGTGTTTACTCCAGTCGCTGTGCTCTCAGCTGTGCGAAATTCTAGAGTCAATAGTAGGCTGCCGTACTTCGTAAACAACTAAAAATAGAATCACGGTAGCCTCGCTATCAAGTCGTCCTGATTGTGATGAATGGGCAGGTTTGTAAGGTGGTCCAAATGATGGGGTATTCTGATCTAGTAAATGCAGCAATTTGTATCGAACCTGTTGTGATTTTTAGAGAGGGTTGTCTTGCTATAGAGGTGTCTGTTATGACAGGTGTAACATTCAACTCCCTGAGCTAGGGTTAATCCCTCTAGCTGATATTACATGAGCTGCTGTTAGTCCATAATATTGGTTTATGATTAGAATGATTTTAATTTACTATGAAGAATTGAGTAGGCCTATATTCATCATTTTCATGTAAGAGGTCAGTAGACGGGTTGTTTTTCTGGTTCGGAAAGCCATTTGTCATTCTCGTAAACAATATTGATAGTTTAACCCTATACAGTGTGCTTTCAAAAGTGCTTTGAGGAGCCGGAACTCTGTTCTGTATGTAGTGCAATTGGTCATCTTATCTATCAAGAGTTATGTTCACATCACCTCTTGAACTAGTCACTTCTGTTGAAAGCCTAACTTTCTCTGGGATTTTATATTCTCAGTTATGTGAATAAACATACATAGATTCTCTAATATAAAACTCCAGAAGAATTGAAAAAAATGGGGTTGGAATTTTTTTTGGGCTTTTTGTAGCCTTGCATATTGTGTCTTTCCCAGCAACAAGAATCTTGTCTCTCTTCTCAAATCTGTTTCGCAATTCATACAGAATTATCAAATAAAAGTGATAACCCCCCCCCCCCCCCCGCCCCCAATTAGATCCCCTTGTTGGGCCCAGAATAAAATTAGACACTGATGGCCGTGGACATTGGTCACTCCTCACCTGTTAGCATGGAGTTTCACGTTTTGGAAGCAACATCTTTTTGGTTCTACAGGAGCAGATACCTATTGATGGTTTCTGAAGAAGACATTTAAAAGATGAGCCCTGCGGTTCCATCCGTCAGAAATATCATTGTGTAACAACAAATGTGAACTCCAGCATTCTGTAATACAAACCGAATTTCTATGCAGAAATCTCAAATGGGTATTCATATTGTTGCTGTTTTTGTGTCTTGTGTGAGCGTTGTCGATGACTTAATTGTCAGTTGTGCAGAGATTTGCAATTTTATTCCCTTCATATCAAAACCAATCCGCAAATCTGTCTCCTGGATTGAAGCTTCGATATTCTTTGACTATTAAATCAGTGTTACAAAAGCTTAAAGCTGCCTGGTCAAATATACTCTCCGGAGTGTTAAGGCCGAATGAGTATTTAATGAATGAATCCAATTTCAGGTACTCGCTGTTCGTGGTGGATAACCAAAACCTACAGGAGATTTGGAATTTCACGACCCACCCAAACCTCACCATCGAATCGGGACGAATCTTCTTCCATTTCAACAGCAAGCTGTGCCTCGACAAAATCTACCGCTTGGCCAATCAGGTTGGAATCAAGGATAAACAGTCAGCTGATATATCGCCCAAAACAAATGGGGACCAAGTCGCATGTAAGTTTTCTCAAGGTTTCTCGTCATTTCATAAAGCAGTTTGCTCCATTGATGTACTAAAAAACCTGATTAATTGCAGTATTGTACTCAGCAAATGAAAATATGATTAAAACGGTTCGATTTTCTGTTCCTCAGACTATTGGTTGAAGGCACTTATGCGGCAAAATTTCATTGTTGACATTTTCTTCAGATATATCATAATCTTTCCTTGTTTGGTGAATCAAACAAATCCAAAGGTTTCCAGTCGCTTTGCATTTTATGAGCTTTCCACTGCCATCAGTCATAAACAACTTGCCTTTTATGCCTCTAATGCCTCTAAATGGCAGTAAAAGATACACGCTTCAAACCAAGCTGTCCCTTTTTTCAGGCAATATCAGTAAGCTGCAGATCATCATGACGAATATTGGAGGACGCTACTTGGTGATGAAGTGGAAACCGTTCACGACCATCGCTGACCACCGAGAACTTATTGGTTACACGATCTCCTACAGGGAGGCGTAAGTATAGCTTTGTTGAAGGTGTGGTTCTTTGTTGCTCCTGGTGGATCTCTGGTGCAATGTCAATGCAATGAGTAAAGTTTTAAGAAATAGTTGAAAATGGCATGGTCTCAAGTTCATATTAAATTACATCAGTTTATCATTGTAGATGTACTTGACTTTGATTAGGACTTCTTACATGCATGCGTATACTAAAGCGCATTTCTTTGATGATGCTTTCAAACTATTTTTGTCTGACCCTCGTTTGTAGTGTTATGTTTTTCTGGGTCTCTGTCCTTGATAATCCTAGACAAGCGAGTCGTGGCCTAGATAAAGGCTTCTGTCGCTTGGTGGTAAACACATTCGAAATAGGCATACTGAGAATGTACTAAATGGTTGTACATGGACACGAGTTCAAAAGTACGTGGTGTCCTAATTTGTCCCTTCTCTGGGTTAAAGGTCTTTACAAGATATATTTGTAAGGCCCCTAATTTGGATGCACGTATAGTTAAACGGTGTGTATTTAGGGTAATTGAGAGGCCTGCAAGAGTTTTTCAGGCATTCTTTCAACTCTGATAATCAGTGTGTGCATATATTTATGATCAATTTATGGTGATTGTTCCTCAGAACTGCAATCACCACCATGCAAACGTTGATTTATGATCGTGTTTATCCTGATTTTGACATTTTTGGGCAATCAACATGCAACATATAGGTTGATTCATGCATAGTGAAACCGGAAGCTGTCTGTCATAAGCTGATAAGAATGTTTTCATCGTGTTGATCAGCATGTGCCTAATCAATGTTACGTATATGTAAGGTCAATTGGTAATTGCTAATTAATGTGGCGTTTCTTGGAACCTAAGTTGTTATTGAAGGGTATTCAGATGTGTCAAAATGAAACTAAATCTATTTGAATGAAAAGTTTACCAAAAGTTTGTTTTTCTTTCAGACCAGAGAAGAACATTTCAATCTACAGTGAACGAGATGCATGTGGCAATGCAGTGTAAGTAAAACTCCTAGGAACTTATGAAGCTGGAGGTAGGGGGTGGGGTGGGCTCTCTTGGATGATCATATATCACTAATTTGGCATCTGTTGTGCCTTGCCTGGTGTTTATATTATGGGGCGAATCCAAAGATAACTTACTGGCCAGATAAATTAACATTACTCTTTTTGAACACCCAGCCTAGGACTATTTCAGTGCCGGTATTTTGCAACATACGTGATGAATTTTAGCCACAGATGGTCCTAAGATATCCAATCCAGTTCCATTTGTCTTCAGTTGATTGTGCAGAAAATGAATAAAGTGAATTTCAGCTCACTTTCAGCATTGCCTGTAGACCTATGTTGTCCCCTGGAGCCAGTTTAGGTGGACCTGAAAATACCTGGTGTCCATCCAATGTTCAAGGCTTTCTACTGACATGTAAATTGAAGTCCTACACAATATTTAATAAATTTTTTAGTTGTATTTCTTGCATGTTTCCATTGTTTACATGAATCAGGTTTTCCAATTGCATTTGACTTGTTATTTAGGACAGAATGGAAGAGCGTGGACATCATCATCAACAGGTAGCTCGTCAACAAGTTGTACAGACATTTTCAGAGTGGTCATCCTAAACAGCTTTCACTAGCATCCAGTAAGGTCTACAAATGTCAATATAAAATTATGTGGTCAAAAACAAAATAAGCAGGCCATTTGACAACTTCCTGAATATCTCGAGGACATCTGGGTATAAGATCCCAAGTTATTGGAGACATGTGAATTAGACAACTGCTGATGTATTTCTCACTCAGAAGCCATAAAATTCATGGAAGATGTGTAAAATGGCATGATTATTTGATTTATGACCATTGTATTCTGTATCGATACAATGTTACTGGTTACTGGTTACTGGTGGACGCTGTTTTGGGTAACCATTTCAGAGTGGTGGAAGTGGGACTTCATTCTGTACAGCATGCAACCTATGTGTATTATGATCATATTTCCCTTATTTTCAACTGCTGTGAATGAGAAGACGCTTGCATTTTATTTCAGGAACATTTTTTTTCCTACGCTTTTCTTACGATCAGCTCCTTGATAAATGAATAAAGTTGATGATTCCACGATTGGTCCATCATATGATCAAATAATCTTCACGTGTTATAAAGCAACTAAAACTATCTGAATTCAATACATTGCTTCTACTTCCTTCGGTTTGCCTCGACAGTTTTATTTGAGGGACACTCCATCTTCGAAAATATTTCTGAACTGTTCATTTCTGGTTCCGTGGACGCTCTTGCTGGTTCTTCAGTGGTCTCATGTCAGCTTGAGAGTGTTTTTTTGCTGTTCGGTGCCAGGTTGTTTCATCTATGGTGATTGGATTTGAACATGTGCATATCTATGTGCTTGTCACGTTTGCTTTTCACACAACTGTGCTGCCATTTGAGGAAGTTTTTTGCTACTTACAAACTAACCAATCACCATTTTGCTATCATCAGCACATTTTGAATATGAATTAACTCATGCACTGTCTGAAGAGATAATAACCCTAATTTCAGCAAGATAATGTATCCATTGTCCTTTGTTTTAAGAACATTTAATGGTGGAAGTCGTGATGATTAGACAAAGTTACCAGTTGTTTTTTGGCTGATCCTTTAATTCGTCTCCTTTCCAGTTCTCATGGTTTTTCTGACAATGACTTTGGTGATCAGACAAGGTACAACTAACATTTAGGAACTTTATTTACCGGTACACATATCTCAAAAATGCTTTTGGTTGAATAGTTTTGACATCTCAGGTGTATTTTCTTGTGAAGATGGTGATGAATACCTTTGTTTCTCGTCAAGGGGAAATTACAAACTCAGCTTATGATTCTATCAAATGGTTGTGTTCTTAAAAGGCATATTTTTTTGCTCATGCTGCAGGCGGCACAGAGAAGCATTTATGGCACTGGGTCCTAATTTTTTAACTTTTAAATGTTCTTTTTAACTTGGCTTACATGTTCGTGTTTGTCAGTTTTTTGTTCTTAGCCAGTTTTGCATACGGGATGACCTTCGTTGGTCAAACTTCAATTTCTTTAAAGGACAATGAAAATTTCTGATAATATGCGATCAAAGCATGTTTCACAATGTATCGAGTTCCCATAAAAAGTGACAGCGTATTCATTCATTTGCCTGGTATAGGCCTTTCACTGAAGTGCAGCGTTTTCTCTACAAAAAAACAAATCAAATTGTAATTGAAACAATGAACCAACTGTACATACTTGTATTTAGTCAATGCTTGAAGCTTCACCGAAGTTCTGTAACCATCCCGCTTTGTATCTTGAGTGCAAGTTTTTACTTCTGTTTTTAAACCCATTTATGTAATTGTCCTCAGTAGTAGGTCACTTGCTGGCTCCAACTTACGTCTGCTGAGGATACAGAGCTGTTCTTGCTGCATCAGTTTAATCAGAACTTCAATGTTTCAGCTTGTTCTGAACTGTCTTCCAACTCTTTTCCGATATATCGTGATACTTGTGACTGTTTCTCAAATTGTTGCAAAGGTTGTTGTCTGATAATACTACGGTGTCTGATTACTGAACAATCATCCTGAGAATCAGGGTCTTTTAACTCCTTCTCAATATAGAAAACCCTGAGTTAATCAAAATTAGCTATCATTGCTGCAGCGTCAATTGAACTCCTAGAATTTTATGCTAGAGACACTCTGATTGGGCTGTTTCACTATGACCGATTGAAATATCAAAGGCAAAGTATTGAAAACCACTGGTTTAGGAGAGGATGGTGAACATTATGATTGGATCTGCATATTTGGCTTTGAATTTCTTTCAGATATGCAGACCTGAGTGGTGAAGGGTGAGTGTTCACATTGGGTGATTTCATCATTAGTTTTCATTTCATTTTCACAATTCATTATACAAACCTAAAATAATATCGTAGACATTTCTAAGTACAACTAGTATTAAATGTTCTTGCTTTGTTTTTTAACCTGAAGAGATGGTTTTGATCGAGTCACAGTCCTGTCAACAATTGACGCGCTCCGGGAGGCTGAAGATTTGGCACCTGATTTGACCATGCTGATACATGCGTACGTTTGATTTTGACGTCTGCACGTCTGCTTGATTTTGAGTTGATCCCAGATGCTGTACAGAAAATGAAACCTGCAATTCTCAGAAAGGAGGGTTAAGGAATGATAGCTACATGACAATGAGATTACGCGGTAATGATAATGATTTCAATTCATCCAAAATTAGTCTTAAGTGGACATTGTCAAATCACAAGGGCCAAATCCTGCACAAAGAACCATAGTCTTCTATTCAACATTGTGGTCTTCCCAGTTACCAAGGTCATTGCTTCCCAATTTCTGAGTTCATTGCTTCTAAATTCCAGTGTCAATGCTTCTGAATTCCAAAGTCATTGCTTCTGAATTCCAAAGTCATTGCTTCTGAATTCCAAAGTCATTGCTTCTGAATTCCAAAGTCATTGCTTCTGAATTCCAAAGTCATTGCTTCTGAATTCCAAAGTCATCGATTGACTCTATTCCAAGGTCAATACTTCCTGACTCCTTAGCGATTTCTTATCAAGTCTTAAGGTTGTTGCTTTCCAATTCCAAAGTAAATTCTTCCTGATCCTTTTGTCATTGCTTCCTTACCTCAAGGTGTTCCTTCCCCAGGCCGATTGCCCATGCCGAGGTGAACTTTTCAGTACCAAGGGCCATTTGTATGTTAGCTTCATGCCCTTTCCAAGCTTGTCTACTTTCATACCATATACGGTAATATAAAGTGACAGTGGATGAGCAATTCAAAATCTTCACATATTCATTAGAAGTGCTTCAGTCAGATACAGAGGACATTAATAGCGATTTAAACTATTAATTAAAGTTTCAATTTCAGGTTTCAAAGACCAGGAAGTTCTGTGATAACAGGAATAGAAAGACTGAAGACCTCTAAGGTGTTTTTGTCCAAAATAACTCTTCTAATTCTGTTTATAACTGCACGTCTGCTTCATGCCCTTACAGTTGGAAGATGGAGGATATCATCAATACAAACCCATCCTACGTGTACCATATCTTGACCGGCCTGGAGCCATGGACCCAGTATGCTGTCTATGTCCAGACCTACACTGTTGCCTCATCAAACGAAGGCGCCATGAGTGAACTGGTATACTTCAAGACAGATCCTGAGGGTGGGTTCTGTGTTATAATCGCAACAAATATTATCTATTTGGCACCTTTTCTTCTAAAAAACTACTTTAGTCAAAGCAAAATTCAAAGAAGTGCTGCTGGAATAGGAAAGTCTGTAGTAAACTCCTGAAGCTATCAATGGTGTCGGCAATACTTAGTTCACTGACTTGGTATTGACTGAAACATGATGGTTTAAGCTGTCCAATGTGCAAGGGATGTGTTTGCAGTTCTCAAGTTCGCAATGGAGGGGCAGAACATTTGGATTTTGCGCTGTGTAAAAGACTTGTAATTATCATTATTATTATTTCAAAACTCAATATTCTATTTTGTCACATTTCAGTTCCTACCCATCCCAGGGATGTCTTAGTCAACTCGCCACATGCCGGTGAGCTCCACGTCCGATGGAAAGAGCCCCTTAAACCAAATGGCAATGTGACACATTACTATGTGTACTGGTCGCCCCAGCCTGTCCGATCAGAGGATTATGACCGCAGGGACTACTGTACTTACAGTGAGTATCAATTAGAATTCATCATTACTATGGTCAGTGGTAGAGTTGTTGTGTTCAGGATGGACAAGTTAAATGACTATGTTATTTGTCTACTAATGCCGCCGAGATATAATCTCATTGTGGGGGGGACATTTTCCCTTGCCGATTGGAACTGACCACTCTGAATAAGATGGACAGTAGACTATTATTTCCTGTTCAGCAGTTACTAGCACTTCTTCACTTGAATTTCTTGGAGGAGAACTGTATATAAGCATCATAATGCACCAATACCAAAAAACTGGTTTTCTTTGTAGAGCTGAAGTTTCTCTCCAAAAGCAGTATGAAGGTCAAGGAAGACAATCCAGCCAATAAAACCTTATCTGGAAAATGTTGTGCCTGTCCAAAGACACCAAAAGAAAAACGGATCGAGGAGGATGAACGCAAATTCCAGATTGAATTTGAGAACTACCTGCACAACTATGTCTACCAGAAGCGGCCAGTGGGGTCTACCGCTGTCTCTGCAAGGAAGCGTTCAAAACGAGAAACAGCATTTCTGCGCACAGGTTTAAACAACGATGTCAGCAACACATCGTTGGTTATTTATGGCAACCAGACTGATGACGAGGAGGAGGATGAGGAGGACGGGTATCTTGCCGCCATCGTTTATAATAAACGCGAAATTATCCTTCCAAATCTTCGTCACTTTCAAACATACAGTATAGAGGTCGTTGCCTGCCAGGAATATGATCCAGTGGCTGATAGGAAGTATTGCAGTAATCGAGCCATCATTACAGCCACAACTAGATCATCTGGTAAGTCCGAAAGCATACCCCTAGTTGTCTTGCCAGAGGAAATTTTAGGTCAATAATCTGTACCCTCCAGGAAGTTTAGCCCGTAATCTCAGAGATGTCATTTCTAGGGCCTTAGCCTCAGAATTTATGAGGAAACATTCCAGATTTTGCAGTAGTCGTTTTATTTTTAGATCTGGCTGATAACGTTGATGACAGGACTGTGAACGTGACCAGTAGTGCAACAGGAATACATATTATGTGGGCGGACCCTGTCAGCCCTAATGGATTGGTCATCACATATGAGATAGAATACTACAGGAACAATGTAGGAAATGTAAGTTGATTTTCAAAGTGCATTTGACCCAGGTTTGATTCCTGGCGGGTTATTAGAATTAGACAATACTTGATAGTGTGTTACTCTTTAGGTTGTAGTTTTCTGCTATGAAGAGTGTACTAAGTCCAGTTGATATTCTTGTACATTTTCTCGCTGTCAGATATCAATAATTATACTGTATATGATCTGATTTTCTCACCTTAGCCAGGTTCTTGTTATTTTCTCAACACTTGTCAATCTCTTCTGCAGATAAAAAAAACGACCATTTGTATTCCTCACAAAACTTACCGAGTCAGACGCGGCTATAGATTAGATAATTCCAAACTGCCGCCAGGAAACTACACCTACCGTATTCGAGCAACTTCTTTGGCGGGCAATGGAACTTGGACTCGACCAATGAACTTCACTGTTGTTGATTTGAAAGGTAGGCATTTGTGTAAACAGGTTTTATTCATATGGAAAGTGCTATTTCAAGGATACTGTGAATTCTGCCAATTTCTTGAATATTCATCGCAAATGAAATGCACCCAGCAAAAATCCTTTACCCAGTAACTTTGCTTCTGACTGGCAAATTCACATTCTTGCTGCTTGCGTCAACATTATCTGAGGATAAGAAGATTGACTAGACCTTGATTACTAACCGATCTCCTCCGTGCCAAGAGTTGGAATTGGCTTGTGGTTTCAAGTAAGAGAAATTATATGTTTTCCCTTCTTTCTAGCGGAAGATGATGAATTTTGGAAGCCTGAGATGATCGCTCTGATTGTCTGCCCAGTGTTGTTGGTGTTTATTCTGACTGCAGCTGGCCTTATCTGGTTCTTTGTCAAGAAGAAGCTCTTCCCTGGTGTGCCTGATGGCATGTACATTTCCGTCAATCCAGAGTATATGAACACAGAAGGAGGTAAGCCCATTTTGTTATTGTTAGTCTTAAAAAAAAGTTTTGAGAGGTTTTTTTCAACAATGCTATATTTGAACAGTATTGGTGATGCTTTCTAAATGCAATGTTAGAGGAAAATGGACGCCAAGTTGAAACTTATCGCAGGGCAAGTGTGTAGCTTTCCCTTTCACTGGAGGACATCATTGAATGAACTGATGGGAAATTGAACATAGGCCTCCCTCGTGGAATAAAGAGGAGTGCCAAATTGAGTGTGACAACTGGCACAGACTGTCTCTAGACAACAAATACCTCTTCTGTTATGCTCATTATGCCTGATTTTACTGTAATCGTTTTATGCTGCAGTTTATGAGCCAGATGAATGGGAAGTTGACCGCGACAAGATTAAACTCATACGAGAACTTGGCCAAGGATCATTTGGTATGGTGTATGAAGGGGTAGGCTCAGGATTGAAGAGTGAAAGTGATCCTGATAAGCCTATACCTGTTGCTGTCAAGGTGAGTCACTTCCAACGGTAATTACTGCAGTTGTATTGTTTGGTGGATAAAGAGAGATCAGTGACATAGTAGTCAGACCACAATGCCCCCCCCCCCCAGCTCATAAACAGGAGGTTGTGGGTTCGACTCCCCGACAGATCTCTACTCTTTCGTTTTGGTGTCCTTAAGCACACAACTTAACCCTACTTGCTTCTCTCCACCGCTTAATGCTACGAAATCTTGGAGCCTTACATGGTGAATCTCGTGAATGATCTTCTGAAATTTCTGTTTCCTGAGTGTGGTTTCTGGTTTATTTACAGACGGTGAATGAGTCAGCTTCAATGCGTGACAGAATAGAATTCTTGAATGAGGCATCAGTCATGAAGTAAGTATATGTTTATGTTAGTGATTTTCACATCTGAATCTCGATGTTGACAAAGTCATTGAAATGAATTAGGTGAAATCTGTCAGGTCATTTATTTATTACATTGTTTTAGTAATTCTCTTTGATTGGTGTTTTCAGAGCATTCTGTTGTAATCATGTGGTGAAGTTGCTAGGGGTCGTGTCCAAGGGCCAACCAACATTAGTTGTCATGGAACTCATGGCAAATGGAGATCTCAAGAATTATCTCAGGATTCATCGGCCAGATGTTGAAGTGAGTATGAATTGGGGATGTCAAATTTCTGACTTTTGGCAGATTTCAGACTTGTTTCTATTACTAAATGCTAAATTTGATAGCTGGAATGGACAAAACTGTCTTAACTCTCTATGGATCTTTGAATTTTCAGGATTGGACCAAGAATAAGTATTTTAAAGGCACTTTTGTGCAAGCGAGAGCTGATCGATGTGGATGATTTTCGCAGCGGCCCTAAGATGGACAGATAAAGAAATACTTAGAATTTGGTCCTCCTGTCCTATGGTTCATCTTGTTTATGTTATTTTGCAGGACAATGAGGGTAGAAAACCACCTGGATTAAAACGTATTCTACAAATGGCTGGAGAAATAGCAGATGGTATGGCATATCTAGCCGCCAAAAAGTTTGTTCATCGAGATTTAGCTGCAAGGAACTGCATGGTTGCAGAGGGGTTAACAGTAAAAATAGGAGGTACGTTTTATTTGTTGAAGTGGTAAAAAAACTTGCTGACAGCTGGTGATTTACAAGTATCAACTGAATTGTCTTCACTTATCTTGCACGCTGGCCTGGTACAGTGTGACCTTGGTTGTCTTGACCAAGATATCTCCACTTCCCGCTGCAACAGTTAGGCAGGCGGCTGACATGGCAATCGATGTGTTGATCAGCTCTCTGAACTGGTTTCCGGGGCAGATGATGAGTGGTCTTCTGCAGGAATGGCTCTTGTTGTTTTTTGGTTCGTTCCTCCTTGTTTGAAAAATGTCTTCACCCGATATCTGGATCTGGAGTAAGCCATTTTAACTTGGACGGCTTTTAGAATTTAGGGCCAGTGGCATGTTTTTCAAGTGATCATTTCAATTTTTTTAATTATCTTTCAGACTTTGGTATGACGCGAGATATTTATGAGCGAGATTACTATAAGAAAGGTGGTAGAGGGTTACTGCCAGTACGCTGGATGGCCCCAGAGTCACTCAAAGATGGGGTCTTCACAAGTACATCTGATGTCTGGTGAGTGACAGATTGGTATTCTCCTCCCCCTAACTGAATCAAATCTTATGTTTAATGTCGTCTATTGATAGTATAACTTATCAGTCCATCAAACACCCATTAAAATGGTTAAAGATTTATAATATGATAATCTAATATTTGGACTGGTGGCGATTATCATCCGACTAATAACACTGGCCTATTCTGATTCCTTTCTGTAAACTTCGATGAGCTGCTCATTCAGTGCTACAACAAGAGCATTTCAGACCGGCATGCATTTATACACCTGGGTGGAGTGAGGCATTTTCATTTTTTTTCGTTTCTTGTTTCTTCAGGTCATATGGTGTGGTATTATGGGAAATGGCAACTCTTGCAGCACAGCCATACCAGGGTTTATCAAATGAACAAGTCCTCAAATTCGTCATAGATAAGGGACTCATGGAAAAACCAGAAGGTTGTCCAGAAAAATTGTAAGTAGCTATTGATTGAAATGAAAAACTTCAACTGGTTGACATTAACCAAAAAGTGCTTTGATTTTAATTGCCTGTTTTATTTTGCTATCTAGGGTATTTGACTTCAGTGACATGTTGTGTAACTTTAGCCTCATTTGCGTCTTCTTACTGTTTCAGGTTTGATCTCATGTGTTTGTGTTGGAAGTATAACTCAAAACAAAGGCCAACCTTCAATGAAATAATTGAGATTCTTGTGCCGGACTTATCTCCTGAGTTCTCCGAGCTTTCGTACTTCTTCAGTGAATCTAATCGACGCCATGACTTACAAGAGGCAGCTGAGGAGTGCTGCCCTCTTACGGGGACAGAGGATACTAATCCTGAAGCCATTATGATGGCAGAGCTAAACTGTGACAGTGTTAATGAGGCAGACCCTGAGATGGGTTTACCATGTAATCACATATCAAACAGTCCAACACATGGCAATTCCAGTAGAAACTCAAACTATTCAGATTCGAAGTCCAAAAATAAACAAAAGGAGAAGCGACCAAAAGACTGTGCATTGAATCAAAGCTCGCCGTCTACGAGCAATCGTAATCCAAACTGTTCTGTTAGTAGTCCAAGTTCATCAGACGGGAGTAAGAGTGATGGTAGCAAAGCAAGCATGAGAAGTAATGGTAGTGCGTATTCCCATATGAATGGGTTAGCCAATGGTCATGTCAATTCACCAATTCAACAACTTACGGAGTGCTAGCAGAGCTAATCGTGTTGATATAGTCCTGTCATTTTTGCTACGTTAAGCGATTTTGGATACTGTGCATCATTCGTGTGTCTGTTAGTGGATTCATTATGTGTCCCTTATCGGGCTTTGGATACATCGAGTGTTATACTCCACAACATGGATATAGATGTTCTTTCCAATATTGTGGACCAGGTACATGTAATGTTGAAACCATTTCATATTCGAAATTTGGGTGGCAGCCGCGAACATTAAACTCGCGAAAATTTCAATTCTAATGCATTACCCATTAGATTTTGGCAGCAAATGAAGAATTTGGTCAACTGCAAAATGAAGTCTGTAAACTCTTGGCTTAACATTACCTGGTTCACAGTATGTGTATTCCCTTGTCTGTGTTCTCTTTGTTTGAATGCTGTTAGTTAGGCTGCAGCTGCCAGTTTTATTTATCTGGATCAGTCAATCCCTGGGATGTACTTAATCTTTGGGATGGACAGCATTTGAGTGAGTCATTTGGAACTTAAAGATTTCATTCAACAATAGTTGCAGGAAGGAAGAGTTCATTTACTAAGTTATTTTTAACATAGGGGGAGGAGTAGCAAGTTGACATACTAATTCAGCCAAGAAATAACCCCATTTCTTGGCAGATCAGAATTGACCAGCCTAAATAACAAAAAGTTGGCTGATAGATTCTTCTTTCCTGTAATTATCACAAAGGTTACTTTACACATTTTCAAATGGAACTTTCATGACCAGTGCTTTTGCCTATCAATTAAGTTTCAAAATAAACCATTATAGATTATATTGTCAATGTGAGGATGTTATAAGATGTTTGCAGTCAAATGCCCAACTGTCCTTGATTTCCTATGCGATTGGTGCTAGATAAATTAAAGGTTTTTTTATTGATTATTGAACACAAAATGAGCTGACGTTTTTACCACATGCTAATATTTATTGATGGTTAATGACTAGTAGCTGATGATTGGCATAAATTATGATAAAAAAACCAAGGATTAGATCGGAAAAACGGGATATTGTATTAAAATCTGGGAAACGATAGGGCAATGGGAGATTGTTTGTATCAAATTGATGCTGAAATCAGTGCAAAACCTAAGAACAAAGTTTCTGTAAATCGTGAAATTTACAGTAAAATGTGAAAATATTGGGATGTTGTCACACCGCCGGGGAACTCTAAGATCAGTGCACTACCATAACCAGTTTGTAAAATGATCATGATGGATGTTTGTGCAAATATTTCTATGTACCACAGTATTTTTATTTTCATATCGAGAGACAATATGACTATATAGTGTGATGAAATTGTTGAATTTCGTCAATGGATTGTATTTTGGAGATGATTTTGTTTATAGTCTGGGATGAAGGATGAATTTTACAGTCTTTGAATGACAATAGTTTATGCGCTACCAGTGGGCAGTTCCAGAATACAATCATTCGATGCTGATCCACTAATGGTGACATCCACTAACTGACTGAGAGTCAAATTCGCATATCATTGCTCCATGTAGAATGATTCCTTTTGTACATGTAAATCCAATCAAGTTATCTTGATAACTGATCTTTTGCGAGAATGGGTTTTTGTCACTATTGTACAATGTTGTATTTTGTAATGTGTTTGACTTCTGTTATCATGAAAATTTGAACTTATTGTTAGAAATAAACAGGTGTTTTTAGGATTTGTGTAATATTCATGGTCTAAGAACCTTAGAATTCCGGTGACGAAACTTTTTCTTGGTTTTGATGTTGTTGCAACTTGTTACATATGTGTACGAAGGCACCTTGAAGTCGCCCAAGGATTCTAGATGGACATGTGGTTGCTAAATCAATTTGCCCTTCACACCCGCCACAACTGGCTCAAGGGGTAACCCGTCGATTGACCTTGGTGTCATTTCTAAAAAACTGTTCTGTGCATATCCTTGATGATTTCTCGGTTCAAGCCAGGCAAACAGCAGTATGATTCAGCAAGATACAATATCACAATATTTATATGTATGTGAAATGCTGTACATTTTGTGTAGGAGCGTTGTGTATTTTTATATTCGGCCATGTGCCGGCACAGGTTAATCAAGCTTTTGCCAGTCATGCCCATTCATCTAGCTGTGCCAAACATGATGAGTAGAGACCAATGCAGGCTGATTGGCAGACGACATATGTAGCTGGATCTGGCTACAAGTTGCCAATCAAGAAACCTTGCCTGACTGCCCAAATGAGGAATTGTCTAGCCTCATTGAAGTGACTACTTGCGTTTGGGGCCATTTCAAAATTGATTGATGTCGCTTGGGGTAATTCCAGGAAGATGGGGTTTGCCGTTTAGGATTTTAGGTTTGTGACTATGATTTATTTGGCAAAATCCATGTTTCCTGATGATTCCTTGTTTGGCTATGGAATGGGAAGGGGGCGAGAGAAAAGCATCACTTATCAGGTTTTCTATGACATAAAGTAATTTTGAGATGGTCCCTTATTTGAGATTATGCTGTTGGCAACTCGAATTCATCATAAAATGATAAAAGGATAATTTATAATTTCTGTGAAGCCTGTAAATATTGTAAACAAATTTTGAAGTCGAAGTGTAAATAACCATTTTGTTTACTGTGCATGTTGTGGACTATAAGAGACATGAGTTCCTGTGGTATATTTGTAAAAAGAGCTCTTAAGAGAACTGCGGTAAATGTACATGACAAAAAACGTTTCCATTTTTTGATTGGGGTTGCATATGATAGTCTTTTTCACTCGAATTACTCCTGTCAATTCCATGTCTGTATGAATGGAATACTTCTTCTTTGTTTTTATGCATAGGTAATCCTAGTCAGGCACATATGAAATGGGTTTGATCAGTTCATAACTTGGAGCTCAGCAAACTGAGACCAAGTGAGAAATCTTTCTACATTTCCGACACCAACATGTTTTGATAGTTCTTTTCTTTGTTGTCCTCTGAACCAAACACACCCTCCACAGCTTCACTCAAACTGGTTTTGCAGTGTACAACAGAGTTCCGCAGTGAAGTTTATTCGCGAACATATTTGCTATACAGTGCTATTTTAGTTTGTTCTGTTTTATTTTGTCACATTTCACTAAGGATGTATTAGAAAGGCACCACCTTGCATAAGATTTTAATTCTTTTCCTTCTTTTGGTAATATTTGCCTTTTCACTTGATATCTTAACCAGAAATATTTTGTGTGATTTTATTGTTCATTTACATCTATTTTGTTCTGTTTTTATCTCCTTTAAAAACCTTTGTTATCTTAAATGGCTAATACTAAATTGTATTACTTTTGAGGAGAAGCAAGTTTTGTTTGTTATAGTCAAAATGATTTAGTTATGGTTGGGAGGGAGCGAGAAAAACCAGGCTGGTAGCAAGTATTTTTGACAATGAATCATTTGAACCAAATTTTGTACAGCTTTGACAAAGATTCAGCATATGCCACTTAAAAAAACCAATGTAGGTCACAGCATGCTTTGTTAGGTCTCCGTAAAGATCTCTTATCATCTTTGATATGCATTTGTTGACTTTTGCAACACTACCACCACACAGATATGTGCGGTTTCCTCAGAGATAGTCTTTAAGGAGGAGCATGTCGCGACATAATGCCGAGTCTGCACTTGCGATGTATACCGTTCCTGTATTATGGACTGTGTTATGTCAATATTTTGTGAAACATGTACATCTCCGAATCAGCGGTTGTATAGGAATACGTGATCTACATTCTTGTAAAAGTGCCCTGCTGGCATTAACTCAGTCTTGAGGCTTCTCCTTTTGATTTCTGTCAACTACCAGGAATTCAATTACACACCACCTGCACATGTACAGAGGGCAAAACTATGACTCATTAGAAACCTACTGGAATGTAGTATTATATTGTTTCCAGTGTGTAACACCATTGCCTTTCATATAGAGATGTCATATCTATACACTTATGATGGCTGTCAGTAATCCGCATAACTCCTTTCCGAAGATAGTATCGCCTCTTATGAACTGATAAGGTTATACACCTGCAGCCTGTACATCTCTCTGTACAGAAATCTTAGCCTGTATGCACTGAAAATGGGTGTAAAATCAGTGAATTTGTGCCGTGCCAGTGGCTCAGGAACATCAAAATCACTGACACGACAAACTTCAATATTCTACTCTTGGTGATTATCAAGCCTGTGTTGAACTCTTTTCACCTGTCATAAAATGATGAAATTCATGCAGACAGTTTCAAAAGGAGCAGAAAAAGATTTGATTTGAAACTGTTAAATGTGACTAAGACATTGTTTACTGTGATATAGAGAAACATTCCTCATTTGTGGCAAGCACAGTATGCAGCACAGAGAGGCTTCTATGTCTTTGATAATGATGTTCAAGACTTGGCAAGAAATATGAGTGACTAAATATACTCCATTTCATAAAAAATGGCCCTGCACGCGAAACAAAAATGACTAGGAAGATTTGTCAATATTTCATGAAAAATGACTTCTACTCGGTCACGCTTTAGTCGTTCTGACAAAGTAAGTAGTTTTAGATACTTTGGACTGTCTGATGAAATGTATTGTTCAAATATATTTTCTGTGAAAAGTCACCAAAAATCATTTTTTTCTTCAAATGGATTATAGTTGTGCAATGGTACAAATGCTGACTGAAAGTTCTTTTGTTACTGTAAATGTGGTCAGGAGCTGCCTAGAATTCCAAGTTGGCTGCACCAATACAAGCTAGTAGCTCCTGACCAACTTGTCAGTATTGCTGTTTACCCTTTCCTATCAGTACTGTGCTAGTATGTTTCTTGGAAAAGAATAGTCTCATCAAGAGAAGGGAGGGGGAATTGAAAGGGAAATCATCTCTCCTTACGAAAAGTTTGCTAGCTTTTGATGACCAGTACCCTGGTAATACCTGAAGTTTCATTGCAAAACGTGATGAATGTCAAATCCAATATTTCGAGTTAACCCATATCATGACAAGTTTGTCTTCTCAATTTCATAGCAATGAGGGCAGCAGGAAGAACCCAGTACATTTTCAAATAAATTCTTAACTTTGAAGAAATGGATATGTCTCATTTTGCAATGAAACTCCTGACACCTTGTTTAACTCTTTAGTGCTTGAATATCTGTATGATGTGTTTGGAGGCTGTTTGTGTTCAGGGCTCCGTGTGACACTACAGATACTTTTTGCAAGTTTTAGCAACTTGTGATTGTCAACAGACCAGTTGTATCAAATAAAACATTTATTTAACTAATCTGTTGCTAGAGTTGTTTGGTTTTGTCAATATATATGACTGTGCATCAGGTGTACAGTGTCTCCTCATTATTAAGAGATCTTGATTGTGGCAGTACAGCAATGTTACCAGTGAATGGTTTTTCACCATCACAGATTCTCAAGATCTTGTGAATGTGATTGTGGTATAAAGGTTTTCCCACCACGGGCCATAAAGAGTGATCATGACAGCCAGCAGCCAAAGGTTCCCACCTTGACAGACTCAGTGAGTGGTTGTGACTTTGTCTCTGGTATATATGGTGTCCCACCATCATTTAAACACCTGGTTGTGATAGTCCAGCCAACAGTCAATGTCAGTCAAATGCGAGTGGTTGTGACAGCGTCTCTCTTATACAGTGTCTCTCCACAATCAAGAGATCCTGAGTGCGACATTGCAGCAATATTACCAGTCAATGGTTTTCAATCATCAAAGACTAGCAAGATGTAGTGACTGTGTCTTCGGAATAAAGACCCAGTCAACAGTCCAGAAACCAGCCATGAGGCTCGGTCAGTGGTTGTGACCACATGTGTCTTTGGTTTACATAGTGTGTCCCCACCACCAAAAAGAGTCTGATTGGGACAGTACAACATCAAGCCAATGGCTTGCTTAGCGATCTGTTGTGACTGTGTCTTTGGTATACGTGGTGTCCCACCATCATTTAAGCACCTGGTTGTGACCGTCCAGCCACCAGTCAATGGTGTCCAACCATGACAGGCTTTGCGAGTGGTTGTGACTGTGTCTCTCTTATACTGTGTCTCGCACAATCAACCTGATTGTATCAGTACAGCAACGTGACCAGTCAGTGGTTTTCCACCTTCACAGGCTCGGCAAGGTGTTGTGACAGTGTCTTTGGTTTAAAGGCTGTCCCGCTATCGTAAAGAGCCTGATTGTGACAATACAACAACCAGTCAATGGTTTCCCACCATGAGAAGCTCGGTGAGTGGTTGTGACTGTGTCACTGGTGACAGTACACCAACCTACCAATCAATGGTTTTCCACCATGGCAGGCTCGGCGAAGTGTTGTGGCTGTGTCTTGGTATACAGGGTGTCCCACCAACGGAAAGAATCTGATTGTGACAGTTCAACCAGCCAATGGTTTTCCGCCATCACATACTCAGCGAGATGAAGTGACATGGCGGTTTTCTATTATCACAGGCTTTGTGAGTTGTTGGGACTGTGCCTCTGGCATATGGCTCTGATGATGGCAACCATTGGCTGCTTGCTGTACTTTACCATCACTTGCTCGCCAAATGGTGACCTTGCCTTTTCATGATCCGAATCTGGTTGTGACAGGACAACAACCAGCCAAATGGTTTTCCACCACCTCAAGCTCAGCGACTGGTTTTACTGTGTCTCTGGTGTAGTGTCTCTCCACAATCAAGAGATCTTGATTGTGACAGTACAGCTATGTTATCTTCCAATGGATGTCCACCATCACAATGCGCTCAGAGTGTGGAAAACCCATCACAGGCTCACCTAGTTGTTAGAAATGTGTCCCTGGTATCCCTTACAAAAATGATCAGGGATTCACCATGAGACACATTTTTCCTGAGGGAAGAGACGGCCAGGTTGTGCATGTCTTCGCAAGCATAGTGAGATGATAGCTCAGACCAAGGGGCCTTGGTGTCTGCGGTATAGAAGCGATGGCCAGGTTGTGCCTATCTTCACAAGCATAGTGAGATGATAGCTCAGACCAAGGGGCCTTGGTGTCTGCGGTATAGAAGAGACGGCCAGGTTGTGCTTGTCTTCACAAGCATAGTGAGATGATAGCTCAGACCAAAGGAGCCTTGTTGCCTGCGATATAGAAGAGACGGCCAGGTTGTGCTCGTCTTCACAAGCATAGTGAGATGATAGCTCAGACCAAAGGAGCCTTGTTGCCTGCGATATAGAAGAGACGGCCAGGTTGTGCTTGTCTTCACAAGCATAGTGAGATGATAGCTCAGACCAAAGGAGCCTTGTTGCCTGCGGTATAGAAGAGACGGCCAGGTTGTACCTGTCTTCACAATCATAGTGAGATGATAGCTCAGACCAAGGGGCCTTGGTGTCTGCGGTATAGAAGAGACGGCCAGGTTGTACCTGTCTTCACAAGCATAGTGAGATGATGACTCAGTCTAAGGCACTAGGCCATGGTGCCTGCGGTAAGAGACGGCCAGGTTGTACCTGTCTTCACAAGCATAGCGAGGTGATAGCTCAGACCATTTCTACAACCTTGATCCCTTCATGACCCCTTAATGTTTTAGTCTGGTGTTTTAACATGACTTGATACTGGTTCGTTCGCATTGTTTACGATGTAACTCCATATGTCTCCCTCGTTACCGGTCTAGTGATACTGCGACACATTTATACGCCAGCATGATAATAGATGAATTCCAGAGTAGTATTTTTATGTGATTGAGAGTGACTTTGATCTCCTGCTCTCCTCGGTCAGATGGACAGCTACACAAAACTAGAATCCTGGAGAAAAGACAACCTGGATCATGTTACATCTAGTCGAGACAAGGTACAGATTACATGACACATCAATCTTGTAGTGACATGTTACACCCTGTAGTGGAACACGACAGACCCCGTCCTTGGATGGCACATCCAGGGAAGACCTGTCAGACCACGTCCTTGGATGGCACATCCAGGGAAGATCTGTCAGACTCTGAAGAAATAATTGATCGTGATCCCGAGATTGATGTGTCATGTAATCAGATTTCAAAATGCTGAATCCCTGATCATTTTCGTAAGGGATACAGGGTGTCCCCACCACCATAAAGAGTCAGACTGCTACATAGACACAACCCCCGATGGTTTTCCACCATCACACTCACAGACTTGGTAATATGTTGTGACTGTGTCTTTGGTATACAGGGTGTGTCCCGACCATCAGAAAAACCCTGATTATGAAAGTTCAACAACCTGCCAATGGTTTACCACTAGAACAGGCTCGGTGAGGAGTTGCTGTGGCTATGTCTCTGGTCCATAAGGTCGCCATTCCATCAGAAACAGCCTGATTGGAGCAACCAGTCAATTATTTTTCCACAACCACGGGCTCAGCGAGTGGTTGGGATTGTGTCTCTGCCATAGAGTGTCTATCCACGATAAACCATGGATGGTTGCTGTTTTGTCACAATCATGGTCCTCGCAATGGAATGGCGACCCCATACTTCACAGTATGACAGAGTCGCAGTCACAACTCGCTGAGCCTGTGATGGTGGACAAATAGACAACTTGGCAGAGCAGCAGAGACTGACTTGGACTGGCTGTGACCGTCTCATCTCTCTCACCATGTTGTCAACACGGTGGAGCAGCCAGGACTGATTCGGCCTGGCTGTGACTGCCTCATCTCTCTCGTCATGTTGACAACTTACTTGGCAGAGCAGCATGGGCCGATTTGGCCTGGCTGTGACCGTCTCATCTCTCTCACCGTGTTGTCAACACGGTGGAGCAGCCAGGACTGATTCGGCCTGGCTGCGACTGTCTCATCTCTCTCACCGTATTGGCAACACGGTGGAGCAGCCAGGACTGATTCGGCCTGGCTGTGACCGTCTCATCTCTCTCAACGTTTTGGCAACACGGTGGAGCAGCAAGGGCTGATTCGGCCTGGCTGTGACTGTATCATCTCTCTCACTCTGTTGTCAACACAGTGGAGCAGCCAGGACTGATTCGGCCTGGCTGCGACTGTCTCATCTCTCTCACTATGTTTTCAACACGGTGGAGCAGCCAGGACTGATTCGGCCTGGCTGTGACCGTCTCATCTCTCACACCGTGTTGGCAACACGGTGGCCGAAGACGGGTGCCACGAGTGTCCTTTCCCTGTGCTATCAGGAAGTACATTTCAAGGCAGGACAATGTCACAATCGAGTCATGGTGGACTGAACAACAGGCAGTCCTTGCTGTTATCTCCCCTGTGTTTTCTTAGATGAACTAAGCCAATAACAATGATTTAGAATCTTGTATTTTTATTTCCCTTCCAATGTAGTAACATATCAACAAGAAAAAGAGATAAAAAAGTTAAATTGCTATTCACATGTAACGATGACAAATGTGGTATTTTAGACAAACACAACCAAAGTTCCGATGCACACTCATTAGACATAATCAATAAAGATAACTTCCAAGGTTGCAGAAGACCTTGTAGCAAGAATATGACTGATCTGAGTTGAGAACCTTTTCTACTCATTATCATAAGAGAACAGAATGATGACTTTGGTTGTAGTTATTCAAAATCAACACATTTAACAACATAATCAATGCACAGTCATTAGAAATCTGAAAGATCTTTGAAGAATAACTGAGATCAGTAGAAAAAGTAGAACTGGTTTGATAGTTTCTAAATCACAACTGGTTTAAGCAATCGTTAGAACTCCTAAAGGCTGAGCCTGTTGTATCCGGACCATGTAAAAACCTATCTCCACATAAGTGTGTCATGCTGTGCAATTGGCTTATGCCTGTGGAGAACTTGGAATGAAATACCAAGTTCATGGGCGATATTTGCGACAGGCTAATGTGGAAAGACGGCTTTTGTCTGTGAGAATAGCTAATAAACCAACCACAAGTGTATACAAAGTCTCTGGTGAAATCAAAAATCAAAATACTGTCATGGTACATGTGCTCTTGAGTAGTTTGATAATGGTAAATAGAATGACCATTCACAATGTGATCAACCCATCTCAGCATAAGAATTCTAGAGTGTGAGAGTCCTGGACTGTTTTACAGTTAATGGGGAATGCATACATACAGGGTGTGGGCTATTTCAGGTGCGCTGTTGTGACCCCATTTACTGGCTCTGTACACTGGCACTGCGTGGCATTGTGTCACAATGTGTGACGACAATGCTAACAGCATTGTCGTTCCGATAATCACACAAGCCTTGAAAAGGAAAACCATCTACAGGGTGTTACCAAAAGTCTGCTACCCCATTGTTGTGCAGCTCTATGATTATAGGTAATCCCAACATGATTTCTAGAATATCTTAATACATGGGCTATTTGTGTATTGAAAGTACATGTAGTAGTTTTGGCAGAAGAGAGTGGAGAGAGGTTCCTTTAATAATATAGATTTAAGACCCAGCCTGAACATTTAGAAAATGAAACAAAAGATATCACACAACCTTCCCAAGATCAAGAGATTTTCAACACGACTTAAAGTATAAAACTAATGATATTTTACACCTTTACATATATGTACACAGAAATTCATATTTCAACACAATACACGTATATCATCAGAGATGAGTTTCTTGAAATAGAAAAAATAAAATAAAATAAGAGCATGCAGAACTTCCTCTTATTTAAAGCTGAACTGTTTCTATAAAAGCCCTGTTCCACAGAGTTAGTTAGACCTGCCAGAAACATTAAAGTGACAGACCCCACCCATATCACAGATACTGTTGATCACATAATCTGTCTTCAGACAGGGGCAGTCCATATACTTTCTAAGTTTATGGTTTTTTTAACAGAGACAGCTTAGCTTTAAAAACACATCTTGCATTGACAAACATGCAAAGTTAGTTTACTGAGGAGTCTAACACAGATAGCTGGCACATCAAAAATTTCCTAGAATCACTAAAACAGCTGGTACATTCAAATTTTTGACACAAGGGAGCACCACCACTGTTGTAGATGCTTATTTGCCTTCACTTATGCTTCAGCAGTAAGCCTCTGAGGGAGGGAGATGATGCTTAACGGTAAAACAGCTATTTCAACTGAAATGTACATAACTTACGGTCTTGGGTTTAGGAACTGATGCACTGGCCAGCAGTACATCTCAAAATAAAAGCAGTGATCACAATATTGGGTATCTATTTTCGTTTCCGGACTTTGCATTGACAAGAGGAATTAATCACTTCCTGTTATCTTGTACATCCTACAACAAATGTTGAGCATTCTCACTCGCTTTCATTTTCCGTCGAATGTGACAGAACGACAGTGAAACACCCAGATTTCAAGATGCTCAATAAAGAAATCACAACATGGAGCATCGAAAACAAAACATCCAATAAAACTAAAATAATACAGTATATATCATACACTGATGTTAAAAGAATTTAGTACATATCATACACTGATGTCAAAAGAAATTACTACTGGTAATACTCCCCATAAGAAAATATATATCAGCTACATCGGAGCATCTTATTCCTATAGGAATCCACAAGATACGAAGTTGCTTTCTTTTTGCTTTAATAGTTTCAATAGATTTACATTTAGTCACTTGGACCAACTTCAGCAATCACTCGAATGTACCTTGACTTAGAAATCACTTGGACTAACTTTAACAATCACTTGGACCAACTTCAGCAATTACTTAGACCAACTTCAGCAATTCACTTGGACCAACTTCAGCAATCACTTGGACCAACTTCAGCAATTCATCAGGACCAACTTCAGCAATCCTCATAGCACCATATTCAATTTGACACAGGCAATGTACAAAAACAGTGTTGCTGTGGTTAACTCTGTTTCTTCTTCTTTGAGGGTACATTGCTGAGGTCTGGACGTAACTCTCGATAGTGCATCTGCAAAGAGGGAACATAATAGGTGAAACGCTGAATCAGGGTTATTTAGTCAGGTGGAGACTATTACTGTTGAAGGTACAGCCGACGGCTAGGTAATAATGCCCTCAACCCTTACCATTTCAAAGACATTAAAAGGTGCAGTTTTCATATTTGGAATTTCCCGTTGTTCCTTTAAATTATCTTGCAGAATTCAATATAAATGAAACTTACAAGTTCTTTATCTGAAGGTATCCTTGAAAGGAAGTCCAGCAGTTCATTATTGTTAATGGCATTAGGGGCTCGTAGTTTCTTTGTGAATTTGTTGATACCTGTAATGATATGGAATATTTGACAGCTTTAAAGAAAAGCTTAACTTCATTAGATCCAACAGAGCCAAGTTGCTTGTGATATCAGATAAATTTCAACCAGGCATCACACACAACGAATTCCACCAGAAGTCACACCCAACGTTGCTCTGCTGCTTTTTCAGATGCCATCTGCAGGTCATCTCTTGCACAAAAGGAACTTTATTTGCAAAAATGTAAAGTTTTAATGGATGTGCTAAGTCTTTAAAAACATGACACAGATTATGCTAAACTTACCCCATGCCACTATAAGGTAGCGGACAGGCACATAATACAGGATGATCGTAGCTATGAAGAGGGCCACAACAGCCAGACCAGACAACCAGGGAACAGTCCAGTTGAATGTGCTGAAAACAAGGAAGAGGCTGGATTACGGATGTGAACAACCTTATAAGGTGTTTAATCCTAACATTATAGGTCTGGTAACTCACAAGTGCATATCTATTGTGACCTTTGGAAAGACACCTTACTCTCTGGCCACTTTCTTTGCACAAGACATGAATCAAACAGAGCCTTACTTTTTGATTCGTTCACCCATGGAGGCCGCAGTGTCCATGCCTTCTTGCACCTGGAGACAGATCTCTTGTACTTGGTGGAGCTTTCCCTTGAAGCCTTTCTTCTCATCCTGATAGAATTTAAAGAACGATTAGTCACAGCAATATCTCTGATGCAAAAATGATTGTTGATTTTAAGACAGACCAGATTGCATTTTTAAACAGAATGTAGTCTCTAGATTTGTTAGTCTTAAGAGAGCATGCAAAATGAAAAGCATACAGAGGATTATACATGAGGTGCTCATACAAAAGGAGGGAATTAGGGTCAAAGACTGATACTGTGTCATTTTCATGGGCTGATGGTACACAAGATTTCATCTAAAACGATATATCGCTTGTGAATTGACCAAGTGTTTTTAGCCTTTAAAGGCGCGTTTACCTCTTTCAGCTATAAATCCCATTAAAATGTTTCATGTCAAGACTATTACGACTATGTTGTTTTTGAACAACCCAACCCAGGAATCACAAATAGAAAACCCAAACAGGATGGAGAAGACAGCATTGAGCAGACGACACCTTACCTTACTTTCCGGTGTTTTCTAGAAGCAGAAGACAATACAATACTATCAAGGACATGCATGCAATGCTTATATGAAGTAAACAAATCATTTTTAGGGAAGCAAAAGCTTTTTTTGTCTTTAGGGGAGAGGGAATGGTGCCACACAAACAAGCTTTTAAATACAACAGCGGTACATGTTCTGTTTCTCAAGCAGACTATTACAATACCATTACAGAAACTATAAACAACAACAATAACAACAACAAAAGCAATTTTCAAAATGGTTTCCTAGCTAGTTTCTCGCAACAGAGCAGAAGGTGATTTGACTTTGACCTTTGACCTACCTTTGCCTCTTTCTCTTCTTCTTCTTCATCTTCTTCATCAAAATACTCCTGAAGATAACAAGGGTCAAGGTCAGATGGTTTTAAAAAATGAGAGATTGAAAACTCTAAAGGAACGTGGATGCAGCTGGGTGCCTGATCTTTTCAACAGATGGTTGATGAGAAGACCAGTATAGCCTATAACTTTCAACTGACGGTTTGTCTTCTTTCTGGATGGCCAATGCTGAAGGTGAATGTTCTTGCAACAAAAAAATATTCTATCAAAATACCTTTGAACAAATATTGGTGGCAACGAGGTAACAAGAACGTAGCAGAAAGTTAACAGGCTCGATCTTTGATAACAGGTTATTCTTCATCGGTTGTAAGTTGAAGATTCATTTCACCCAATGATCAGAAAATCACCAGTTAGTAATTATGGATATTGTTATTGTTATATTGTTTAGTCAGGGAGAAGAGTGTTGTTCCAGTTCTCTTATGTAAAGAATCCAAACCCAAACATTTCCAGCTTATAACAGTACAACCACACACCAATCAAATTATAGAAAACAAACAGCCCATGCCAAGCGAAATGGTAGATTTTGATTTCAGTAAGAAAATTCTTTTCCATTGCTTAAATCCACTCTCTCAATCATTTTGACAACTTATCCTTTTTACCGAATCCCAGCACCCAAAACACCACCATTTCCAGTCTGTTCAAACTCTGTTGTGCAGGGTTGTGATAAACACCATCATAAATAGTACCCTTGATTGTGTTTGTTATGAGCAAATTGTTACCATGGTTATTCAAAGTAGGTTGAAAACAAGACAATACCCTAAGCTTTTGGAGCTCTTTTATTTTCCTGTCTATTTCTCTCTGAAAAGTGTAACAATTTGATGAAAGAAACTGGGCTAGATTCGGCTAAGGGCAAAATCTGAAACTGAAAAATATAACATAACATGAGATGAAACACAAAGCAAACGTGAAATAAATGGCTCTTCTACCAGGCACAATAAAGAATTGTAATCAGGGAATCTACTCTTAGTGAAAAATCTTTGAATCAAATTATCAAATAAGGTATAGACACCGACAATGGTTCTGCCAAGATTTGGTGGTAAGTACAACAAGATTCAAGAAAGCCTTGTTAATGCTGCCTCTGGGAGTTTAGCCAACACAAGCACCAAGGCTGACTCCAGTGCTGAATCTTGACTGCCCTAGCTACTATACTTCCAATGATTTAAGATACCTCTCAGTATACTCTGACTTGATCGAAAAGACCTGATCTGAAGTCACAAAGCAACTTTGCTTATATCATTTGATAATTCTTGGGTGATACAGTCCCATTCAGAACTTCCTGATGGTAGACTATGGAAGCACCCATCCGAGAGGGTTCAAAAAATGGGCAACCCAATTGATCAGGTTTGGACATTCTGTCAATCAGGTATTTCGTTGAGGGCCAAAGCAACTGAAAATCCAATCCCTTATGTACCGGTATACAATGCTCTTTTTACCAGTCACCATCAATTCTTACAGAATGAAGAAATTTTAAGTTAAAAAGCACTGATGATCTATGGTATCTATGGGTAAGATGAAATGTTAGTGTGGTGTTTCACTCATGATAAACTTATATCCAGCAATTCTGCATTTGTTAATATGGCAAGATTTGATTATCATAGAGAAGTCACGTTATTGTTGACAGTTTATCTATTAGTAATTTAGAATGAGGTTATAGGACACAGAGGAGAAATGAAAGTTGGACTTAGGGGACTCACAAGACTCCACACTGTTACACGTTCACACCAACCTGTTAAAGAGCAAGGGAGGTCCCAGAAGTAACTGATGGCTATCACTACAGGATTTTAATACAATACCGTATTTGAAAATAGAGAGCGATTTAGATGCATCAGAAAAATGCACACAAGCATTACACCAATATGGGATGAGCTGCTTTCATTCAATGCCTGACAACTGCAGTGCCAAAAAATTGCTGTTTTTGGTCTTATAAACTTTCAACCACCTGACAAACTGAGTGTTACATGACATTATGGATGACTTCAGACATGTATTACCTTGATTATGAAGTCTGACGTAACTGATGATGACTTCATGCAACACTTGATTTGTCACATGATCAGAAATTTATGGGGCCTGAAAATTCAATTATTCATGACAACGAGCGCTGTTGTATGACCTCGAACAAAAGCTGCAGGTTCCCGTACTGGTTGTAACTAACCTGCAACCATTGACCACCTTCTATACAAAACTTCGTATTAACGTTAGTGATAGTCATTTGCCCAAGGAATCCTCAATCAAGTCAACAACAGACTGTTCTGAAATCATGCCCCTGAACAAGTTGGTTTTTCAAATGTCCTCTAAAATGAGAAGAAAGGATCTCACCAAGCGATTGAACTTTAGATTTGGTTCTCCACACGTGCATGAAAGAACCCAGACAAGTGTACAGGAGGCAAAAAAACTTGTGGTTAAATATGATTCCTGACCAGTCAGTTGTGGAAAGTCATAAGAATGGATATGAAACCAGAGATGTTTTATGAGTGGGTGAAGATGGGAACCACTTGGCAAGACTGTGCTATCCAAAAACTCGTACCTTTTTCTTGGACTAAAAGGAAAATAGAGGATTATATCAGTCAGTCACCAACAATTGAAAAGGAATAAATTTGCCAACATATTAACCTGACATGAACATTTTATGGCTTATAGTAGACTTGTCTCATTTTACAATAATGCACATGCTACCTCAGTTAAGGCATTTGATCAAGTGTAAAAACAGTATATAGGAAAATGCCATTTCGTGGTACAATTATAGCCAGGTATAATTATAACCTCGTGAGCACTGATGTGTACGCCTGGTATAATTATAACCTCTGTGAGCACTGATGTGTACGCCTGGTATAATTATAACCTCTGTGAGCACTGATGTGTACTCCTGGTTGAAGAGGCTACAATTGTACTTGGGCTATTGTTATTGTATCGCTTTACCTAACACACGAGTCTAGTTACAGCCAACTTCAAACAAGCCATCCCAGTTATAAGTAACCTTGCTTGCCCTGCACAATTTGCAAAAACCTATAATATAATCTATCTGAAACATATTTAGGGGCTTTTTAGGCTAAATGATACTAACAGGGACCGAGTGTTTGAATTAATTTGCCAAAATGGAGAACTGTGAACAAGCAAGATTACTTCTAGACCACAGCTAACATGCCCCGATCAACTGAGTATATACAAAATATGTCAGACAGTACTTACGCCATCATAAATGTTGGCAGCAAGCTGTGACAGAGAGAATGTAATAGCAGAAACGAAATATCCGGTAATCATTGTAATGAGAACTGTTGATCAATTAACATTATACAGTTGTCTTTTTTTTTCTTGAATTCACAAATAGTTGTAACTAGCCTAATTGTTATAAAACACAGGAACAAGTATGTTTGAATGTCAAATTTACATTGTGGGTTAGGTAAAGACAAACAAGCACTGCCATAATCCAGTAATCATATGCAGGCAAATATGCTGAAACTTGGCATTTATAGTATTTGACATGCAAATAATTCACATTAAATTACTTTCCAAATATCACAATTACAATGTTATATCACCTAAACCATGCAAAGAAATATAACGTCTTTTAAAGACTATATCCCTTCATATTGTCAGATTACATATCTATAACGACATTCATTCAATTCATGCAAAAGGGGAAAGACAACCCATGTAAACCACTATAACTGTTGACTTGACGTTAACAAGCACAAGACAAAATTGGGTAACCATGGTAACTACAGAGAGTTTTGGGATAGACAAGAAGAGGAAGAGCATGTACCTCGAAATTTACTCCTTGAAACTGGAGCATTCTCAATGAAAACTTTAAACAAGAAGGAAGAGTAGATGCAGGTGAGAATGAAGAGCATAAAGCTTTATGGAAATGTGAAGTATCAAAAATCAATAAAGATTGGTCTTTATTTATTCTTGATTAGTTTAATTGGAATATTATGTAAAATATTCTTGGTATATACGAAATGTTACTGCAAATGTGTGAGATAGATAGGTGCAAAAATTTGGTGGTTTACAGTATCAAACCTGCCTTTGGGCTAATTATAATGTAATAGTAATCAGTTTCAAAGTCGTTTCCCCTTCAAAATCTATGATACGGGTACCATGAGGCTGGAACCTTTCAAACTAGTTCATTGTACTCACATCATCTTTATTGTCCTTCATGAGGCGGCCCATCACAGAAACTATAAGCAGTTGAAAGAGGAAGACTATGAGTAGTGTCATCGGTGCCATGTACAGCTCGAAGTTCCACGTTATCACAAGATAGACCTGTAAATGAACAAGGAAGGGTTAAACTAAGAAGCACACATTGAAAACTCCTCTCCATAAAGCAGGGAGCGTACAGAGGTAAATGTCTGCGAGGTCTCGTGTCACAGAGGTCTTTAAAATCCCTTATTTGTGCAAAGTCGCATGTTTTGTTTTGTGGTATTGGGTCAAGCTTTAATGGGTCATCTAAGATTTAGATCCCACAATGCCACTGACACTGACAAATTCTCCCCTTCCATCAAGAAACTTCATTTTCAAAGAGGGAATAAGATCTCTGAGAGATTTTTAAAGTGATTGTCTACTTACAATAAATGCCGTTATGCTGCGAGGTTTTGAGTCCCAGTTGAAGCAACTTGATATGAACTTGCCTCCCTCTACAGCATTGTCTATTATCTTTGAGACACGGTCTATGTTACGTTTCATCACCTGAAATAGTCATTACAATAGTCAATGAAACGCAGACTGAGCATTTAGCAGAAAGTGAACTGAACCCCAGAGCACTACAACCTGCTCTGCTGTCCCTCTATTTAAATTGTAGACAGCAGGACAGGGCCAGAGTAAGGGGGATGAACACACCAAGATTCTGTGGGTCATATCTGCACAGAGACCTAATGTAAACAGTTCTGTCAGTGATTGACAGCAATAGTACTGGGAATTTTTGACTGACATGTTCACATCAAACTTGAGTAAGAGACTAAGCATTATCTTACAATTGAATACAAGAAACTAAATCATTTTAGCAATATCATCGGTCAACAAAAGGAATAGAACTTACAGATATTTTGAATTTTGGCTCTGGTTGCATATATTTCTCCTCCTTTGGATTCACTGTTCTCCATGCTGCCTTTAACTGTAAGGAAAGGGTTAACGATTAAATGCAAGAACAGATGGAGCCTTGTTCTAATTTTTTGAGAATCTTACCTAAAGTTACTTTTGTTGATCAAACAGCATGGGTTGACAAGGTGCGTTCCAACCAGAAAATACCAAGTTCCTTTGAAGAGGGAAATAACGTAATGCTTAAAGAAACAGAGCTGAAACCAAATGATACAAATGAGGCACTAGAACTTACATGGTTGTAGATAAAATCCATCTCTAACATAATGGCCCCTTTCGCTTTGCGATTCAATTTCCTATCTCTGAGAGCGTACCACTTTCTCTCCCCGTTCTTCATCTGAAACCGCATTAAGAAATTGATTTATAACAAATATTGCAACCAGATTATGGATTTCTCAGCAACTCTTGGCACAGTGCGATGAAAATTGAAGCAATCACAGTTGTCCTCCTCTTCTTCCTAGCATGTGAAGACAGCATCTATTTATCATCTGATTTGTGGACAGTCCAGAGACAGATGTCCAAACTTTTCCTTCTAGACTTAACAAGTTGGCAAGAATGGACAAACATTACTGTTATCAGCCGAATTTTCGAATGGTGTTTCGTTTTCGGTTTACCCTGGAGTTCTGTTCAACATTGTTCGATGAGCTTACCCTGAGCAATGGAATGGCTAGTTTTCCCAGAAATTCTGTCTTCTTGTCCTTATCTTCATCATAAACCGAAACCTCTAGGATGGAATGAATGTCCTTCACATTGCTGAAGAGAAATTTAAATGAAAATGTTGAACTTATGGAAAAATTCAACTCTGAAAAATTTCTAAGTCCAAATATTTTTTTCACTTTTTTTTTCCTGCTCAAAATGAAGAAACATCATCATCAATTTTGCATCCAGATTTTCAACTTCACTAACGCGACCATTCAACCTCTGTCCCATGAGTGGTCATATCACCCTGGTTCCACTGTATGTTTAAAAGGGAAAAAATGTCTGAAGGGCCTCTTATATCAGCTGTTCTTATGAACGACTATTAATGACGTCATGTCATAATACTTACAATGTGAAGATTTTACCCCACTCAGGGCAAAGTGTTTTGTATTCTGTCTGGGTCTGCAACCTTGCATTGACCAGCTCGAGGACACAGAACGGATCACTCTTCCCGTTCAGATCTGCTGCGGCAAGCCCCTGAGCTTTGATAACTGAGGAAAGAAACGTACAGAGGTCATTATCGATGCAAGTCATGACATGAGCCAACCAAATATTGATAACCTTATTAATGCTGGGGAAATCAGCTGGGGACGACTTCTACCACCACAATTTGCAAAACCATCATCAACGCAAAATAAGATGATTTTCATGGATACCTTAGTGAAAATCAGCACAATTGCTGCAGTATCGGTCAGGATGTTGGGATAACTTGATACTAGAGATAACGTGGTGTAGGTGAGAGCTCTTAATGGAAAATGGCATAAATAAAAATGACGTTACCTTTTACTTGAAGCCAGCCTACGTCCTTGAAATGTTTGAGTGAATTCAAAATACCCTGGAGCAAAAAACATTATAGGCGTCACTAAGTATACAGAACTAGTTTTTTAAAACAGCTATTTGAAACCAGTCAGGTAGATTTAAATGATATTGCAATGTCCGAAGATGCATTTGGTGGTGACATGACTGTTATTTGATGGGGTGAAAATCTAAGTTTCCCCGCTCCCATTCAGCAACGATGCGTATCTGTGCAAACCCTCGTCTGCCAAGGCGCTGGCAGCTGAATTTTGGTCTTCACTTGACTTACATAACGTCGTACAATCTCCTCCCTCTCCATCGGGTTGTGGACGAAATTGGACAGGTCCGATATCGTCTCACTTCCCTGAGTCCCACTTATCGTCAGCAGCAGTTTGATGACACCGGCACCATCTTCCAGCGGTTGTTCTATCGTATGAGTCACTTCCCGCTCTAAATCAGCTAAGTCTATCACAGCCCTGGAAGACATGATGATTGTCCAATCAAGTTTCATTTCCTTACGAGCAAGTGCTTGATTAGACCTGGTTTGCTAAGAACAGTAGAACCTGATTTGAGAGTTCAACATGAACCGGAACAACCAACTCGGGACTAAAGCTAGTGTCTTTAGAAAGGTTGTCCTTAATAGAGAGGTCTCCACTAAGGGAGGTTCCACTGTAAATCAAATACTTGAATCTATAGGCAATGGTGTATGATCAAAAAAAATAACTCATCACCATCACCATCACCATCTTTATGTAATTTTATCTGTTTCCAGCTGAACATCACTGATAATGAAAAGTACTGATAACTGCTCATTGATCAGCATCTCTTGTTGCACAGAGAGCTGCAGGAGCAAGAAACACTTCAATGAAATAAACCTTATGAAAGGCTTGAACCCGTGTGCTGTACACACGCCATCTCCCAAATAAAATATTTAAATCTTTGGATTGTGTGGCACCTTTTATACCCAAGTACATTTCCTATCTTGATAAATTTCAAAGCGGCTCCATGGCAACCAAACAGGTTCAGCGAAGTTTTAAAAGCCAGCTTAGAGAAATACTCACAAGAGTAAAATAATGTTTTTTGCTCAGATAATGAACTGCGGAGGTTGAAAGCAAGAGTTTATTTCACCTGATCCCATGCAATTTCGATTTCAAGATTTTGCTTGTTTAAGAAGTAAATGTATCTTTAAGAAGTTTGTATTGTACGGGTACTGTAGGGTACATCCAAAAGTGTACACAAACAGCTGATTGCGCACATTTTCTGATGCATCCCAGTGCTGACATGATATCTATCTTGGCCAACTAATAATGACTGCTGTCATTAGAATTTTGTGCGGTATTACATGAAAATAATGTACGTATAGGCACCACTATTTAAGTTCCCACCAAAATCGTGTTGCCAATGGTCAACTCTCAAGAGAGTGAGTCCTACCTGCCCATGAGGTCATTTTTGCCCCCAATGTCATAGTCCATCACAGTTAGTTCCAGCTGGCTTGTCTGTTCGTCATACATGTACAAATCAAACTGTTCGCGCCACTTAGGATGTAATGTCTTTGGCTTCCACTGAAATCAATGTTAATCACATTATTGCTGTTTTGCTCAAAACATCAATTACGCTAACTTGGTTTAAGGTGAGTTATTCAGGTTGTCATTTGATTTGGCTTCTTTCTCTTTTTTTCTTTCAGAATTCATGATGGAAACAAAAGCTGCAGGGGAAAAATGTGCAAGATGACCAGTCACTCAAGGGTTTGATCTGAACACTTGATGTTCTGATGGCGAAGTTGATCTACTATATAACGGATAACCTTCTGTCCCATTAGGATGTTGATGAAGCTCCTTGAAGCAGTGATGGGATTTATAGGCGAAAAGCTAGGGACCATAGATATTGAGAACAGTTATAAAGAAGAATTAAAGGAACAAAGTTTTTAAAGGTTTTTTGAAAGGGGCGATAAGCAATCTACAAATTGAAAGAACGGCTATCATAGAATGCTAGTGAAAAATGAAGTATTTTTAATTGGCAGGTTTAACTAATCAACACATGAACCAAGAGACTTGACCAAATTCTACACCCTTTGTATTCTGAAAATGAAACCTATCCCTATAAGAATAAATATTGTGTTCATACTTTCACTGCTGCATTCTGAAAGAAGGATATTTTATTAAAGGCGAAGTTGCTCTTGATAATGCAAGGTTAGTTTTGCTTCATGGGGTACAAAAGAAGAACATTTGCAACATTTTCTCAACAAGCCTAACATACTTTGTAATAAGTTCAAAAGAATATTGTAAGTGAAGGCTGGTTCACCTTAGTTTTCTATTTTCTTTGAACTTGTACCTCGTCTCACATCAATAGAATATATGCCTACCTTGCTCTTATATTTTTCTCCACCGAGTTTGAATTTGACGAAAGGGTCACTTAACCCATTGTCGTCCATTGGCAGAAGATTGTAACCTTCCACCAGGACGATCGTGACGACGCTACTCCATATCTGGCTCTTCAGACGCTTGGCTTGCTCGGACAGCTTCATACTGCGTTGGAAAAACTGCAACGAGACAAGAATTATGGGGATCAGCACGAGTATGAAGAGTTTCACCAAGTTTTCAAGTCTAGAAGACAGAGACAACTTACCGGCGAGTCCAATTTCTCCACTTTAAAGCCATGCTTACGAGACAATTTCTCCAACCTGTTGCGATTCACAGCCAAACTATCATCCTGAGAAACCAAACCATTTCTCCGCAACATTCTCGGAGAAAATTCAGTGTCTGAAGAGCAACCAGCCCCACTAGAAGGTCTTTGCACAGTAACTGAACGGGCGGACAACCTGCTTGGAGCAGGCACCAAAATGAGCTGTTGGGACAACCTCCGTAACTTTGCCGATTCTAGTTCTGTAGTTTCCAAGTCGGATGTTTTTGTTAAGACTCCACGTCGCCGCAAAGTTACAGAATTCTCAGAGTTTGTGGCAGAACCTGATGTAATGGCCCCTGCCTCTACGCATTCCTCAGTATCTGAGTCACATGCGAGAATCAAATCGGAGTCAGAGATCGGTCCGTCAAATTCAAATGAGAATCCATTCCGACGAGACATACGGTCAGACTCATCAAAAGACATATCCAACAAATCTGACGCGAATTCATCCTTCTTTACAGTCTTTGATCCTCGAATTGATCTACGCAGCCACTGTTTCTTAAATATCTTCGACATGTTTCTATTCACGATCTCCTACACAAGCTCCAAATGCTCTGCAATGATCATCTCATTCAATTACTGCAACCATCTACGCAATAATGTTGACAGTCCAGCATCATTCGGAAGATGTTTATCCGAGAAAATCAATTGTGTAATCAATAGAGCATCCAGGAATGAACTATGTACAGAAACATCATCGTCATTTCAAAATCTCCAACTTGATCAACAAAGACAAATCGTTTTATTGGTTGAACAACTTTCCCCTAAAGCAAAACTCCCTCATGAACGCAGAATCCATCCTACACGCAATAGTCACTATTGTCATACCATTCTATCCTCGTTCGACAGAACTGATTGAAATTGTCACAATTCTATTACAAACACATACATATGTGTCTCATGTAAACAATCTAGTGCTCAACAATGTTGCATCAAATCAATACTGTACAAAAACATGACCAAGAGCATCACAAATGATTGGTCAGAACATTTGTCCACAGAAGCTGGTGCGCGAACAGATGTGAAATCCCCCGAAGTGCATAAATCGAGGATACAGCATGAAGTTTCACCCGTCTATGTCTTCCTAAATTTGACAAAAACTGATTAACACCTGGATAAGATCATCACAATAGCATTGTGATGTATCCTTGGCTGAAGATTTGAAAATATGAATCACAGCGAAAAGATACACTTGACACTGTTCTGTTGTCAAAAATCCTGGCTGACTGAGAAGATACACCAATGTCCTTATTGACTGTGCCTGAAGATGTGTAAGGAACGTCTGACCCTGAGAAAGATTTAGTGTTATTGTGGTTCAATCCACATGGAAAATCACCCTTCGCCCAAACACGGAGAAATCATTAGCCAGGAATCATTGTATGAAAAGTATATCCTCTTTTGCTTTAGCCTTCGAATCGAGAAACCTTGTGTTCAAACGGAAGACTTGTTCCAAAACATTGAGCAAGGCCTACGCACAACAGGAAAGTATAAGCTTAATCCTGGAAGAGTGCTAACTTGCTATGCAAATATTCGACCAATTTTGTGCTACACTGAAGCCTTGCAGACTACAGAAACAAAAGCTGTATATGAACCGTGTGTCATCCCGTAGTAATGTCCAGCAATGTTACGCCACGGCTAATAACAAAATTGTGCGCAATTACATTATGTTCAAATACCCTTAGATAAATCAGCAAATTATCGACCAACTAATGAACCTGTGCACTACCACCAGACTTGCTAGAAATTATGATTGAATGGTAAGATTGTGGCGAGGCCAATCGATGTATTGATAAAACACGGGATGAAAGAATGTTTGATCACCAAGTCAAACTCATTAATAGTTTTTGTATTGAACTGGTGATAATGATTTTTTTAAAGAGTCTATTATGTTCATTTCTTTGGTTGCATGTTGCCTGGATTGATGACAAAGTCAACGTGAGATAGAGTAGGATGGGGGGGGGGTAGGATGTACGCCTGGCAAAATAGTAGCCTTGTGCCATATGATCTTGCCATGTGTCATCCTGCTACTGCAAGTAAATGATTGCCAGGTTTGCTTGCCAAGTTGATCAAATCATACCAGCTTGACTTTTGACTTCAGTCCACCTGAACCCAGCTGGAAATCTCATCTTATTGCTATGATTTGGAAGTAATGACTGTACAGAGTGACTTCTTGTCATGAAAAAGATAATCATCTTTCCTCGGGATGAGAGAAGAAAGTTTAAAGGACCGGACAAACTGAGAACTAAACCTGGCGATTCTCATGAACGTGTCATAGTTTCCCATTTTTACGTTAATTTGTTCGTCACAAAGATTAGTGAGAATGAAAGACACGAGACTCCTACATAATCCAGACATACAAGAATCGAAAAAAATTGTTTTGAAGCTGACTACAGGAATAGCTAGATCAGCGTGAGATTTGCTTTACCCAAGGCAAGTTGATTACCTTAGAAGAAGAGGAGAGTGAAAGGTCAGAGAGCTGGAACTACAAAACTGATTCAATCACAGTTCAGGTATATTGGTTGGAAGCATGGGAATTAGGCTTGCAGATCGGACTACAGTATCATTTCCGATTTCTTTGTCTTTCTAGAAATGATTGGTACTGCGCAGCTTCTTCTTGGTGAGCTCAATCAGCAGGAACGAACACTGTCTACACCACATGAGAACAGCTTTCAGACACTTGTTCTCTGTTACAGACACATTTCAGACACTCCAATAGTTATAGACTGAGAGAAGCAAGGCAAAGGAGAAAACAAATACACTAAAGCCTTCATTTTAGCTTGAAGAGTCGCTGTGCAATTAGCCAATGGCTAATGCAGATGACAACTACTAATTGAGCCCTCCACATAGTAGCCCAGCAGCAGTCCATTAGCGGATTGAGAAAGCTATTATGAACAGGTGTAACAAACCCACACACCACACCCTTTACTCTGTCTTAAACGGAGACTATAGACATGAGCCGGGTAGGTCATATTAAGCGCAGATAGGGGTCTAAACCATCTTACTGTACATCCAACATATTCAGGCCCTCATTCCTGCCTATATTTTCTGCCTTTGCTAGTTGCTATATTTGCCTTTGATAGTTGCTAGCGGAGACTCTTCAATTAGCCATACTAAACGCAGCTATCTATAATCCAATAGTACTCAATAAACATTTCAGTCTAGGAGAATGGAGACACCAACACAGTATAGCCTTCCTTTTATATATTTTTTAAATCGTTGCTAGTGGTGACACTGCAACTTGCCTCCCAGATTGCAGACATCCATTAGTATTCACAATAGCACAGCCTGCAAAGTGAACATCCTCCTGAAGACACAATAACAGATAATTCATTGCAAGAATAACCCCGACACTTTAGTTTCATATGGTATCTTCCCAAGCAATCAATCGGAAATTCACCAGGGACGATTTCCTAATTGTGGCTTTTAATCGATTTACTCAGCAGGTGATCGCAACCTCATCCTCTGGGGATCATGCCATCTGCTGGCTGTGGCCATGGTCATGACTGTCACAAAGAACTACTGTGGCAGTGCGATAATTTGCTATAGTGTAAAGTGCTATAGTTTCATGCCTTTAACTTTTTGCATCATGCACCCATGCTGATACACTGTGCCATTAAAACTGACCCTACACAGAGTAACTTTTCCATGAACAACCAATCTATTTTAGCAAACAGGCTAAAAAATTTGATAGATTGCAGCTAGGAGCCATCAGCTAAGACTAGCTTCAGGCTAGTTAGCCACGCTTGACTGATTACAAGTGCTGCTTCTATGACATTCTCCCATGATAACAAATAAACTGCTAAACACTGCTTCACTTTCTTTCCAGTAGCAAAGAAATGAATAAGCAGTCCAGCATCAGTAAACACAGTCAAGCTGCCCAGTTTCTAAGCGATCATTAAGAAGCAACAACAAACATGGCTGATGCTAAACTGCTTGCTGAACCTAAACTAGCATGACCATAATGAGGCAGATACAGCGGAAGATGATTACACAAATAAAGAGGATGGAAATCTCTCTGTGTCACCTACCTTGACATGGACAACACCAATCAGGCAGTCCTGAATGTTCCCTTGTCAAAAAACCCCTCAACGCTGCCTCCGTATATATAAAATGTTGCTAGGCTACCGGGTATAGATTTCAGAGTGAAGACCAATTGTAAATTGTGGCACCTGTTGGCTCTGCCAGGATCGAGGTTGATATGATGAAGGATAGTGATAGCGCTGTCTACCTTGCATTGCTAGCATGGAGATTGGGCAATTACTGAAGCTTTGAAATGAAAGGAAGAAGTTTTTTCAGTGACGCTCGGTCTGATTGCAGGATAGATGGGGGGAGGGGGATTGTCTGCATTTCCTATTTCCCTCAATCCCTTGTATCAAGAGTTGGCCACCTCAATCAGTCAATGGCACTTGTCTTGGACTACTAAATAGCAGCATCAATACACCCTTAAAAGTGGAACACTCTATTTTCTAGGTGCCGCATATCCCATATTGGAGTATGGCTCATCTAACCATCCCCTGTGCAACTCTACCTTCAATTGTGTTAGATTCTATAGAGTTGAATAAACACTTCTATCATCAACGTCAAGTTTGAAATTACATCTGAATATCTGACATTGATTTTTTCATCAGGTCACGGAGAAGATTCTGTGAGGCATCGATCTGTGAGGATTAACAGGGCAGGTATCGATTTAAAGATGATAGGCTCAGGCCAATAAAAATCAGAATAATCTTGTGGAGGGTGTTAGGCTGTCACGAGGATGATATCAATGTCAAACTAACACAAAATTGTAGACCACATCCACAAGGAACTGGAATTGTTAAGAAGGTGGGCATGTTGGTAAAGAAGAATTGCGTCGCTGATGGGAAGAATTTGACAAGGATGAAACACTCTCTATCTGTTGGGTCCAGGGCTCAACCCCTGGTCCGGTCATCCCTTTGTCCTTCAGAGGTCAAGCTCAGGTTAGCGCTCAAATGATGGCAGCCACTTGGGACTCCTGAGAGCCTCTGTGGAGACCATATGCATAATAGGATCTAAAGTGCTTTGGGACTGACTCTGGTCAATGGAAAGTGTTATATAGAGCAGCGATGATAAGTGTAGATGAAAATACGAATCTACATTTTCAAGTTTATACAATGATTTATTTCCCAATAACCACCACCCAACAACCAAGCGTTGGGTTGATTATGTCAATAATGAAACAAACCTTGATTGAGAGAAATTGTGTGTGGAAGCAGTGTTAGGCTGCAACTAATCAATGGCTAATAGAAATGTTTATTAGATGAATAACTATGTCTGTAACTGGAAACGACTTCAGGAAAATGGTGACTTTAGTCTAGACATGAGACCACAGCAAGACAAGGCATCTCAAATGCATCATTTGGGACATACTCTGCTTTCCTTAATTTGGGCATGGGAGTTTGGGAGCATATTTGACCATTGTAAGATCTAGAAAATCCATCAGGATCAGGGCCAAATTTCAGCACCTCTAATTTAGGTGCACACACCATTCAACGGTGTGTAAGTACTAGCTATCACATCCTCACTGCCGATATTTTCTAGCGTCGCGTATTCATTCCACGACCACGCTGCAAGCAACGATTGGTTAGGTTAAGTTAATATAGAAACATGCCCTGATTGGGAGAACTGGCCAGAGGAAACAGAGTTGACTACCACTAATCAAGACAAATAGAGCAGTACAATGGATGAATAAAACAGTCTAGAAGGAAGAATTTTCAACAATGGCGCCTTGACATCCCATTCACACTGGCTGAAGGTGGAGAGACTATGCCAATAAACCCAATTGGTTCCAAACCGTAGTGGCAGATGAAAATGCTCATCTTACCTTGGAGGAATACTCCATGGAGAATAGGCGCAGAGCAAACGCTGAAGAACATCCACGTTGCCTATTTCGCCAGCGTTGAGAGTCAATTCCACGACCATGCCGCAAGCAATCAGTGGTTACATATAGGTTAAGTTAATAAGAAAATATGCCTTAGTTAGGGAAAATGACCAAAGGAAACCCGGGAGGGGTCCGCTGATAGAGTTTTCAATAATCAATGCCAGGTCTCGACCTGTAACACAGGAGAACGCAGATCATCTCTCCCAAGAAAATAAAGTTACAATTAGACCCTGAGAGTTGTAAGCAGATTTTGATAGCATGAAACACTCAGAACTATATAACATTACATCTTTGATAGAAAACATGATAGAGGAGAAAGTTATAAAATTGGAGGGTGAAAATCAAAATATGACAAGAAACATGCAAGTTCATGGAACAGATGAGCAGGACTTACCCTGAAATAGATATCAACATGCAGTAGTAAACCACCTTGAAAGAGTTTGGTGAGGCATCAATCACAGACTGAGGGAGACATCAGACAACCAAGTTGAAAGGGACGAGTCACCTTCAGCAGTCAATGAATATGGTTAAGTCTTTTTGAAGGAAATTTGGTGAATTATGAGAAATCCAATGCTGGCGAGCTAACTGACCACTGACCCTACAACATTGTAAATTTATCGACATAAGCTTGCCCCATGCAACCACTAATCAGTGCATCATAAGTAATTTTTGAAAGATGTTATTCAGTTAACTGCTCAGATATGATTTAAAAACAACATGTGGTTTTAAAAAGATATGGTCATAGGATTGGAAGGGACTTACATTTCCAGGCTTTGTGTGTAACTGTAATGACATAAGTCATTAGAATAAAGTGACAAAGGCCATTAGAATAGCTTGGGTGAAATGAAGGCGTGGGTCATAAGGATGATATGACATGGGTCATTAGAAGAACAAGACATAAGCTGTTAGAAAACATGATATAGTCATAAGGATAACATGACATAGGTCATTAGAATAGCTGGGGTAAAATCATGGCATGGGTCATAAAATGACAAGACATGTAGGTCATCAGAAGAACAAGACATAAGCTGTTAGAAAACAGTATGAAAGTCATTATAATAACAACACAAGGTCATAAGAAAACATGACATAAATCATTACATAGCACAAGTCATTAGGATAACATGACATAAGTCATAAGAATAATGTGACATACGTCATGAGAATAGCATGCCATATTCATTTCTTTGTGTCACTGTAGACGCAGCATGATGCAATTAGCATCAGCAAGAAAGCCATTTACAACATTGCAAGGAAGATAGCACCATGCACAGCTCATTATCGAAAATGCACTTGTTTCAATGAACTTTCTTGGCGATCTTCAGCCATGAAAACTTAATTCATGCAGAATCTTTTAATGTCCTTACGGGATCTAATAACACACTGTGCCTGTGATGCTAGAAATGAAGTGAATAATTGACGACAAATTGATTCAAGACACTATGATAATGTTGACATAAGGGATAATTACGTCATGTACATTTTCTTCCTACAGTTGATGGTGGCATGGACCATGGTAACTCTCTTTGTTTCAAACCTCAATGAGGAGACTACTCGAAACTTTCTGCATTAATTTAGAGTTCGGTCCATCAGTAAATCCCCACTATCTCTAAAGTGACAATGTTTCATTTGATACTGATACTGCCATCTATACTTGAAACAAGTGCTCAGTATAATATTCCGACTGCCACGAAAATCTTGTCCAGCTAGCTCCCCTCATACCAGATTGAAAAGCAGCCACTGAACTCCACGTAAAAAGAAGCCCGAACAGCATTTTACACTATGGCCATCTGGTGGCTAGATGATGAAGATCCAACAGTACACATTTGAATAAAGTCGAATTCCTTTCAACAAACAAGTTGAAATCAAATGAACATTCCCTTTTTTTTGAACTTATGAAAAAACTCAAAATTTCAAAGTCCAAATATTTTTTTGACTTGATTTTTTTTTCAGCTCAAAATGAAGAAACATCATCAGTCCCAAAATTTTGTTAACTTTGAAAATTTTTCAAAATTTCAAATTTTTAGGGATGAACGGTGTAGGTCTTTAAGTTCTAGTCACCAATCTGCATAATTGATTCATGAAATAAGCATGCCAGACTGACCTGTTCTTTCTCGTCTTGTGACTTGGGCGAGAGGGTGCACTGCACCACCAGGTAACCCATATAGTCCTCTTTACTCTTTGGGTCACCCAGCATTAGTTTTAACTCCTGGGTCCTGCAAACAATGGAATGGTTAAGTTAGTGAAATATGCAAGATAGTCTTAGAGCAGATGGTGCTAGATCAGACCGGGTTTTGAACCTTAGAGTAGAGGGTGCAAGATCAGGCCAGGTTTTAAACCCGTAGTACTTGGATCAAGGGTCAGACACCTTTTGACAGTGGATCACCGCAGACTGCGAGGGACACTCTGCATCAGTGGGGCCTGCAATGAACAGGAGGATGGAAAGGGAAATAGAAAGAATGTTAAAGGCATCATCAGAAATGAACATTTTGATTACCAATGGTGAAATCAATGAATGTTTGTCCTTTCCATCTGCCAAGACATTTTCTGTTCAGCTCATTATAACTTTCCCCTAACAAAGTCAATCAAACCAATAATTGTGTGTAATCGATCATTCTTCATTTCATTTTGTTAAAATTAATAGGCACCGTTATACTCTATCAGCCTTGAGATATGCAGTCCTGGATAATCATGTCTCATCGCCATATCCTCAGGGATTTGTAACTCAATCAAATATAATTACCTACTTAAATTTCATTACCAGCAATGTGGGGTAATGTTTTCATGCTATTTTGTCCCAAGAAATGCAACAAGAAACTATCAGCTTTCGGGAGATCATGGGCCTAGTGTTTAGCATGCCTGGCTGGGAAGGAACACCATTTTCTCATCTACATGTCCTTGAGCTAGGCACCCAACCCTAGACTGCTTCTATAAGCTGACCAAGTCTTACACCAATCCAAACTTACGTATTGAGATCCAAGGTGGTAAGGTCGATCTCTGCATTCCCCATACTGTCATCATGCATACCCCGGTCATAGTCATACGTCTTGAGTGATATGACTTTAAACGGATCCTCGATTGGCGTGGAGAACTTCTCATTCCATATTGGATTGAGATTCTTGAACATTGTGCGACTTCGAAACAGCAGTTTACCATCTTGTTTGAATTTAACATAGGGATCACTTGTACCTGAAAGATCACAATAAAGCTGATACAATAAGGGACATCCACACGATCATTCAAGGCCATGTGTAACTGGATGCCAAATCTGACTAGTGTCGACCGTGGTGTGAATTGAAAGGCCCCAAATGAGTATGGTGAGGGGACTTGTTTCAAGCAACATGAGTACACAACTCCATTCAATAAGTGCATCCTCACATGGCCTCTCAAATCCAAAGGCTTGCTGCGTTAGATGCTGCCACAATGCGAGGAGGCTGAAATCCTTGAACCCAAATTTACCATTGCTATGAACCGTGCAGACAGGTTATGAGAAAGTGGTGTGTCTTACCACAACTATCTCTGACAACTAAATCCTTCCCTTCCTTGAGCACGATCTCTAGTTGATAAAATGGATGACTTCTGAGGGCGTTCATTCTCTGCCGTAACACTCCAGCTTCCTGCAAAGAGATGATAGAGAGAAGACTTGAGATTCAAGATTCACAAAAACTCAGGCTTTCTGCTAAGACCCTCACAAAATCAGGTTAAGGTTTCAATTTTTGGAGGGTCTCTCAATGTTGTTTTGAAAGAGATTTCCAATTCCCAAGATCTTTTCTGCATTTTGAAGGCTTAAACGACGCATTTTGGGGTTAGCAGAACCCCTGAAATTGAAAGTGATGCTCTTGCTCGAATGATCAATAATGGAAGTGATCTATCCCAGTGAATTTTCAAAGTCGGTTCTCAAAAACGCGACCTGCAATGAATATCCAGCCTAGTCATTACTGGTTTTTTACCTGCAGATGAGAGATCTCTTTGTTGCACATTGCAGCAATTACAATCAAAGGTCACAGCGATTCAATAAAATAACATTCAATACTGAGCAATGCAATTTGGCAAGTAAAGTTACTTGCTACCCTGATTTGACACTCATAACTCTACACGACCGTGACATGCAGAAAGTGCTAAGCTAATTTGAGATGAGAGGGTCCTGATTAGGCTCATCAGCCATTAATCTCGTGCTGGCGTACAATGATGAGCAAGTGATGGCCCTATCACTCGGGTCAATTAGTCAGACCAGAAGGATTAGATCTAGATGTCACCACACCCTGCAGTCAGAGAGAAAGACAGATGAGGGACGACGACGGACGCCATGGTATCTCCCCAGAGGTGAGCTAAAAATGATCTTTTGGTTTGTTCTCTGAAGATGAACATGAAAATTCGAGGGATAAAATAGTTTCAATTCCAAATGATATGTTAAAGGACCAACAGAGTTATTGAGAGCATTACCACTGAGCAGTCAGCTGCCCAGTCACTTCCCACTTTACTGTACCAGTTTCCATCATCGAATTGCACTTAGACGTCACCACACCCTGGACAGCTGATCTCTTTGAAATTGACCATCAACCGCAAAATTTTCATGAAATTTACGATCATTACCTCGCCATCAGAAAAGAACACATCCTCCTCTCCCTCTGAAGCTGTATGAGTCGAACTAACATCGTCGAACAATATCAAATGTTCGAGTCGACTCGATATCGAACTCCCAGATGAGATCCTTGAGCGTGACATTTTCAAAATATCAAAGGTACTGGTTCCATTACATGTAAGTCCATTGATAAGAGAAACAGGTGTGGGATTTCACTTGGGAAAGTCATTGTCCTCAATCTTTGATGATGTTAGCAAAAGTAGCCTAATGAAGAAACAGTTTTCAAATGTCAACAAATGGAGTCATTATCCACATTTTCTCTTGATAAGTCACGAGAAGAGAAACACACGAAATTGATAGATCAAACGTTACTTGTAAAAAGGAAAATTCCTAAGGGGATTGATATAAGGAAATAGTTTAGCCTTCCTCGATGTACCTCAAAGATCTGATGCAAGGTCAATTCCTTGACGATTAGGCATGGTGAATTCTCCTACAGCCAATGCCATAGAGTCGTGCTTTCTAATCCTGTTATTGGGTCTTTTCACCTGACTCTTCTCATAATGGTTAAGTTTCTGCTTGATTTATATAAATTTCCCCAAGTTGTCACAGAAGGTAATCACAATGAGAAAATTCGGCTATGATATCAATTCTATAGGATACCTAAACTAACCTATACATTACTCCATTAGAATCGTAGAATCTCATCCGCCAAGCACTGTGTCAAGAACAGGACTGATATGAGATGAGGGTCACCAAAGCATTTCTCTTTAGCTTACGTCATGCACATATTTTCGATGACATGATTTTACCAATTACAGGAAATCATGTGTATGATGGACGGTTTAACCATGCTACCCTGTCAAAGTTAACCAGACCAATGACGAAAGCTAATTATTCTGCCTGATTCATGTGAACTGAATCAGAAACACGATGTGATCGGCCATTGATCATCTTTTCACCTCTGCATGCAACTACTTCTGACCATTTTCTTCTCGAAAAAAGGCAACCTTCCTGTCATTAGTGAGACTGCTCGAGATTGGTAGAGAAGGCAAGATATGAGACGTGGCCACTTCCGACTGCGATACGTGTCCACCCTAGCGTGCAATTCCTGCTCACTGGATGAAAAATAAAAAAGCTGACAGGAAGTAGAAGGAAGGGGTGGAAGAGGTGGGAGGGGAGACAAGGGTAAAATGATGGAAGTAAGACATGGAACAAAAGGAATTCAAATGACGTGAGAAAGCCAGATTTTCAAATAAACCAAAAGCCTTAACCTCGTTGATATAGTCAAACAGAATATCAGACGTTCTCAAACAAATCATTTACATTTTTTTAGGTAGGTATAGTATTTTCCCCGCTTCTGGTATGAAAAGAGAAACAGACCCAATTCTACAAGGAAACAGGTAAGAAAGATGAGCAAAGAATGGTAAAGGACTTGGTAACCTTTGAAAGATGACCTGGAATGCAAGATATCAAATCAACCAGCTATCAATTGAATAATGGAAGAACTAAATGTCAGCCAAAACAGTGATACAGTGCAGTTCTGGCCATATACATGTAAAAGTAACAGGTCATAACACAAACTTCTCTCATTAATGATGTTTGAGATAAATCGCTGATGTGGAGTTAGTAAGGAGGTATCTTCAAACTTAATAACCATACCTATATCAAAATTGAAGATCCTATTGGCCGATAACACAACTGTACTATCCATGTGTTCTTTAACAAAATATGACTTCTGCGTATACAGATAGTGATTCTTGATGAACTCGGTCTTGAGTCAGTAAATAATGAACAATGGGTGTGGGCAAATATCCAGACAGGGTGTGGTAAACTGGGACATCTCCATGTTTATTGTTCAGTCATGGATGTTTGAACCAAAATACACCTAGATCAATGGAAATGTTATCTTTTATCAAAATAATGAACCAAATGACTAAATTTTATGCTAGTGGGTCAATCATTGATGTTATTGGATCCATTCAGGCACGGGAATCTAATTTGGTTTGAATATCACATCACCATTTATGACATCATGAACCTCATGGTCCTTTTACTCCCTTTAAACGTATAGCTGGTGTAAGATGCAAAAACCTTAGTGGTCAAGATGGTTTTATGATTGGCCCACTATGAAACCAGTGGTACTGAAACCAGTGGTACTCGTGACCAAGAAAACATCAAGTTGCTAGGGTCTCTCCCATCTAACAGTACATCAAAATGATTCACACTGGTACAAGGAATACAAAAGACCCACGCTCCAACTGTGCATGGTAGCAAGTCACCCATAGATGACAAATTTGACCCTCACTTTGCAAGGGCATCAATGTGCGTGATTCCATTTTTGAAATAAAGTCCATTGCTGAGTATCCTTAGTAGTTTAATGAACTGCTAGTATCCTGTAGCCTTAATGCTATATTGAATTTTCAGTTTATCATAATGTTGATAGGCTCCATGTTAGTAGAAATCAGCTCCTATCCTGTCACTCATCTGACTGCACTGATGACATTACAGCAATCAGTAAGAAATCATTCAATAAACAGAACATAACATCCATTACACAGAGAATCAATACAATTAATTACTAGCTTGAGATCACAAGGGAGTCTGGTTTTCAAACAATGCGATCAAGTCAGATTCCAGAAGTCAAATGACAAAAGAAACGTTGCAGTATTACCATATATGGAGCAAATACGATCTACGATCCTCAGCTCCTTTGCTAAATCCAACTGATACTGAATAAAGCCTGATACCTGATTAAGACATCCGTCAAGTGTTAATTGAGGAGACCAATAATGAGTATCAGCAAGACAACCGACCTTAGTTGACACTCGTCTGAACTGTGAAGATGATATGATGAATAGAATAATTGCTTGCCATATCCCTTTTTGACAGAACAGACCTGCAATTCCAAACGTCACAAAATGGAACATCCGTGCTACAACTGAATCATCAGGTGGAAGACAGCATTTATTGCAACTGAATATGAAATGACAGACTTGAGCAGCACTGTCAGAATTGACAAGAATCTAAATGAAAAGAGCTGAATACCCACTTGCGCAAATCGAACAAACTCACTAGTACAAAAGCAGAAAAAAAGAACAATGCAGTAATCAGGTCAATTCCATCCGTGACTGGTCATTATTGGTTCTCAATTGCCAGCAACTATAGCTTCTTCCATCCATCATAACTGGACTGGCATACTCGAGTGAGATATCTCTCCCAAGCCGCCTCATGAACCATGCATCATGTCAACATCGCTGAGAGATAGCTCGGCTGTTAGCCCGTCTGATGTACCATGCATTATGCCAACATAGCGGCATACCAAAATGCTACAAACCCTAGAGGAGGTGGATTATCATTATAGCATTCGCCAAACCATGATCGCATGATAGGGCAAGTCGACATGGAATGGCCCCGTCGTGTTAATTTGATTCTCGCTAGGAAGTGAGGAAAATGGGGAATGTGACAACATATCTGAACAACATATCATTTCCTTCATTTTACCAGAAGTGGACAAGAACATCAACACATCTCCTAAAAGGGGCCAACACATATGGTAAATATGGATATTTCAAAAGCTATTTGCAAATGGCAAAAATTTTTGAAAAGCTTTTAATTTTCATTATTGTTATTTTGGCATGTCACAACGAAATGTTTTCTGGTAATTCCCATAAAAAAATGAATTTCTGCAATAATTACTTACGTGTTTAGAGTGATTAGACTACAAAATATCAACAACTGTTCCTAAGGGAATGTAAACAACACACAATTGTTGTCATCTATTTTGAGAGAAAATTGTTCCAAATAACAAATTCAAGCGAATTCAATGACACTAGAAAAATCAAAATGTTCGGATACCGTGTTAATGGCATCTGCCCCAAGGAATTGTTGTAAGCTTCTCTTTGATAAAGAATGCAACTGAACAATAAAACAGAAAATTGAGTGTATGCATCGTTCAGATTGATGCCTAAACAGTTAAAGATTTACAAAGCCAATCCTCAAAAGCATATTTCATAAAAATTTCAGCAGTTTAACCCTTCCGAAATTACCATATAAGTGCATAAGCATATAATTGGAATTCAGATTGTGGTGCCAGTGGTCTGGGTGCAGGCCGATTTCGGACTCAGAGACTACAGTTCCTCTTGTTTACAGACATCATGCCCGAGACTCTAGCGTTGAAGAATCCACAGCCTCAGACCAGCACTTTTCATGGTTTGACATGGGGATACGATATCAACGGAACACAGACCAAGTGGGTATACTGATTAAGATTTTGTGACAACTGCATAGACGGGTTGGGTTGATAAGAACATTAGGCTGGGAGGATAAAGTCTTGGGTCTATTAGTCTTAGAAGAGACACATGACAAGACACGTTGAAGGCAGCCATGGCCTCGAGGTAGACAGTGATAGGGTTTAAATTAAGCTGCTCAAGAAGGGGTGATGTCAGAGAACTTCTTTTCTGCCAAAGGCATTGGGAGTTCCCATGAGAAAGAAGTGCCATCGAACTTCAGTGAATATGTCCAGTTTCCACCACCGTTCCTTCATTGACTGAAAAAAACCAGCACAAGCCCATTACTGCCTTAGTTCAATTGATTTAGTTTGAGAGAAACATGTATACAGCAGCAGCTGGCAAAGCCCTCGATTGTCCTTATCAAATTCAGTTGCCATTTGACAGAACTAGAGCCAGCCCAGCTTATCAGCACTGACAAATGTGACATATCTCCAAACCGGGGTTCCACTGTACATTAAAGCGACTTAAACACGATTTCTGAGTCCTTAGGGTTTTTGATAACTTCAACATAAGTGCTACCTCCTCAATACTGGTCAAGCAACAGGCTTTAATGAAACAGTGACATTGAGTTTAAGTCAATTCAGAAGTCGCTTGCACTTGGCCACTAACATTCAGTTGCTAGTGTGCACTATTTCTAATTATGTCATGTGTCGAAACTTTCTAACTAAGCAACCACTTGAAGGCTTTGGTGATTCCTCAGTTCATTCAATGGTTCATTAGTGGAGACTAATGGTATAGCATGATTAATAAAGTTGCACATAAGCATGGTTCACCGATAAATGCAAGATCATAACCAACTCTCATATCACTGATCACGAACATGCTGCACCCAAGGGCAAAGGTTGTTATCAATCAACTTGATGTATCAATCCTTGAGATTCCATTGGGAATTTGATTGAGTATTAGAGAGGAAAAATTGTAAAGAATTCTTAACCAGAAGAAATAGTTAAGGCAGTGTTCGTGACATTCTCTGAGTGCTAAAGCAATAGCCATTTTATGCTGGTATTGACATGACCTTTCTTCTATACATGGTGTATGACTCTTCTGCAGGGCGGATTGCCTCGAAACTGAATAACGCATTATGAACTGTACCCTAAATTGTCTTTGAAATTTTAGTCAAAATAATGCTGCAACAAATATTATTGCTGTGTCAGTCGTCAAATCTACAAGAATAAAAACTTTAACTTCAACAGATCAACACAACTTAGCAGCCCAGGAGAAAACAACAATAGGTACATCCTAATAAAGAAAGTCTGCCAGATCTCACTGAACATGTCAAGGAAATTGACAAAGAAAATAATTTTCCAAGTTTCATCCCTGGCTCCTGCATCACATCTCATTGTAAGAATACAAATGCTAATCAGAACACTTGTGATGAACAATGTAAATGTTGCCTGAGAGTAGAGTTCATAGCAATCTTAATGGATCCGGGGACTTTGTGAATGTCTAAAGGCATTCACGAAACCTGATGCAATGGAAACCTGATAAAAATAACAAAAGAATACAGTGATAGATACCGTGTTGATTTGACAAGGGCACAACAAAAATAGGAAAGAAGGATTGGCAATCACAAAGAAACCAAGCCTTTTTGTCTGAATGAAAACCTGAGAGAGAATAAACCATGTGATGAGTTGACTTTTCATTATACCTCACAGGCAAACAGCCATCTACAGAAGAGTAGAAGCCAAGCAAGAAACTCTACAAAATACTGTCACCAAAAACACATTCTCAAGCTTCACAATGGTTTAAAACCTATTGAACAGGCTTCAAATGAAAACACTTGCAAGCTGGCAAAAATATGACCAAATACATTCCTCCCTGAACAGATAAATTGAAGGACTATCAGAGTTCCTCTGAGCAAAATACTCCATAAACTCCTTGAAATCCACCCTCACAAAATACCAATAATTTCATCCCAGTAAAGATCCTTTCAGGCCCCGACATGTGGCTCTGTATCTAAATTTACAGACAGAGGTGACCAAGATGACATCATGACCATGAACTAAAACAGTGATTGACTCTCTGTATCCAATGTGTATGAAACCTGGTCAGCTTCTTGTCACATTCGGCTAGAAAATGAACATGATCCATCTAAAAGGTTCCACATGCGGACATGACTTTCACCAATGATACAGCCGTTATCTCTGTATAAAGAGTCGATCTGTCTCTGGCCTTCTCTATCTCACTTTATAACTCCTGACAATATTCTTTTGGTAAGATGGATGAAATCAACATTCCAGCAGGAAACTGAGAGACCTTCCCAATATAGAGCACCGAAGACTTCAAGCACAACATTTGGAATGGTCTATTTCATTGTAGACGTGGCTATTTCATGCCTATCTATCTTGGCTCTAAATCAAGCTTTATCATTTTGTTGGGAAGAAATCAATATCAAACACGATTGACTCCCAGGGCCCCCGTGCTCCGTTCGATTCAAAAATGGTTTTGCTGATCACGAAAATTCTAAACCTGAAAGAAACAGAGTGACAGACCTGCAACAGCATTTCTGATTGCATAAAGCAGCTGTCAACACCATAACATAATTTTCGTTTTCGATGTGTTTTTCTAAATGGTCCATGACCGGAATAAAGTTGAAGTAATTCTTGAGTCTTTTTACCAAATAACAAACTCATCCATCCTAAACAGACCATTCATCAATACACAAGTGATAGCACCATCAGTAACTTGGTAGTTGCTAAGTTGTGGCTACTGTTCCTGAAAGTACTGAACCCTGAATGACTCTGAATTGAGTTCAGCTCATACTCAGGATATCGAAATTCCATAAAACCCATTTACTGGTACCAACAATTGACTGTGGGACACTTCCATCTGTGATTGGAGATACAACACTGCATTGACACTTGTCATCAGGCGGAAGGAAACAGATAAAGTCTGATAACGTTTTACTAAAGTCGCAGAGAAGAGTGTAGTGTGGGAAATCTCACAATGACACAAGGTTACATTCTCAACAATAAGGTTTGCCCAAGGTCATTTTCATACTGCCTTTCATCAAAATGTATTTTCCATTAAAAATATTGATATCCTGCGACAAATGCATTTTAGAAATAGTATCATTAGTGGGCCTCTCAGCAAACTAACCACACAATAAATATGTTTTGATTTTTGTCATGTCAGGGCCCTGCGGGGGGGGGGGGGCATGCTTCCACCATCCTACCAATTTTTATGGAACAACATGTTAATTCAACAACCCAACATCATAATTTTTTGCCTTTATTAACCATTTCCCAATGTAAATAGATATTTGCAAAATACAGTGATGAACGAATATTGATTAAACAGGAAAGTGTCAGACTGACATCCACTGTGTCACCAAGACTTGATGAAACGGTCTTGAGGGACATCAGGAATTGATATTGATTACATATTCCCCAAGCTGACTGCAAACTGTATACCAAGACGAGTTAGCCCCAGACATAAGTAACAAAATATTATATCAACCATTACAAAATGTTTGTTGTACTAGAATTTTTCACACTACCACTGGAACATGACAGCCTCCCATTCCCATTACGCAATAGAGTCTTGAAAAGGTCTTTCTCCCGAAACGAAGTCAACCACAAAGCTTACATACTAGCAGTTTTGCGCTGAGCCCACGATATAATCAAATGAATATTTGAATATCATCTATATTAGATTGGGTGAGGGAGACTTAGCCTGAGGGTATACTAGTCCATTAAATTCAACATGAGGACATGGCACTCCGTGGAAACACGGCCTCGTTCTATGTATGTATCTATGTATGTATTAATGTGAAATGAACTATTGTCCACTTGACAAGCTGTCTTGAGATGATACCTCATTGACAGTCATCATCATGAATAGTACCTGGCCTTCTGTGAAGAGAACCCGGACAGCGAGTGCCCCTACTGAAACAGTGGCATGGCCATTGGAACACCCGGCCATCGCTTCCACATGCAGTCCAACCAGCCTTCAAATTCATGTGCGATTTATTGAGATGCCTTGCCGAGACTCTCTCGAGGATACTGTTATGTCAGATTGGTCTTGTTCTGCGTTGATTAACGTGATCAATTATAAGTAATTCTTATGCGAAACTAACCACTAAACAATGTCCTATCTAATGTTTAACATTGTGACATTCAGATGGATCTTGCCTTTATCAACTTGTATTCTATATCGTAGCTCAAACTTCAACCTTTAAAGTCCTACTTCTGAGTGGCAAGGCAAGCTGATTAAATGGTAACGTGTAGCATGTGTTGATGTCACAGTCTCAGTGGCACACTCATTTTCAATTCCTTCCCAAGAGATTTGCGCTCGTTTTCAGTGGCATAGACTTCCCCATCACCTTATGTTAGTAGCAGCTGACAACCTCACCAGGAGCAAATGAAATTATCTTGGTCGTTAGGAAGGGAAGTAATTAGAGAAGGAATGTTAGTGAAATAAGAAACAAATTTAGACTTGATCAATTTGACACCTCATTGTACAGTTTGCGGCAACAGACATTTACATCTTTTTGATACAAACTTTTGCTTAGATAGAAACACTGTCACTACCAGTCAGTCAATTTGTTGTCTGTTTGCACTTGCTTCCCCTTGTAGACACAACAAATAAATCGTTTGATGACAAACGAAGAACAAACACCAACAACCAGAAAGTAAAACAGCCAGTTTTTGGGGAAGACATTCAAAGAACAAGGCAAATCTCCTCAAAACAATCCAATACTGGAGATAGTACAAAGAAACCCTTTTCCTCATGTTACAATCTAAGACTTATAAAGGAATAAAGAAACCCTAAGAACTTGTTGCTGGCTTGCGACGCCCACCTCGAAGCATGTCAGTAATGATTCTGCAGACAGAGACAGCTAGTTCTAGAAACAAACATAACAGTAGCTCAAAGTGGTTGTAATTATCACCATTGTGGAAGGCAAATGATGTGTTTGATATCGCTGTTAAGAAGAAACTTCATAGTATAGATAAAACCGATAAGGGATATGCCCACAGGCACGGCCCAAGGATGTACTTTTATATGTTTTGTAATGAAAATGTTTAGTAGTATTTTGGACTCTCCCCGCTGCCACTCACTTACTTCTCATAAACTTATACAATATAACATTTCATCTAAACTTCAACTTTGTACAAATATATTGCTTGAAGAACTCCCTATGAGGGTATCTTGCTCATACTGCGTGGGTTTCATTCCCTGCAGTCATTAACCGATGACAGATTAATATTTCACTGAGCTATTAAATTTTTGCATCAGACTTTTCAATAACCTGGAGTAACTGACATTCTATAACATAGAATGAAATGGCGGGGTTGATGTTAAGTGCCTCTTGCAGATGTTTTGACAAATAATAAAGTGTTGTATCCTTTGACAGGCTATAGGCTAATAAGATTGCTCATTTCGGACATTTCAGCAATGTCCCAAAAGCTTGTCACAAACATAATTTGAGTTTTGAAGCAGAAGATATGCAGCTTCATGTATGTTGATCAACTCAAGATGATGTCATATCATTTGCGGTATGCATTAAACAGTTGACTTGATCCTCAGAATGAAAGTGTATCTTGTTAGAAAGCTGATACAAAAGCACTTCTTCCAACTGTTCCTTGAAGCTTTTCATGGAAGGTACATAACCATCATTCTCCCAACATGCTGCCCTAAGCCTTCCAACTTGGATGGAATCCACTGCGAGATTTTCTTAGCTGATCAAGAACTCCATTGAAAAGAAACAAACTCGGTAATCAGAGAGCATGCCACTTCGAGATATTCACGGTCAGTCAGTCAACAAAATTACAACTTTCTAACCTTTCGCCTGGTAATCTTTTAGGACATGCATGACAAAGCGCTAAGCAAACTGTATTACTTGATCGTTTGATGGCTGATGTCCCAAGTCCCCAAAGAAGTTTTTTCACTTTGTTGATTACAGACATGATGAGATTGGGAGGCAAGGATTGTTCCATAAGATGCTCGAATGATTCCCCATCTCACAAGTCAGCCTCACATCAGGTGGGAGAACTCTATGCCAAGCTTCTTGATTTTTGACTATCTAACTAGTATCCCTCAGAGGAAATGGTTGAAGACATACCTGGAATTGCTGATAGATGAAATCTCTACCACGGGTGATCTCAGTCCAAAGCAGCAATGGTAGATGAATAGCAACAGTGCGGATGATTACTGAATCGAGATATGGCCGGAGGTCGGCATGCAGATGACCTATGCTGTTCTGGTAGATGGCAGTGGGAAAAAATGTCATTTAGAATTCCTTGTTTTTGTTCCAGATGCCACGAGACCTGCTGAGGACAATCCTTCAATCAAAGGAAAACACTGACTAAATAAGGTCACCATACCTGTGTGAAAGCATACTGATGTAAGCTGCCAAATGCACTTCGTCTCGCTTTCATGTTAGAAATGACATTTGTCATCCTGATTTTATCCAACCATCCAGTACTCCGTGAACAATGTATCAAATGCAAGAGAGACAGAAGTATTTGTTATTCATTTGCCGCAGATGGGGACCACATACAATCAGGTGATGTAATTGATCACAAAAGTCACTACTGGGGTATTGATTGACATATTCTCGATACATGTCAGGTACATTTTTATGACTTTGGTGACAAAAGGAAAAAAGATATTTGTGATTGAAAGGCAGGGTTTACATGGAAGTCACATCGTCACGTTTCATTAATTTGCATGTCATTTGTCACACATGAATACAGGTTTGTTCATTTTTATGTTCACGCATGTCTTGTTGCACATCACGCATGACATGTGATATAATGTGACTTTTATGTAAACTTGGCCTCAGAGGCTGCAGGGTATTGATAAGACTGATGCAAAGGACAGTGTCCTTGCCAGAGGAAATACAAGGCACAGCTCCAGGATTCATAGAAAGAAAGGGCACCCCACATGTATTTCAGTCAAACAGTTTCCTTCATGGCTTGCACACATTGAAATATAGATGTCATTTAATTACACCAGTTATTAATTAGAAACATAAAATGTGACATCACCAAGGTGATAGGATGATTAACAAGTACCATACCACTCTCACTAATAAATTGCAGAAGCTGATGATGTTGGGAGTGCCAGCAAAAAAGATTGATGTGCTTTTGTGGCACAGCAGCTTAACCCTTATATTCCAAGCAGTGATACTGTCTATGCTGATTCTGCCTCCTGGTCCATAATGAGAGGAAAAGGGGTACGCTACTTTGACATCTCGTCAACAGTTATCCTGCCCTCCCTAATTTTACGAACTTGCAACTTGTCAAACACAAGCCCTGGTTGCCCTGCTGCGGCAATCTTTGCTGACCCTGGACACTGAACTTCATAATTCATCGGTAAAATAAATAGAGAAGACCCTTACCCGATCATCATCAGAAGTTGCAATAGTGATGTATCCAACTTGAGCATCCTTCTCAAAGGCATCAGCCATCGTAATAGACAGGTAGTTTCTCCCTGGTTTCCCCTGATTACTCCAGGTTGAAGGATATATCTAGTAAACTATGTGTTCGAACACATGTCCATTCTCATGGAAATCGGTAAAATCATGTCATGTTTTTGTCATATATCACTGTAATGTCCTGGTAAATCAATCGATTCTTCTTGATATTATTCTAGAAGCCAGAACTGGTGGCCACTGTTAATGTTTGTGTTCCTGTCATTAGGGACTGCATCAGTGACGTCTGCTATACCGTTAATACAGATGAAGAAGAAGAATCTAATCAGCCTACGATGAATTTCCATAAAATCCTGATCCTGATATGTCCATGTGATGATGTCACATTATCCAATCCTGATCATAACATGCCCAGTCATGATGAAACCTGTCACACAATGTAATACCTAATCCTAACCCAAAGGCTCGCAGTCATAGTCCATATCCAATTCAAAACAACAACAACCGATCACGACCAAGAAAACCTTCATGTTTCTATTCGAAAGTGACTTGTTTTATCGTACATTCGATCCAGTATTAGGGACATGGCTGAGGGCTGGACTGAATCTCAAATCATTCAAGCTTCTTCATCCATCGAGCATTTGTAATCAATAAGACCGCGGCAGAGGCAGCTATTGAGAACATAGAAACAAATGTACACCAGAACCCTTTAATACCAAAAGCTGATGGGTTTGGGCCAGAGATAATGACACCAATAATAGCATCACGCTTTACACCAAAGGCTGGAGTGACACCTCTTTATGTGATAGAGAACTGAAACGAACCAGCTCACAACATGCTTGAACAGGGTGGGGGGATTTCACTGGAATTTCTTGCTAAATTTTGAAGGCATTTTTAGGCTATTTCAATATTTCATGCTGGAATTCTTTCCATTTGAAACCATTTTACCATGATGGATGGTAACTGCTGATCACCTTGCATAGCAATCATCACCATTAACAGGATTGTGAATTGCTAACTGCCACAAAACACCACCTCCTCATCTCATCAGCCCATTAGCCACGGAGAAAACCAACCAGGCAATCGACACAGCCACTCTGGGCATCCATCACAAAGGAGACCACTTAAGACAGATCACTCAAGGGAACATCAGATATTGGGTATTTCCCTCTAGCCAAAAAGAGTGGAACTAACTAGGATGGAACTTCAACATACTGGCAAAGAATGGCAGCAACCGCATCAGATATCATTTATATATGATATGATGATATAAGTTACAAAATTCAGCAAGCAAAATGTGAGTTACAGCTAAGGTATTACCACAAAATGGCATATAGTTTCCCTAAAACAGTCGGCCAGGGACACAACCTGGTGATGAACTGCTATAACAGACTGTCATGGACCAGACTGACAGCAATATTCAGTTCATCAACTTCTTCAAGATGGCAGCACTTTGCCGGCGTGTCGAACCTGTATGAATTACTCAATCATTTGCTTTGTTAAACCCAACAGCATGTTGCATAAGTTGATACAAAAACTCCAAATTTGTCTATTTTTTGTACCAATGCTGGAGCACCTGACATCACTGTCAGTGGTTTCTCACACCCCAAACAATGATGGCACCTCTTGAACAATTCCATAAGATCCCACCCGCTCTTAGCTCTAACTGATAAGGATGACATAATATTATAGGTCTTCAGAAACCTCCTTGCAGTTAATTGTAGTAGTAATCAACACAGGTCAAGACCCAAAACATGATACCACAATGCTTTCATACACTTGAACCAACCAGAAGTCCCCTCAATGGCATTTAAATCAAACTGCAATAAACCTTTTTTCGAACCGCTTTCAAAACGACAGGGTATGAATATTTTATGTTCGTCTCGAGTTCCAGTGGATGGCAATGCTAAAGAATGCGGCTGGGATTGTTAAGATCTTATTCCTTTTCTAATCGAATTTTTGCAAGATTCTTGGAAGATTCTGATCACGATCTGTTTTTAAGAACAAGAGTCTTGTACAAATTGAATACTTAGTATGATCTTATATGATTTCAAACAAGAAACTTCTAACAATATTAGGGAGGGAGGAATCACCAAGAAAGCCCTGAAGATTTTTGGAGCTAAAACGATACCCTGATGGAACCATCTGAAAAACAAGATATGCACACTATACATACAACTGACTGAAATTGCTGCTATCTGCAACCATGATCGCATATGACAAAAGTATGACTTACCGCATTCTCAACCACCGCTATCCCACTGTCCACCTCTTCATCCCGTTCGACCGGCATGCTCTTGGAATGTTCAAGGGTCCCCCTCGGCGGCCTCTCACCCTCGTCAAGGTTACCAGGATCACTAAAACTTCGTTCATTCTGGAAGCCCTGTTGCACTTGTCCCCGTTGGTGGTCCGCAGTGCCAAATATACTTTCGAAAGTCTGCTGTGAATTGGAATGTGTGTTGATATTTGGCTGACTCTGCGCAACCTTTTCCTCCTTCTTTTCGGAGGAGAGTCGGTCTTTGCTGCGGACACGTAGTTTTCTTGTCGACCTCTTAATGGAGTTCCAGAAGCGTTTCCGCTTGCTAGTACTCCCTGGTGTAACAGGAAGAGTACTATTCCTGAGGGTCCCGTTATTCCCCTCATGGTCCGAAACATCCCGAATGTCAACTGAACTAAGTGACCTCTTGTCTTCCTTTACACCTGAGGAATAGAAGTATTAAAAGTTGTCTTAGAAATTAGATTTAGCTTTTTAATTTGGAAAAGTTAAAAGAAAAATGAAGGCCAAATCAGAGATACGTAGAGGTTGATTTGTAATGTTTCAAGGACAAACTTTCTATCACTCATCACAGCAATAATTGCCACAAATCAAAGTGGTTGTCCACATAACCAACATTGACTGCAGACACCATTAACATTCCTACTTCCTCAATCAGTTTAACAAAGACCAGAGACGATAAATGACTAAGAAAGCAATCATGTAATGGAGTCAGAAAAAATAGTGCCCTTTGGTGAAGATACATCGATTCTGAATAGGACAATTACGGAGTGTATGTTCTTGGAGGTAACATTTCAGCATCTAGTGTGGAGATGATGTGGAGTAGGAGGTTGTGAGAAGCTGATCAAACAGTAGAGCTCAATGTGTGGTAATTGCTTTAGGGTCGCAACATAGCGAGGTAAAAAGAAGACTATAGGCAGGAGCCAGTCATTAACAGGTGTCTCTACTTTCTCACAGTCTGCACCATGTACCATTTACACATCACCAAGTCAAACCAGTCCTAGACCCATAATAAGGCACTGGGAGACCACCAATTTGACCCCCACCTCCAGCCCCCTTTAAGAATTATAAAAATTTAGGCTCCGGATCTGACTTTATTGCATTGCTCAATCAATACAGTTAGCACTTGCAAAGAAAGTTTGAATTAAAGACCAAAAGCACACCTACATGTAGGCTGCCTTCCTCTTGGTTGACTTTTTGTAAAACAGAACATGTTGTTGGATCCTGAAAGGTTTCAACTCCTACATGCGACACTGACAATCCATCTTGAAATTGTTGCTTGAAACTGATCCCAAGAAAGCTCATTTATCAATTCACTAATGCTATTAATGCCGCATCTGTGACCTCAGACTTCAGATTAATTTCTCCTAGGATTGAAATAATACAAGGGCAAAATAGAGTACATTTCAAATGCCTCATAACTTCCTCAATTTGACTGATTCCACTGGGTCACGTATTGTGATGTATCTTAAACTGAATCTGTATGCATGCTTTAAAGCAAGTCACAGTTCCACAAGGGGTTAAGATGCATTCCAAAATTTTTCAACTGATCCGCCACAAACTAGTTTCAGCTGTCTTGTAAATATTCCAGATTTCTAATGTATTGATGAAAATCCACTCATTCTCATTCTCAATCCCAATAAATACGTCAACTTGAAAAGATTGCAATGATGATAACACCACTCAAAGAATTCAGAAACACTGAAGAAGTAGACATATCAAATACTTTCATTCTCACAAAACCTGACTTCCAACTGTGCCTGCGAAATCCCTGCATCGTCTAATCCATTATGTCGAACTCATTAACAGATATCCAAACCTGGGACTCTTCAATTGCTACATAGCACCCATCCACATCATGATCACAAAGGAACAGTGCCAAAGTTTCATTCTCTTCAATACGATGGCCGCCGCGTGACATATGTTGCGCCTGCAGAATCGCAGTCTTGGTTTATCCGTCTAAAAAGCTAATAAACTTCAACATCACTTCGATAGCATTTGTGCTAAATACGCAGTTTGGCTAATTAGCAATTAGACAGCAACAGTCATCAAGTATGTAAAACATTAACTGAAGTGGAAGGCAATTCCAAGTCAACTGGCCATATTTGTCAGGTTCCACACTGAAAGGAAGCACAATCAGATACCCTACTTTCACTGATATAAAACCGGTGACTGTGTGTTACCTAACATCACAATTATCAGCAAGTGAGTGGTCAGATGACCATATCAGCCTGTAGAACACGGTAAGAAGAGAGAAAGCAGACAAAGGTGGTTTTTATAGCACAGTGTCTACATTCAAAACTGGAGAAAATCATCCCATCCATCCACAAAGCATTTCTGTACAAATCAGGAAATTCAATTCAGGAAATTGAAAATGCTAATCATGCAGACATTCACAAGAAAAGAACTCAACCAATCCTGACTTTTATTGAAGATTCCCTATTCAACTCCCCTGCCATTACGTGTTAGAGATGTTAAATGGTCCATGGCTAAGCAAGGTTTATCACCATATCATTTCTGGTTCAAGAACACATGGCATTTCAATGGGTTCTCAGAAATCAAATAGGAGAAAAAGTGGAATATCTGTGAATGCTTATTGCAGTTGTCGATGATGATGGTGCTAGAATAGCAATTGCATTACCCTAAATCACTTTCGGGGTCTTTTAAAAGCTTTAGTAAATGCAGTGAGAAGGAGATGACAGATAACGTAGTGGCTTTTGGAGTCGATTTCAGCTAGATCTGGAGAAAGAATTTAGTCCAGCTTTGCGTAAAGCCATTGATCAAAACGTGCATGCTTATCAGCCAAAGGAAGTGTACGGGGTCACAGGAAGAGGGTCATGCTCAATGAAGGACAAATTGATGTTTTACCTGCAAAAAGCCTTTGAAGTGACGGGGAATGAAACCCCCTTGGAAGAGAGCCACGGAAAAACATTTAAAAAACCACTCTCGAAATGGACTTGATTAAATATTCCATTCAAACTGTGTAAAACTATCAACCAAGTTGCCCGACTCCCTAAAACAATATGGTAAATTGACACAGACGTTCCGAGGACAAATGAGATGAATATTAATGGAAATGCACTAAATGTCCAATATGCATTAGGTGATGTTTTGTCTGTGTTAATCTGCTAAGTAATCATAACTAATAGCTTGATAACATGAGGATGCAGAATGATAATTTTGGTGAATGCATTTTCATTTGGACAGGGAAATTATTGCCAGGGATGGAATGTCAAAGGAGTGACCAAAATTATATATACGCACGAATGTTTCAAGGTCAAAGTGCTGTATTTCGAGTGCGATGTTTGTCTGACTTCAACATCCAACACCATAGCAATGATTACTTGACAAAAGTGCACACAAAGACAAGTTGTCAGCTATGACTTTCTTGTTGTTTCTAGCTAAACTTTATGTATCAAGAAGTTGAGAAAACATGCCACTATTTTCAATAATCATAAATATGATATTGACCACTAAAGCAGCACACAAGCGAGTATTGTTTGTTAATACCTGCCCAATGTCTAACTCATTCACTGCTTATACTCTCGAGCCATCAAATGATGAAATTAATCATAGCTTGACACTTCACAATATGAGTATGTGATGTTGGATATTTACTATATATCCAGGAGGGCAATAATGAAATTAAACTGTACTTCCATGATAGATGTACTGCATGTGACCCTGTAGGGAGGCAGGCAATCATGGATATTTAATGGGGGTGACTAGAGAACTATGAAGAGGTCTCAATGGCCTTGCTCAATGGCAGTGAGCACATGACATGGTTATGACATGTATGAGAAAATAGTGTTTTAGAATTAAGGTGAAACTATAGTGACTTTATCTTGCCAAACTTACGAACACCAGAACTTAACAACGCTACAAGACTGGTTGAACATCACTGACCGAGTCTCAATGATGTACTACATTACATCCCCGATTTATCAGTTTCATTGCAGTTACAATAACAAATTCTGGGCAACAGCTTGCAGTGCGTTGCAAAATGGCCTGAAATGGCAAATGTGTATCAGGCCTCATAGAATTCTATTTGTTCATTGAATTTTTGAATTGCAGAACAGAAAAACCTCACCTGAGAAGAAGGTCAAAGCCAAAGGTGAAATTACATGACCTACAGGACTTTACTTAAAAACATTTTTGAGGTACAGGTGTTTTATAATATTGCACCCCCCCCCCCCACAACCGCCACCAGCCATATAATTTGTTACCTCTTTTCTTCCTTTTGAAAAAGATGAAAGCTGCCATGGCAGTCACAGGAACAAAGATGACATAGTGGTCTGCAAGTATGGAAAAGTCTCAGCAAGCAGAACTAATGTTGAGAACATGTAGAATAGTGTCAGCAAGCAGATATTGTGTAAGCTCATAATGGTGAAGACAGCAACAGACTGCACTGAGATTTACTGGAAATCAACAGTCTGGTTTTTCCAAGATTCCAGTTAGAATGGCATGTGTAGTGTCACATAGTGTGCTGTGGCCCGAAATCCTATTGAAATTGACAAGGATGAAACTTGAGAAATCCAAGGTTAGAGAAATCGACAGATAACAGATGCTTGGCGAATCCTTTTTGTGAAATTCAAATCTGTGAAAATGAAATTGAGAAAAAACAACAGTATCCCCTAAATTCTACACTTAAGTCTGACAACTACTGCAGAGATTTACAAAGCACTGCTAGAATCAAGCAATACTAAATGTTAACAGAAGGATTAAGCCTATTGAAAGACCAGCCGCAATAAGGCCTAGGATTTAGATTGAATGGAATACTGTTGACATTGGTCTATTGATGCAAGCCTCTGACCTCAATCTCCTTGAATAATCGATACTGAGAACGTATTGAATCTCTGACTAGGCTTGGGATGGACGATGGGATGACAGACGATAGATACTCATGATTGAAAGGTTGAGATCACCCAGGCTGGAGATGAGACAATAGATTGGGGTGGACTTAGAAGTAGGGGGGTTCCAGCTAGCAGCTGGACCTATCAATCAAGATACATGCCACTTTTGAGCAGGTTGTGGACCTCCTTGAATAAGTGATTTATTCAGAACTCCGAGTGGGGAAGGGAAATTCCATCCTTATTCTACGTGTAGTGCATCACAATCTGAGGAAGTTTACCTGTAAACGATACTGAAGGATAGAGAGTTTACCCATGAACTCATGCTTGTCATGAGATTGTAGATAAAGGTTGGACATAGGAATATGAAACGGACCTCGATATCAACAGAAGAGATCTGGAAGAAATGCACACAGGACCGACTGTTTGACACAAGGCATCCTTGATGCAATATCATATCATAACCATGTCCGACATCGAGCTCAATATTGATTACCTTTTTGTGTCAATATCGCCATTGACCACTTTTGAAACATTAGTGATGATGATGTCATTTGTGCATTTTTTTATTGTTTGCAACTGTTGATATCTTATAACACCTTAGTGATACAGGAGGTCAGTGTAATGGACTAAACCACAGAAGGATTACAAAGAGGTCTGACAATACTGAAATAGTCTGGCCTGATCGGACTCTCCGACAATAGATCTGCTGAAGAATGATGTTAACCAACTGCAATTTTTTTCCTCACCAGACCATCTACATAACCGTAACTAAGAATAAAGCTCTGTCCTAAGTCTCCAAGTGTCTGTTTAATGTCGCTTTTGGATTTATTACCTTTGTTTATGTCTTGATCCCCTTTGATATGACCATACAACATAATTAATGACTTGGCAACAATGTCAAATAACTCTTTGGAATGGTTATTTTGAATGGGAAAACCTACTCGGCAGCCTACCTTGTCCCCTGACTTTGTTTAAGCTGAGAAGACTTCCACAGTGCAGCCTCCTCACTCGGGATCCATGCGGCTTGTTGAGGGTCGAATCCATGTGTCATAATAACAACTCACAACTGGTGAGACACACTGGGAACGTCACACATGGCCTGACGGGCAACAGTTAGGCTACATGTGAAGTTATCACTATGCAGCATACAACGTACTGTCATCGGCCTCCAGGCCATTCAAAGACTGGCATGGAGACAGCTGCTGTCCACACATATAATTATATGAAAGTGCAAAGTGACCGACAGTGTCTCTGATCACACTATCCATGTAATCTCAGAATTTCACACCTTTCAGCTGACGATATCCTATGAACTGATAGGTCATAAATGACAATCACTCGGACTAGAATTACATCAGAGTCATATTTCTATCAGTCTGTTTCTACAGCGACACAAAACTATATATTAATATTGCCAGTGAATACCACATGCAACACAAACACAATAGTGGCAAGCTTTTCCGGATAACTTATGCAGGTGAAACAACAGTACAGAATATATCCAAGTTCAAAATCAATACGCCATCAATGACTTTTGATTATGAACACACAACAAACGCTGCATTTGGCTCCATAGCATCTGAGGGGTTGCTTATCTGCTGTTACTGTACTATATCAAATGGGAATCAAGTGGGACTATTCATTGATTTCTGGTTGACATGTGCTGAGTTTGGTGTTTAGTGGTGTCAAAAGATGGCAGAGATGACTAACCACACAATGAAATCTAGTGGAGCAGCAACTCAAAGTTACTGAGGCCTGGCATGAAAATACATTCTGTACATACTGGCATGGATTCCCTTGTAAAGGATGTTTCAGTGATACCATGGAAAGTGATAGTCTGAGAACATTTCTTTTCAGACTCAGCCCTGTAGCCAATGTCCTTTTAAGTGGAACATTACAGCCCTATCCAAACATTCATGATGGCTGGCAGTAATCTCCTTGTATGTTTGGACCTGTACCACTACAACAGTAAATTTCTCTGGTATTGATCATTCTTGGCAATGACAAGCAGTTCTCCACCACTACACCATGCTGGACGGGTTGAATCAAGCAGAGGTATATCAAAGGGTAATGCCATCTACATGAAAGACCTTGAACTATTGATGGATGACGGTTTCATCCAAAGACTTTATACATAGGCCTATCAGACGTCATCAAATTTTGAAATTTAAAAAAGGTATTCTATCATTGTTTTTTGTTTCGAACAACTATGGTACTACTTTAAGTCTGAACTGTTCTGTAAAAAATTTCAACTCCAAGGATTTTCAAAATGTATCAAAATATGCTCCTGCATGTGCTTTAGGCCTATTTGCAAAACTTGATATTGTAAAACCCAGGGTTACTGATGAATGCCATATCGGATGAATATTCTATAGCATCATAACTGAATTAAAGTAGTCGTATATTAAAGTAGGAGTTGTCATTGACAGAACTGAACAGTAAATACGGGTGTTTGGATAATATATTAAAGGTTGGGACCTATTCTAGACAGTTCAGGTTGTTTCATCAGGTAGTTTGATCTGCTCAGGACTGCATCAGTCAAGAAATATTCCCTTGCATTTTCTAGTTGCATAATCCCTCAATTTTCAGATAACAAAACATGGTGATTGCTCACCCTGGCATTTCCGCCCTCTACAGAGCTTTATGATACTGAATCATGATATCACAAAATATGACAAAGATGAGACTTTCAATAAGCAACAGCTGGTTTAAAGAAACATAGAACAAACAAAAACTGTTCATGACCAAGATGTGGTGTCGAGTCGATATATCACAATAAAATTTTCCAATATCAAGCCACAGGCACAATATTCACAAACAATGTAAATTAGTTCCAACATGATATTCTTATACTCCCGTACATAGAGCTGGACAATGACACAGACTGCTTGTACATGTATTGTAGCACTGATGTGCACAGTGCCTCACTTTTGCAGCAGCGGTCCTGATTTTCTATCGGTGATAGATGGCATGATCGAGTTGGTTGCTCGGTTGGTTTTGACAGAACAGAACCAGTGCAGTGTTAATTACGTCATCCCCGTCTAATACGCTGAATAACTGAAGATAACTTAAAATGCACTCAAAAGAGGGAAAAACTTCAGAATTGAGTTTATAAAGTTGTTAAAAGGTTAAAAAGTTAGTACGATTGTATGAGGCAAGAAAGAAATGTGAATTAGTCTAAACCTGGAGACTTTAGTGAGGCAGTAATTAGTTTAGGATGTTATCATGATGGAACCAAAAGTGACCTTCACCTGAATCATCTGATACACTCTGGTCAAGGTCATCATCAAGCATCAGGGCTTCTCTCAAACTACTGTTCATCATCCTTTAAGCTGAAAGACAGGCAAGAACAATGATAGAATGCAGAATTTCAAACATAAAACCTTAAGGACGAACCTGAAGTACAATGATGAAATAGGGCACTTCAACCTGTCAGCATGATAGGTAATTTGCTAGTCATCATAATGCTCCCAATTAAGGATCATGATTATGCTTGAAAATAGAAGAATGCAAATGATCAGAACCACGAGAGAGATTCTGAAATATGTATCTTACCATTCATCTTGTTTCAAAAGGGTATTTTCCAAAAAAATTTCATTTCCCACAAAATGTATCGAAATCAACCGGGTAATCAACCATGAACAAGATAGTCTTAATAAATTTCATCCAGAGACGAAATTTCAAAACACTGAAAATATTGGTTCACTCCACAACATTTCAACAAACATGGTGAATGTTCATAAAATTACAACCAGCGAATAGTTGGTGCCTTGATCCAACAACCGCTCGGCACATTAAATGTTTTTAGGTAAATAGATGGTCAGAAATGCTAATAATCAAAACAGCTGTAACAGTAAAATATGTGAATTTTGTTATTCTTTCCAGTCACTGCAATAGAACGTATTGCCAACAAGTGGATGCAGTGGTTACAAAATCATTGCTGGGGACAACCTGCAAAGTCTGGGCCATTAATCATTGCAGGTGAAATTGATAATTGAAATAAGACGTAAACATCGTATTAAAATGTGTACTGTGAGTCTGAAAATCAGCAAAAACAGCATGGAAAACGTGGTTTTTTTTGTGACTCTAGGTGGGAGGGGCATTTGCTACACCCTGCCCCCAGCTATTCTCCAGTTATTTCCCCACAGGCGGTGAACCATAGGAATCCTCAATCTACCAGTATTTTTTGGCTGAACGCTGAGAAAAACCAGATATCATAACAGGAGAGGAGGAGGTATTGTAATGAAATAGGCTCACCCGCAGTTGGGCTTTAAATAGCACCCACAGAGCACATTCTATAATTCAATGCTGGATATGTTCACAGCATGTATATCTAACAATCAGCCCCAGCAGGAATAAGGCAACATATGGCTTTACAAATCATTTGCTCAAAGGACTTGCCCAGCTTAGTCAAATATCAATTTTCATTGCATGATCAGCAAGGCACTAAGTCAATGGTATTGGACAGACATGTGGTATAGCTATCATTAACGTATTGTATTATATCACAGTACTTAATTATTCATGGCTTCAAGGTGCTCTGATGAATTATTTACTACTGTCTGGGAGGGTCAGAAAAGTGTGTCAGGATGTGCTTAACTGCCTCTCTGGAAACGAGATGACCCTTTTTTATACTGAGACATTCAGACAGGTAGCCCTTTTCCTTCCTAAGTAAAGACTAGCTGCAACATTTGGCATCTAATGGGACATCTGCGAGATGAATTTGGTGGTTTACAGTAGATATCTCACAAAATAAATTTTTTGGCGGAAAAGATGGAAAATAATAATGATAATGGTACAGGCGTTACAAACTTGATGATGATAATGATAATGACAACAATGATATTGACATGGACGACAGTGACAATGATGATGATATCAATAAACCAGCACTAGTAACATTTGAATACTTACCAGAGTTGTATGTGCCTGAACTGAGGTTGAACGACACATGCAAATTCCTCTGGTCCATACGCGGAAGGCTAACACTCTTCATTAGAAAGGACTACATGTATATCCATAAAAGATTTTCCCAAATCTACCGATTCTAAAGTTGAGTTTGATTTTGAGATTGCCTATTTTCCATAAATTGTTTGAAATTGTCTTCGATATCCCCAATTTTTCTTTTTAGTTCAGACCAGAACAGAAATATAAGTGCCACTTCCTAAGTGCTGTAAAATAAACTTGTTCACCAAATGCAAAAATTAAGTGTGAGTTGTCCACTCATGCCTCTGGAATCCCGAAAACTTCCTAACATGGTGGTTATATCATGTCTATTCAGGTTTTTATAAATGGCTCACTGGGCTATTTAAATAATGAAGAAAATAAAGTTTTATTCGCAGGATAATGGTTGTTGAGTAGTACGTCATCATGACAAGTAGTAAGGTTCACAGGATTTCAAAATTAAATGAACAACACCAAGAGCAGACACTTTTAATTTGGCAACCTTATCATCATCTGTGGAAAACTAAAAAATTACGCTGCAAATTGCAGATAATTTAAAATAAGCAAATATCATTCCTGGTGTATCCTCCTTGAATTCACATCAAATAATATTCCATATGAAATATTTTGCCAAAAAACAGTGGTACATGCATGCAAGGCATATCGAAATTAGAACAATAAATGACCCTCCTTCATCCAATGCCAGATGATGAAAATTCAAAGCATGCCAGTGAATATTTTAACTTAGGCATACAACGTATTTGCATGGCTCTAGTTTAATCAGCTGGTATTTGAATATCATTTCAACATGGATATTTGATAAAAATTGGTATATGCACAGCAGCATGGTCTTTTCAACATGCCAGGTGTTCAAAATCATTCAAAACCTCTCAGTTGTTGCATTTAAAATGTACAGTGGAACCCTGGTCAGCGACCACCCTGCTATGACGACCAAGAATCGCTGGTCCAAAATGGTTTCCTCTGTACTTTGCTGCTGAGTTCGGGCATGTAGAGTTGACATATTCTCATCAGCTTTACCATCATCATCAACAGACTTCAGATCTGGTCACCTATTTAATCCATCATTTTACAGTCATAACATGATCTGGCTCAGTTAATTTACAGACATTTGCTAACTGATTATGATAGTCAAAATCTGGTTACCAACTTTAATCCATCATTTCACGATCATTACATGATCAGGCTCTGTTAATTGTACAGACACAGTAAAATAAGCAGCTCATATTTCATCATTACATAGACATTTGCTGAACAAAATGACAGTCAAAAGAGTTTCAAGTACCAAGTACAACAGAACCTGTAAAGTATGTAAAGTGGCAAATCTCATAGGATAAGACACAAACCTACAACAACAATCCCTTTAAGCGCAACATTTGACCTAATATCTGGGAGGTGACCAAATGAATATTCATATACAGGAATTGATCCCGAAATTTGTCAATCAAATCAAAATTGACCCATTCGTGAAAATGATCATAATCTATCGCATTTAGTGAACATATCATATGGCTGTTAAGAAGCAAAGCTAAAGAACCATATTCCTCCTGGACTCATCCAGGCCAGGTGACCATGATTGTATAGATAAGCATAAACAACCAAAAATATCACAACCCATATAGCTTGCTTTGGAGAGTAGAACCCTTAAAACGATTTGTACTCACTCAGATGTCTTGAATTCCTCAGTGTCGCCAATGAAACAGCTGAAAAAGCACGAAATATCCTCCCCTTTGGCATCTTGGCTCGATATCACAGAAACACCAACACAAAAGAGGAGACAGAATGAAACCAAGTTTGCTGAGTTATTTTTAGAACCCCAAATATTAAACAACCTCTATCCAAGTGTTTCTGAAATTTCTATTCACCCCTTTGAATGTGAAGTGAAGTTCCATTGATAAGGTTTCGAAAAGGTCTGCTTATCATTCCATGAGGTCTTTGAGCATAAAGGTACTGGAACATTCAGGCCTCAATAATCGTGTTAGTGGTTAGCCAATGCCCAACTCAACACCCCATCATTCCATGTAACGTAAGGTCCTCACTCATTTTAATCTAACAATGGTTCAAAAGAATCCATTTGAAACACTATGAAAATGATCACAAACTTTTTCTCTGGAAGGGCTTGAAGCAGACTAGCACCCTGTGACAAGACACAGTCAAGGACTGAGTTATCTCTGATTTTCAAGTTCAACATGTTACCTACGATTTCTCATTGCCTCCTGCAGACATGACAGATCATTCTTTTGTTCCAAATCAGCTTTATTGATCCTTTAGTGATATATTAGAATTTGTGACACAAATAGACACCCAGGACTACTCCCTAGACAAGGCCTAGTTTCTTTCAAATGAGGAGTATCTCAATGCCAGGTCAGCAATTAATTCATAGTTTGAGTACTCAGCCGGTTATGAGTGTGTATAGGACTTCAAGGATATCAGTAAACATTAGCGTTTTACAACAAATCCGCATCAACTCTCATATATCTTATTTATCCATTCATGCACTCCATCTGCTAGAAACTTGGAAAACGAGATAATAATTAGGAAAACAGGGCTATTTTGCCCCCCCCCCATTTCCTCTGAAACAAATTTAGTGTTCTTTATTGGGCACCTCTATCAGTTCAGGCCGCAATTGAAGCTTTGCTCCCACAGAAAAATTCAGCCTGAGGGACATAAAGTGGACCAGAGCATTGTAAGGTATAAACCAATTTGAGGTTTGGCTCTACTTACCTCTCTCCCCTCTTCATACAGTTTTTCTCAGATCTTTCCACAGTATGGATGACTTGACCGGGATATAACGAAAAGAATGATTCGTTACCACCCCTCAATTGAACCCGGAAGTAATACAGCTAACACCTTGCAACCACGTGCAGCTAATGATGTATCAAGATAGCACTACAGCGTCCTTAAAGGGGCGCTATACATGAATAGTTTTTCCCGCCGTTGACCGTCGCCGTCGGGTATCAAAAGCGATTCTGCATGGTGCAGTCGTAACCTTATCTTGAGCTATCCGAAGAAAACTTCCTTCATCAGTGCATGGGTAAGTGGTGAATGGCCCTAAAGGTCAGGATGATGTCGCCCCATCTTCCACTTAGTATGCTATACTTCCTCTCCCGCTTCATTAAGTACACTACCGAGGTGGTAAGAGTGTGGTCATGGAGTGGGGTAGAGTGTGGATCTTTCTGATTGGAAGACAATACATGCATTGCTTGACTAACTGTCTGCTCAGGACAGAATAATAAAATCGGCCCTCACTGTCTTAGATATACAGCCTCTTGGATTTCTATTTGAGGTCTGATATAATGCTTTCAGTAGTAGCAAAGTATCATTTGAACGGTACCATGCATCCAGTCAATATCATATTACATATATGTTGGGAACCAATCCCAATTAGAAATCACTGGAAATTGTTGACTAATTTACGGTGGGGGAATTGTGAGCGTCCCTTGGCTATTTGGTTAATTACAAATTGATCAGTCCACCAAACCCCTGGCGAAACGATATTTAACGATCAGACCCGAGAAAAGTAATTCTCATGTCTAAATGATTGACAAGTGATTGGCACGTCCAGAGCAAAAATCAGTAGTAGAGTGTTGGTTTTGGTTTCGAATAACGTCCAGCACCATATTTAGTTTGGGGCAGGCTCTGTTATGCGAAATACACTCCTGTCGGGGCCAGGTTTGAGAAAGGACGACGTATCCATACGTTCTGCAAGGACGAATGTCTATACGGGCACGGACGTCTATATACGTCCGTGATACGATATATCTATAGAGCAGATAATTAAAACAAAAGATCCTGTGCATGAAGGATTGGATAACAAACATTAATGCGATTAATGGTGAATTGTCAGTGCAATCAATATACATACTTGATGACCATACTATCATGAAATAGCATCCGACTCCATGTGGCCATAAAACATCGATTAGCAACGACCAACTCTGGCATTATGGCGGCCAGCCGTTCTGCGGAGCGAAATTGATTATGGTTGGTCAGGAATGACGAAAAAAAAACGCAGAAGTGAAATAACGTTGAGGTTCGCTTCGAGCCGCCATTCCTCTAGGCCGGTGTAATGTTTTTGAGTGTTTCTGTTTTTGAGTGTTTCCCCTCATTGTTTGGGAACGCTCAAAAATAGATTGACGAGTTTTTCTGTGTATCCCCCCTATTGAAAAGTCATGGTCTCTCTAGCTGCCTATTGTTTGGAAACACTGAAACATGGAGAACAACCACAGATGTTACACCGGGGTGCAATGAGCATAGAGTCTATACTGTATACGGCTCCTCCATATCTGCCCTGATGTCCTTTCGACAACCTTATGTTGACGAAGCAAGAAAGCAGTCTTTGATGATACTAATTAAGTGCATTTAGAGTGTTATTATCAAAATTGTTACATGTACTTACTCAGCTGAAATCATTATGGTATACTCTGCATGTAGCGACCATTAAGGTTTTCCTTGAAGGCCGGGATGCTGCAACTTTCCCGTATTAAGACGCGCAGCATGGGAGTTAGTCCCACAGTCGTGGAGTAGCGCAAGATTCATTCGTCAGCCGAGACTCATTTCTACGTCAACGTGGGCGGTACTTTGAATAAAATCGCCGAATTAAGTAAGTACGGAGGATGGTTGGAACTCTGAACAAACAGGAAATTAACAAACCCTACATATCTTCTTCAATAAGGTGGAGAACAAAACAACGCCGGTGACGTGATGGTTAACAAGGTAAAGCTTGTTCTATTCTATTAAAAAAACCTTCGTTCATTTCCTTGACAGCTTGGCTTGCAGAATGAACAACGTCTTCTCTAATCGGTTTCGGTCGCTGTCCTCGAAAGCATAGCTCGGCCGGAAGACCCTTCGGGAAAATGTGATTGCTTTCGACTTCCATGTGTTCTGTTTTATGTGTGTCAAAGCGCCAGAACAAAATGATTTAAATGGAGACTTCAGACAGAAGCTATAGGTGGACCACTGTACGTTTGTGATGCGATGACGTTCGAAGGACAGTCTGGCATAGAGTTCTGGTTACACCGACACAGCCGATGTCACTGCATTCAAAATCTGCTGCAAATAGGCCTATGTCTACTGAGACCTGGCAAATCTGTTGCAAGTATTCAACTGAGATTTGGCATTTTCTGGCGGTGATCTGGTATGGCCAACAGCAATGCACGGATTTCAAATCTCGGCAAAAGCAACGTATAGCCTACGGTACATCTCTATTGCCGGTGCACGGCATCATTAATAGGACATCTTTTGGCAAGTAGCGAACTTTCACTGACCTCAACCGCCTGTCACTGACGACTGCCTGCTTCAAGACAGCAATATAAATATTAGGGATAAATTTGGATGGATGGTCTTCTGGTAGCCGATCGAATTTGTTGACAGCGGTTTATCCTGATCGGAATGCGTTGAATAATTTTTATGGCTTTGTCTGTAGAATAGGTTGCTGATCAGCATGCCATCCCAAGACCTCGCGGAGATTGTTTTGTATCCTATACCAACAGTTATTGTATTAGCACGGACTTACAAGTCCGTGGTATAGCGTTCATCTTACTCCATGGGATCACCGATCGCCAAGGGAATTCTGGTCTTAAGGGTTGACAATAGGCGTCATCATTTTGGCTAGAACTTGATATCCTAAAGCAATTAGAACTCTTTCAAAACCAAGCAAATGCCAAATTCAAGGGTGGGAGTCTGTTCTTCGTTCTCCAGAGCCTTCCAGGTTCACTTCATTTTGAAGAAGTTCTAATCACTTTAGGATGTCAAGTTCTAGCCAAAATGGTGCAGCCTGTGGTCAACCCCTAATTCGAATGATACGTGCAATCACATTGCAGAACCACTGTTTTAATGGTGAATGTTCAGGTGTTCAAGTGACATCCAAAGATATGTAGCAGGTGTGCCTGGTTCCCTTTATCAACCTAATGGCATCACAATCATCAGACAAACGATTCACGAGTTCTCTGCCATGTACACCTTTACCGCCGAAGCCAATCTCATTTTCCGCCTCAAAATGACCAATTTCATAAGAGGGTCGATCGCATGATCGAGAACCGGATGGAAGCAATATCTCTGATGGCAATATGATGAGTGTTGCTATTGGCGCCCGGCGCCCGCCAATATTATTCACCTTCTTGATAAACAAACCTGGTGTAGTCCCATGTCTGTAGACCGTGGGCGATGGCTTGATTAAGAACGATTATTGGCAACGAGGGAATGCTTTCTTCCTTCTGGCAGTTGGAGGCTATACCAAACCTCCCATATAGGCGATATCTGCACAATATCATGACTCAAATGGAAAGGACACATTAGTCCACTTTCATTTTTTGGCACAGTCGGGTAAGTTGATGGCATTCTTATGTTATAGGCAAAATTTACCGAGAATGTGCTTTGACACAGTTTTATACCAACCCAAGAACTTATCCATGGTTGTCTCACCAAACCCTCTGTGGTCAAAACAAGGCTAATACATTTTTTATGAAACACTCTCTAAACCAAGATCAGTGTTTTATAATTTCGATCAATAATCAATATTCGTGGCTTATTTTCTTTGTGGAATCGATCCCTCAGTAATTAAGTCGACTCAAGTTCTAACGCCAATACTGCAAACTTGGCTAGTGGTCCGGAATAATGGTGTCCCAAATGGAAAGACGGCGGTGCGTGCCGCATCCTCTCCAAGCTGGAAAAGTCCAAGGAAGACCGAAGACCGAACGGTGTCCCATGAGATTAAGAGCTCAATAGCCCCCCCCCCCCCCCCCATCGACTGACGAACACAACTCAACTAATAACGTTTGTGTACTGTCAGTTGGGGTTTATGGATGAGCTTATTACGAACTGATACAGCAACGGACTGAAAACAAGAAGCAGACGATAACACCCACCTTTTGCTCCTCCACCAAAACAAGAGCATGTCATGGTTCCATATCCGTTTCAGGATGTTCCCGCATCCAAGAAATAGTCCATTAATAACAAATACTCAGTAAATCCTTTATAAAATACATGCAAGAGCAGCCCTTAAAATTAATGACCACTCTCTCTGTAGTTGGTTGCTGCCCCACGTGGTAGTCATGAGCAGACGACTCCCACCATCCACAAGCTCCTCACCACACCACGCGAATGAAGTGTAGGAAAGGAAGAAATCAATACAATCTTATAAGTGGATCTGCGAGAATATAACGTCTCCCTTGGGCAGTTCTCGTGCTCGCCTCCAGAGTCACTTTCAGCGGTTCACCCCAACGATGTCTCGCGATGGCCTGGGCTGGTCTATTAATATTTGTGTGGGATCCTAACCTCACTCTCGTTGTCGTAGAGGCTGGGGACCCAGGCAATTTAAAAAAATTGATATTAGCACAACCTGACATTAGCACAACCCGATATTAGCACAAATGTGAAAGCCTCAAAAGTACATATGTATCACGCAACAGGTAGCAGCATGCCGAAGCGTCGATGCATCATTTCCGCTACCATTTCGCTCAGACCTCAGTCATTATTCATTATTTATTTGTCTTGTAACATGGTTACGACGCAAAAACAGACCGGTGTAGTAGTATGTCCCGATGGAAAAGTGCCCGTCCATATTGTATTGTGACGGAATAAGGTATATGGTTCCACAGCCGAGGGACCAGCATCACCGCAATGGGTGTAGAAGTTTGAAATGTCCTCGGAACAAAGGATTATAATGTACGGTCATGGCCTCTATACGAAAATCCGTCAGAATACAATACGACCGGATACTTTTTCCAGGGGGATATTCTACTTTTACACCGTCACTATCTCAGAGATTAAAGCCCGCTACACACGAGGGGTTTCTTTACCTGGGACACTGCAATCTTTACATCTGTGCACCCATGATGACCAATGACACCCCGTCATGACACGCTGTCGTTCGGGCGCCCAGCCTAGATTTCCGTACCCTCCCGGACAGTTCATTACGTCTCCTCCGCGACAGGACGAGGCCGGTCCAATCCGTCCGGAGTGTAAGATTTCCGTGTCCCGAGAGATAGGCCTATCTCCTTCAGTTAAGCCATTAGACTTAACGCAAAGAACAATTTAACACCAAGTTTAGTGACTAACTTGTTTTGAACAACGGGCCTGGTTCCTATCAACATCCGATTATTAACCGAAATTGCTAAATTTATTCAAAAAACCTGCGGTACAACATGAAGATGTATAAATGATTCAAGGCAATTCTAACTGACTTACAGCATTTAAAGGGAAACGACAGACAGGAGCCAGTTGGGCCAGTCGCTAGTACTAATCGTCACTATTCAAAGTTAAACTCCTGTGCAGTCGCTCCTTGGAAAATGTATTCAGCGTTCTTTTGAGGAACATTCATCACTAAGAACTGGCAACTGGACCCCTCTAGCTCCTGTTGTAGTAAATACAGAATTCATGTTCGTTGCATTTAATACACAGCCAAACCACCAAGCGACAGACCTCTCATGCATTTACAATTGTTGAGCACTCACGACAAAAAAATTGTCTGATGTAGTAGCGTGTTAAAAGCATTCCCTCTGTTGATGCCCATTAGCGTTACCCGTGATGCTGACTGAATGCTAATGCAGTTGCATGGGTTTCTTTACCGATGTTGTCAGTAAGATGGAGATGCGTGTTACGCCAACACAAGTGGTAACACTAAAGCCAGCATAGCGTATATTGTAGCTCTTGTCTCGGGCGAGGAGGGGGCAAAAGTCTTGTTCATTCAGAGTTGATAGACATTAAACATTTATTGAGTTCAGAAAGGATCGTGTACCAGTATCTTCCGAGTTGATTCCACTTACGTTATTCAATTTAATCAGTTAAAGGGACAACATTATGGGCGTGGGATTTACCCGGCCAGGAGAAAGATACCCCATTCTCACCACCATGTGATGCAAAAAGTAGCATCAGACTTTAAAGCTGATCACCTACAAAACGGTTTTCGCTCACACAAGGCGGTTTTAGACGTGGCTCACCAATTCCTGGTTAAATTATGGTTACATTCAATTCAGCTGCGCTGTTTAATGCAGTTTAGTGATGTCTCAGTCATCCTATTTGGAGAAGTCACGGTCCAGCAGGAAGGCATTTTCGTATGAAAAATTAACATCTAACGGTATCATCCTTTAACATCGATCACTGCATACATTGTAGTACACTCCTTGTCATTTCATGGGGCTTGATAAGATATCCTGAAACGATATTGCATAAATATTAATGAGACACTGAATTTGAGTGGAGACAAAAGGCAAGGAGCCGTATGTTTACTATGACCATGCATATCATAATGAGTACGATCCACTGACCCAAATGTCAACCAAGACCTTTCGATAAAGTACATGTACGCCACGAAGTTACGCCCAAGAGGTTTCCAAAGCCATCCTGGTCACCGTTGCTCTAGTTATTTGCATTTTGCGCTGCTTTATGGAATGTACATATGTAATCGTGTCCTGACATAATGTAATGATTTTTATACAGTTGGATTAAACAAACGAAAATAGGAACCGGGACAAGTTCTTGATATATAGATCAATATGTGATGTTTCCGTTTCGGGAACAAACATATAGGCCGATACAGTCAGCTAGTTTCTTTCAAACTGTGCTTGTTTGAATAAATGAACAAACGGCTTGCCATTGTTGGTTTGCGACAGCATGCTTACCTGTTTATAAAATGCGTTGCTAGCAAGGTCCGGCTCCAGCATGATAACCAATCATGCGATCGAAGGCTGCACAGAAGGCGAAGGCTGCAGCTCCGGTGGCTCCGGTGACCGTTAGAGAAGTGGCAGCACCCAAGCCGACCGCGCCAATACTCTGGAGAATGGAGAAGAGACTCCCAGCCGCGACGGTCCCACCCATCGTGGACTGCCAAAGAGCTGCAAGGGATCCAGCCGTGACACCCGCTGCCCCGAATCCGATGGCGCCAAGCAACAAGGGCACCCCAACAAGAGAAAGGAGTCCACCAACACCACTTGCGATGATCATTGCGATCAAGCATCGCTTTGGGATCTTGAAGCTCTTTCCTTTTGCGACGGTTGTTCCATTGTTGCTGCCTGAGGCTTGGGTGCCAGTGGAAACCTTCCGTGTGCCAGTTAATATCTCATCTCCCTTCATTACAGTTACCGACTCGTCGCCTTTTGTGAACGCGACGGAAAGCCTGTCCTTGACCATTTCGGTTTGGAGACCAGTTGGCTTAGGTAGTTCGTCCTTTCCGGAGCTCGTTCCCTTGATCGCAGTGTGTCGCCCAAGTGATCTCTGTCTACTCCGGCTCAGTCCTCTGCACGCAGAATGCGTATATGGCCTCAAGCCGAGTTGACTGCGAAATGAGTCGCACTGGATTCGCACAGAGTTCAATTTATTTGGTTTCGAGGAATCTTCTTTCTAAACTGAAATGATAAGATAAGGAGATTTAATTAGGATGACATGACGGACTGTCCCGGGAGTCTAGCCACGCGTGAAGTGCGTTTTAATCATATCATCATAAATATTCATAGGCCGTCATTCTGATCATACTAATGCCCGCCATACACGATCCCATTTTATAGTATAGCTAATGCTATACCATTTTATTGGACCGTGTATGTCGGGAAACTTTGTCGAAATTTTTTAGTATAGCAAGAAATACACGAATAGGTTCTGTCCTATTTTTCTTGTACAATTAAATGCTATACAATAAAATCATACGGTGTATGTCGGGATAGCATTATTATTGTACAATTAACCCTGCATGCTTTTGGCGCGACGAGCATCGCGTGTCTATCGGGTCTACTTCATACGTGAATTTGTAGGTTTGGCCTGCGCCGGGCTGTCCGCGTGGTTCATTGCTCGAAATAAATCAAGGTTAGATAGCGCGATGTGCACGCAATTGTACTACGTGCGTTATATGCCCCTTTTAATGGCCTCCGCAATATCCATTTTCTCGTCCAGTATCTTCGCCTCCTCCTCGTCGTCCGTTTCTTCTTGCGGCAAGAAACTCCCACGGCCAACAGTACAACGGCTGCAGAAGCCGCCGAAGCCAGTTTTGATAGTACTGGTGGCATTCTGTTGTCACGAATGGCAAAGCTAGAAGTGCGAGGGCCTATATAGGCCATAAGAACAATACACTGAACAAGACATGACACTTGACATTAAAATCATTTGATGTTACTAGCCAATAAAAGGTCAATCCTACATTAAATTATAACCCCGCCATACACGATCCCATTTTTGATGTTAGGTACTATTTGCTATGAAATAATTAGGATGGTGTACGGCGGGGTAGCAAATATTTGCATCCAATTAAATTGGACGAAAAATGGTATAGCATTTGCTATACTATAAAATGGGATCGTGTATGGCGGGCATTATAGTCTGGTATTTCTCCCGCGAGTGCCTATCAGGCAGACCATGGAATACCTCCATGGGCAGACGTTGCATAGAGCTTCACGCTTCACTCCTCACGCCTCATGCTTCACGGTTCACTCGTGACGCGAAGAATTTCCAAGGCATTTCAACTTAGGCCCTCATTTTTTCCTATGTGACAGGGCTCATTGAAATACCTTGTTAATTCTTCGGTTCACGAGTGAACCGTGAAGCATGAGGCGTGAGGAGTGAAGCGTGAAGCTGTGTGTAACGTTTGCCTTAAAGTCATCAGATACTTGTTCCGGTTATCATGATGGTAATTGTAATCGGACAATTGGCGCGGGTTCTTGTTGATTTTACGCTATCTATATCCACGGCACTAATGTAAAGATGGCCAGGAGCCTATTCTGCCTTTGGGCGTTGGGGAGGCGACGGCTCCTGGCCAAGTTAACAGCAAACATTATATAAGTAGCCCTTGTAAATGTTTTTGTCAGCATGCATGCGATTGTAATGCAAGTAGGAGGAAACAAGAGACCCCGGAGGAAACCTACGCTGTCGAAGAGAGTCGCCCCCCCTATCACATGAGTGTACAGGGATTGACCGGGAATCGAACCCGGGACCTCAGAGCTGACAGGTCTCATTGATTGCTCAGTCTGATGCCAGACACGACAGGGGACTCGGTCTGTGGTCAAGGAGGCCACTTGGGAGGACTTTGACATGTTTCATGCCTGGTAATGAATCCACTGTATGTATGAGACTGTGCTACAAACAAACAAACAAACAATGAACCAAATACTTTTCATAGAAAAATGAAGTTTTATTCAGGCATAGAAAGTTATTCCTCAATAATTGCTCGAAAACTTCAAATATGCATAGAGACACTTTAGTCATATTATTTAGGTATCCCAGAAAACTATATTTTCGAATGATTCTGACATGTTTGACAACTTTATGCATTCTGTAGTCTTGACAACCTGCTCTCAGCTCTCCAGCTAAATGCGCTTTACAGTCGGTCAAAAACCTTTCCTTGACTTCATCTTAAAATATTTTTCCTCTCCCTCTTATCAGGCTCACTTAATTGAGCAGACACAGTACTTAAAATTACGGTAACCGGAAAAACGCCGACCGACCGACCGACCGACCGACCGACTGACCTGCCAACCTACCGTCATATGCAGTATCCCTTTCGCTTCTCTATAGCACATGTATCTGTGTAGTGCCCAGCGCAATGGACGTGTCGGACAGCAGCAGGTCATGTGAAATGAAATTGTAAACAAGCGCACGTGCGCTGTTCAAATGACAACAAATGCATATTGCGCGTTGCAGTTCATGCATTGCATCGGTCGAGACACTCGAGTAGAAAAACTACAGTGCATAGATTAGGCCCAAATCATGTTTTTATATCCACCGACCATGTGGACAAAGCATATCTTTAGAGTATCGTTATCAGTTCCTTACCGCGTGGGCTCGTTTTCCCGGTATAATTGACTGGAGATGCTGCTGTCAGACACGTCGGACTCCATCACGTCAATTGCGCAAGGCACTACACAGATACATGTGCCATAGAAAGCGAAAGGGATACTGCATATGACGGTAGGTTCGTAGGTCAGTCGGTCAGTCGGTCGGTCGGCGTTTTTCCGGTTACCTAAAATTACAGCTGTAGTGTAAATACATTGGAACCTATATGAACACACAAGTTAGAACCAAGGACCTAAACATCCATCACAAAACAGAGTATAGGCCTACAAACTAGCTTATATACAGAGACAAGGAAACACATATAAAGACTCTTATATCAATTACACTGAACACATTCTGGTGTAAATGAACACATACATGTACATGTATGCGTAAAAGCACCTAACCAAAACTATGTACCTCACCTAAAAAACTTTATCAAGTCGTCAGTTGACTCAGTACTTGTTTGATTTCAATTTTAATTTGATTATTCCGTTTCATCCAAGTAGTGTTCTGCAGTAATCTTTTTGACCTCATCGACACTAACATCCGAGTGCTTTGCATACATGTGCGTGATCATGTTGTTGAAGTATTTGTAGGGCGTGCTGAAAGATGAAGGGCAATAGGGACATCTAAAGCGGTCCTTTGTGTCTGTGCCTGAAAATGGAATGAAGGCCAAATTGTAAGCAAGTCAAGTCGGGAACAACCCAATGGCACATTTCTGTTAACAAAGTCATGCTCCCAGATGCAAATGGACAGCTGAGACAAGTTACAGAACACTCCAAAGTAGTAACAAGGACCCGTCTCGGTGTGTTGGTTAATTAGAAATAGGTATGCCTTTGTGAGCCATTGTTAGGACAAAGTTGTGGTAGGAATATCAACAGTCCAATATTTACATGTTTTATCTCTTGAAACAGCTTTCCCTCTGCTTCCAACACATCCATCACTGCCTTTCTCCACCTGCATCCCCTTGACATCAAGTGGTCTGTTAGCACCATTCTTTCTCTTGAAAATTCCTCCTGGGAAAGAATAAATTTATACATACAGTTCACGTATTAGATATTTGGTGCGTTGTAATACCTCATTGGTAAAAAAGGTTGATCTTGTCTCTAGTTGTCATTGATGAGCCAAGGCTGCCCTCGGTGATGGATTCAATGAACTGAGAACCCTTTTGGTCTCACCATATCACCATCCTTTACAGACTGGGGTTGGGGAAAAGTCCATTGTTATAGCCCTTTGAGATTGGGGCATGGTGATGAGGTTAGTTATCTTTCTTTGTTTAATTCAGTGCACAGCTGCATGTAATTCCATAGTTTACCTTTTAACTTCCTTCTGGAAGGGAGAACAGGTGGGAAATCGTTGTCATTTCTTTCATTTTCACAGGAAGATGATTCAAGGTCGGAGGAAGATTCAAGGTCAGATGAAGAGAATTCACTGCCAGTGTCATGGTGTTTCACTCTCGCCACTCTGCGTTTCAATTGCTTTATCAAGCCTGAAATAAATTTCAAATATGCTTTAATTCACCTCTCCCATCACCATGTCCATTGCTATTAAACTTCGCCAGGTCTCTTCAGTTCAAAGTGCCCCAAAAGGACTAACTTCATGCCTATAGATCGATATGGTACGAAAACCAATTATTGGCACTTATCTCAGAATATCCTCAAATAATTCGTCAAATATCCCCAACTCACATTTTCTGGGTCTCTTTCGACTTCTCCGATTCGTACTTCCTGCTCCGGAAGGCTTCTTTACCTCTGTGTCATTTACGTCACTGGAATTTGTCGAGCAAGACGACGAATTTCTATTGACAGACATGGGAAGGAGGGGCGACTGGGTCCTATTGAGATAGCGTACATTGAGAAGTTTTGGGATATAATGTTCAGCTAAACTGAATGGTGATGCATTCTGCTTCTGCTCGTTATCACCACTTTCCTTGCAAGTAGATGGAGGACCACCATCAGCATTCGGCACGGTTGCAAATGAATCATTCAGCTTCAGTCTTTTAATGGAAATGGAACAAGGTTTACAATTATGGTGCGACGAGACTGGACTTGGCATTATGGAGCACTTTTTGGTCCTCGATGTCAAGTTCGTGAGAGAGGCCTGAAAATCTGGTGGGATAAAATCATTGCCTTCTGATGTCTTCACCACTGCGGAATTTGGACTGTCATTTGTTTTTATTTGTTCGGCACATGGCTCACTAATTGGTTGCACATTCTCAGCAATGTTTTCGTCATTTTCCACTTCTTCAGTCACACTTTTGCCGACTGTACCAACCTCTATTTGTCTAGAGGTGGCAAATTTTGCTTTCGGAGTACCACAAGACTTTTCAATTTCTAGAAGTTTGAGCCGCACTGAACAAGGTGTGCATTTGTTCACATCAGTAACTGGGGTGGAGCTCACTCCACTTTCCTGCACATCAGCAACTGGGGTCGAGCGCACTCCACTTTCCTGCAGATCAGAGTTGGCGTTACCTTTTTTGAGATTATAGTCTTCTGTTTCGGCGTAAACAAAAGATGAAAGAGACTCTTTAGAGGTATCAGTATCATTCCTATCAGCATTTGGACGGGCACTTTTGTCTGGACGAGAACATGGTTTACATAACGATTTAAAACCTTGGTTTTCAATCGCTGCGGTGTTGCTCACTGTTTTAGGCATTACATTTTTCAGTTGAACTGAGCATGGTCTGCAGACACTTGCCATATCAACATTAGCTGGGCTCCCCACAACTTCCGAAAGCTCCTTGACTTGTGTAAAGTTGCCCTTCTTAGTAAAGAGGGTCCCCACAGTTTCTAGACCCTGCTCGACTTTGGAGGTGGAGTCATCGGATTGACGAAAGCCGTCTTTTTTCACATAATGGTCAATTGCCCGGGGAATGGAACATCTATCCAAGCCGATGTCACACTTCAGAAGGTCAATTCTGCATGGTTTGCATATGACTGACTCCTCTTCTGTCAGATTTTTATTGCAGATGGCTTGAGTACCTAAGGGACTGCAAGACTCATCTTTCTTTTGACAACAGAGATTCTTTTCATCTCCAAGTCCGATATCTTTCCCGTTGTAAAATTGGTCTCCTGCAATAACAGCTGCATATACACTAAAGGTGGTCCCCACAGTTTCTAAACAGTCTTTAACTTTGGAGGTGGAGTCATCAGACGGACTGGAGCTGTCCTTCTTTACATCATGGTCAATTGTCTGGAGAGCATTTTCATCAACACGAATGGTACATCTATCCTCCAAGCCAAAGTCACACTTAAGAAGGACAATTCTGCATGGCTTGCATATGACTGACTCCTCTTCTCTTGAATTTTTATTGCCGATAGCTTGGGTAGCTAAGGGACTGCCAGACTCCTCTTCCTTCTGAAAACATTTTTCTTTGTCACCTCCCAGTCTAATATCTTTCTTGTTATAACAATAACATTCCACACAATCCAACACCGGGATTTTTATTGAGAATGGCTTGCATACGTAAGGTTCTTCCATATTAGAGGTATCCGTCAAACTGAAATGAGACTAGAAGTAAAAAAGGCATAAAATGTAAAGTACTTCCCAAATTTGTTTATTAATATTGTCACATTACATCCTCCTACCACTGCGGGCTAATGACATCTCTTTCTAGTATAGCCAGGACAAGTGCAGAGGGCAGTGTAGAGTGTTGTCACCGTTTCCACCCTGCACGACGATTGCTTGCTGGATGGAGACAGAAATCGTGAAAAGAATATTTGTGTAAAATCAATGGCTTCTATTTCACTTCCCTACCACTTGTGGTAATGAATGACAAATGATCAGGTAGGCACATATTCTCATTTTCAAGGAAAGAAAACTCCTAACACAACCAGTACGTTGGTTTGGGAATAATGTGGAATTTAATAGACAACTTCGTACCAAGAATACAAAAAGTATAAATGTTGTTACGCGTGGTATTGACGAATTCCGACCGTGCCGTGGAGAGCATTCGTCCGCAGCCGAAGACAGTTTCCCGTCTTGACGGATTTGGCAGTCTTTCTACCGCTGTCACCTCCCTCTTTGCCAGTACGATACCTTAGATCTTAGAGTATTTAGACAAGTTATTCTAAGCTTAGATAGTCCTGCATCCCTCCATTTTGAAAGAGTAATGGTTGAACACTGTCCGCTTTTGGTGTTCAATCAACACCCATGAAAAGAATGTTTATCATCATCAGCAAGAAAAAGATTTACCAGGGACTCGAGCTTTATGAGGCGTACGACTCCAGGACTCGGCATTATGTGGGAGAATAGCAGTGATGTCCTAGTCGGGGATTTATAATCCCAGTCTGGTCGCATCCTAGTTTGCATGGTATAGGGAAAACTAGGGAGCGTATTAAGTGGAGGGGGAGGGGGCGGGAGAGGCAAGTGCCCCCCAGACATCGCCTAAGAACGTGTACCATCATTTAGATTTAGGCCCATTTTGTATGAAAGTGGTATTCTGTCCCCCCCCCCAGGACCTTAGTGAGTGCAGACGGGGGGGGGGGGGGGGGCTAAGGCAGAGGTAGAGTCCATCGCATGCTACTCATCAATTCGGTGGGTCTTTTGCTTGTCCTGTCATATACTATCAGATAAAAGGTACTCGCTTTTAAATTTCATTCGAAGGGTTCCATTTCGGGCGCTTTTCTGAGGTATCATGGGGGTTTCTGGAGTGAACCGTTTGATCTTCAAAGATAACCATAGAATAGGACACTATTTCCAGGTGACAAAACCTTAACACCGGGTGAGACGTCAATAAAAAGCGGAATAATACATTGTAGGCTATATTTCTATATAAATTTATTAAACAATGTACACTTAATTTATACTTTTTACAAATGATACATAAATATTCATTATCTAAATACTAGATATGACACAAAGTTATGCGATGGTCCGAAGTCATGTTCCAGCTGGCATTGATTTTTATTTCCGTACGCAGTAATTAATCAACCAGTCAAGTGGATGAAACTTGAGTGTAAACAATAGTACATGTAGACCATGTCTGTAAACAAGTATCCATCACAGGGACCAATTTTAACATAGTGTCAATTGGGAATGAAAAAAATCATCATGCTATTGTGACTTCTAGAGATATCAATCTGGCATCGTCACTGAACCCACCATTCCTTGACCCTCTGTGGATTTCTGAACTAAGTGACCCAAGGAAACTACCACTCCCATGTTAGGATGTCCAACAATATCCTTCAGTCTCCCGCGGCCAATTGTCTCGATTCCCACTCGAACCCATGCCATCTAAACATCCAGATGTATTTCCTCCGGCCTCCTCGTGTAACGAAGTCCGAGGCGGCGTTCAACCCCATCCCTTGAATTGGTGTCCTCCGGATGCTTCAGGACGAACGCCCGCCGCCCGCGCTTCCCACGCACTTAGGCTATACATCACCAATACAAGGCAATATTCCAAAGTTCTGTCCGAAATTCCAAGGTTGAGAAGCAGTCTTGCGATGTCAAAGACTTGATGGGTTCAGATGCCTTCGCAGGGGCTCCATATATTCAGTGGATTATTTTCAGGTTACTTTACACACTAAGTGCATGTTTCTGCGACGCCACTTGCTACCGTGCCACGGCCACAATTCGAAATGGTTTTGGCTCATAAACAATCTTGAGAACGCCTTGTAAAGAGGGTGGTGCATCTCCGCTTGGAATGCTTATGTCAAAGTTTGTAAGCATCGTCACGAAAAAGCTGAATATCATTTTCTTGGCAATCTGCTTCCCGAGGCAGCCACGAGGACCTGGAACAGAGAGTATGGATTAAGCCATTACCTAATAGGCTGTGTACTGTCGCAGGGGTCAGTTCGCTTCCATTACCGAAACTTCGGCTGCGAGTCCAGGTTGATGCCGAGTATGTGTGTTGATTTATTGAATATTTAGAATATCATTAAGTTTTAATGGACCATCTGTTCGTTTTCCTTGAGAACAGGAAAGCGAGAAACGTCTGTTTCGGTAAAGTATTACCGTGTCAACCATGCAGGTCCTAGTTTGTCGCCCGCTATATGTAATGGTTACCATGTCATAGCCCGGTGGTTATTATACTAACCAGCCCCAAACGATAAGTTCCTTTCCTTTCTGTTAAACTTTCCCTCCTCGTCCAGAAATCTTCCTGGTCTGAAAACGTCTGGGTCCCCCCAGTATTCTCTCTCGTTGTGAACGGAATGGAGATTCACGAGAACCAATGTGCCTTTCTCGATGGGGTAGCCATTTAGGGTTGTGTCCTCAGAGGCCATGTGAGGGGCAGCTGTCGGGACTGAAGGAAGAAAGATTGGTGAGCAATTTGATAGGCCATCTAACTTTACTGGGCAGCTTTACTGGGCAGCATTCTTTCTCTCCTCCCTTCCATATCACCATTTCAGAAAGTCAGAGTCGGATGTTCTGAGTTGTCTATTCGCTCCGTACAGTCGTCCTGTCCAGGTTATTAGGATTTTCTGTGGGATAGCGAAAGGACATCGGAGGGATGACATTTCCACTGGAGGAAACCCTACCTCTGATCGAGCCGAACCGGCGAGGTATGCCCTAGAGAAATTTGGTGCTGATTCTCCAAGGTGTAATGAAACATTGTAACCAAGGTGTTTTAGACTCGTTTTGACCAATCGGGCCATTCCAACAAAGCGATTCGGTCTGGCCACACATTTAGTCATTATTTTATAGTACTCCTTAAATCGCGCTCTGTCACTCCTTCCGTTACACTTACTTGCTGAGGATATTCGCATAACCTCATTTATTGTGGCTGTGCAATAGGGCAACTGGTCTTCTTTTACGAGGCAGTCTACTGGTCCGTCACCAAACACCTGAAGGCGAAATGAAAAAGGTCAAATCTTATACTCAGGTGACTACGCCTCTCTATTGCATATGACGTATAAAGTGAGTATCAAAACCTGAATCTCAGGATGTCCAAATATGGCATGGTCGTCAAGACAGAAAATCCTCTTCTCGAGATTCCCGCTCATGCAAGGGCGATACACTGATCAGGAAACGTATACACGAATCAAACAAGTTATTTTGATAAGGAGGTTTTCCACCTGAACATGTTTCAGAGTGATGGACCCCTCAAGAAATTACGGCATACATGTACATATACTCAGCGGGTTTTAATAAACTAGTATCAAGAACAACTATAGACTTCTTGCTAGTATGGATAGCTTTACCCACATCCTGACGACACATTTGAACGCACCTTGTGCATTTCTTCGGTGCATCTTTGAACAGTCAAAGGGTATCGGACACAACAGATGAGCAACCAACTGAACACCGTTCCAACCGATGTGTTCGCTGCTATGAAATCCGTTAAACTCTCGGTAATCGCCGCATCTAAATCGGATCAGATTATTCTATGAGACTTTTCTAGAACGCAGAATGTTATATTTGAATCCATGTGATATATACAATGTACTATTGTATCCCAAAAATATCTCCAATCAGTCTTGGTTAGGATCCCTGCCCTGGCCTTCTCAGGTTCTTAACGTTTAGAGGTACGATTATGAACACTTCAAGCTCGAAAATATTGATTTCAATTCAGCGGGCGACCGGTGATATGGTTTCTAAATTTCACCTACATGTATAGATCGTGACTTCATTCTCGATTTTTTCCCCGCATCAGGGGTTGATGGCGTGTGATATCATTCTACGTCGGAGGCATTAGAACTCCTTCATATCCATACATATCCCCATTTTTTTACTCCCTTTGCTCAATATATTGTTTCAGGTCGAATGCTTATGAAAGAAAATATGCTATCTGGACCGGGCATATAGCAGGGGACTAAACGGAGGAGTTATTTTTGAGATACCCATGCAGGGAAGAAAACATATGGGTATGACGAAACACATGGGTGTGGCGATGGTAGGCTATACCTGTTGAATTTCTTCCTGACATTGTTCGACGACCTTTGGAAAGCGTGCCATGTAAAGGGTAATCCAAGAGTTGGTGCCCTTTGTGGTAGCTATAGCTGCTTGTATCATGTCAAGGATACACACAGAGACTACAACATCTGTAAGAGACCATGAAATAAGTGTGGGACATGTCGTGGGACGTTAATCAGTGATTATAGGTATATCAGTAAATGGTCCGCGACGCGAACTACATGTATTACCAAATGAGCATTTTCTCGCCAAACGTAGAACTTCGAGAAAGGTGACAGAAACATAGGGCAGGATTGCTCAGATGTTTCAGGTTTGTAGGAACCTAATTCAACAGTAACTTTAGTGCCTCGCCTTTTCAGTTAAATTGAATGTGGTTCGCCTTGAATCAGATACTTACCAGAATCATGGTCCACTCGTTTCCGGTACGCATGCGCCAAACTCTCAACCTCATGGTCGCCGTCACCACCCAAAAATGAAGAAGTATCTTCCCGCAATATGAACTCCTTCACCTCTTTCCTGAGTCGTATGATTTCGTCCTCCTAAAATGTGTATGTAGGTTATGAATGTTAAAAAATTCAGTTTCCATCAAGAGTCAAAACTTTCAATACAAAACTGACCTAATGGCCAACTGTAGCGCAGTATGTGCTCTCCTTGGTTTCTACAGAAATATTTCTGGATTAGGCGGAGGATTGAATGTACGAACTGCTTGCTGGTATGCTGTACAGTTTGAAGCGCTATCGAAGAGTTTACATTTCGTACTACTGGTTCAGCAACATATTCAATTGAATCTCGTAAAGTTCAGATTGTAGGACATCAGTGGAACCTCTCTTAGCGGACACCCTCCAATAAGCACTGGTTTTGGTCCCAAACCTGTAATTTTCATTCAAATTGACCTCTGTAATCAGGACACCTCTCTAATAATGACAGCATGTCAGCCACAAGGGTGTCCTCAATAGGGTTCTACTGTAATTCTAACCGTCCACTTCATGCCTGAGGGCAGCTGACGTATCGACTTGACCTTTAACTCACAAATGAAGTTCCGATGCCAATGTGCTTCAGGAATCGTAGGGCTGGAATGAAATGCTCCATCTGTCCAAAGCCTTCAATCTCAAACATTCTGTCCACAGTCTGTATAAGCTCTTTGATGCGTTTGTCAGTGTAGTCAAACCTAGCGTAAACAGGACAAAGATGCAAGATCTAATTCACCCGGAAGGAAAAAGGTTTGGTCTACTTTCGGGGGAGGGTGAGATATTGGAAAGGTAATGGCTTGGGCAGACTTTAAGAATCATTTCGGTACTGGTTATACATGTATTTGGAATCTTGAAGCACTACTAAGAACTTGATAAGGATAGGAATAATGGATTTATGTCTCATCAATACGTTCATAATGAATAACCAACGTACATGTACATGTACATGTAGTAGTCGAAGTACCACACGTATACTGTACAAGTCCGTGCGTGTTGTAACATCAGAATTGTTTATTTCTTCTCATTCGGCCTTTTGCAATTTACAGTAGAACCTCCCTTAGCGGACACCTCTCTAATAAGGACAACCTCTGTATTAAGGACACTAGTTTTGGTCCCAAATTGGTTATTTCCATTCAATTTGACCTCTCTAATCAGGACACCTCTCTATTAAGGACAGCACTTGTCAGTCCCGAGGGTGTCCTTAGTAGAGAGGTTCTACTGTAATAACAAACTCCATGATACAATCCCGACGTTGTTTTTTAACGGACTGGCGACATTATTAAACATATTGCCGTATCGGATGTCCCATTCACGTTCTCAACGTACCTTCTATTGAGCATAACTGAACACATAGTGTTGGCGCTGACCGACGCCATAATGTCTCTGGGGTCGAATGGTCTCCCTTTCTTTGCCTTGATGAAGCCAACTAGCTCCTGCATCTCTTCGCTGATGTACCGTCGAATGTTTTCTGGCTTGACTGTGTCTAAGTCATGGATCGCCCGCAGGGTCAGTTTGCGGAGGTACGACCACCTTTCTCCATTTTGGAAGAATATGCCTGAAATGACAATTTTTTATGCCTTGTAAGGACAAGGAGGTTTAGTCACTTCCTTTAACTAATCGGCATCCCCTTCTTCATACATGTTCCCATTTTTACTCCTAAATTGTTTCAGAATGTTTAACTTTTACCAAATTGTTTCAGGAGATTCAACTTTTACCAAATAAGGTGAAAAGTCTTGAAAAGAAAACGTTGTCACGAGGAAGTTATCCTGGCATTAACCATTTGTTTATGATTTCCATGGTAACTTGCCCTTTATTGTCGTATTTATACCTACCAAGACATTCTGGGTGATCCTTCATATAGCCCAGTAGGGGGCGCTCACTGAATGCCTTGGCTTTGGTAACGAGGACCTCCTTTACACTGTCATACCCACAGACAACGATTGCTGGTACCTCCCCCATGCGGAAGGAGTAGACACTTCCGTATATCCTGCTCAGCTTAGTCAATACTATTACGAAATTGCTGGGGTTGAAGAAGATCACGTAGAGGTTTCCGAGGAGGGGTATTGATGGCGGACCAGGGAGATGCCCGTCGATAAAGAGCCATCTTTTGGTGACCGTGAAGACTACCAGCAGGATGAATAAGTAGATTAATGCAGTGGTCAAGTGGATTGACGAAATCCAGTCAAAATGAGTATCGCTGGGCGACATCGAATCAATTTGAATCTCTGCAAGCAGAAAAAACGAAAATATCGTTGAGAGAACAAGACTTTTAAGTGACTGTTTCATTGCCACCCGAAATATTTTGCTCAATGTGCAGAGAAATTCGTTTGAAATTGATATTATGAAGTATAAATCTCCTCCTGCCTATATACATGTCCTCATTGTTTACTCCTGCGGCTGCATGCCGAAGGAGTAAACAAAAGGGAAAACGTATGGAGAAGGAGGCCGTTTATAGTTCAGAAATGCCAACGTATCTTTCGGCCTTCGCCTAGTCTCCACAACAGGTGCATGATCTGCAGTCCTTTTCGAACTGATCAATTATATCCCGAGTCCTATTTATAGTATCGATATTATAAACTCAGTCAATTTCTCGTTGGCCTCCTAAAGTGTTTATGCTATTTTTAGATCAAAGACCGCGATGGCCCGAATATCCAGTCGTATTATTGTCAGATATCTGGCGTAAACAACCTTCGGTCATTGCCATCAGTTTATAATCACCCATCGATGCGACACCCGTGTCCCAAGATAGAATGTCCGGGAGACAACGAATTCTGTTATGTACTTTAATCTCTGAGGCATTGACAGTCACGGTTTCTGCAGAAATGTATACCACAATCCGTTAGATAGGGGCGGACACTTTTCCAACATGACATTTTCGATTGCTAAACCAGTATCCAAACGAAGTTACTTTTTGTGCTCCTTCACTTTTTCCATCAGAGCTATTATGACTGTTGCTGGAGATATTACAACAGATTTTTTGCGATTGCGTTTGGTTGTTTTGTTTTCTAACCCGACCAAATTTTTCAGAATTTTGAACTCTGAAAGATGAACAAATTTCTAAGTCCAAACATTTTTTTTCACTTGTTTTTTTTTCTGCTCAAAATGAAGATACATCATCAGCCCCCAAAAATGTTGGCTTTGAAAATTTTTCGGAATTTTGAACTTATGAAAAAGTTCAACAATTTTGGCGGAAAACCTAATAATGCATTTTGTCGCTGGATTCTCATTTGGAAATTCAGACCGAAAGTGACCTAATTCAACTCTTCGCGCTAGTGATTTTCTTGAAAATCGACTCCCAAATTTCCCAGATATATATCATACATGTAACACATAAAAACGGGTCATAAAACAAAGAACTTGAACATGGTAGATTATGTTTACATATTGTAATCTCCCGAGTCCGCAAACAATTAATCAGAGAAACGCGGTACGGATTTTGTTAACTATGGATACAAGCCCGTTGAGTTGAGACTGAACTAGCGTTCAGGGCGGTGGGTTAAGGCTATAGGGAAGATTTGGGTCATCAGGACATTAACCAGACAGAAAACGCGGTAAACAAAGTTTTTGGACGGCTACCAAATTTTCACAGATGGCATTAACGAATTTTTCTCTGGTCTCTTTGTATTATACGCGCCGGACACCGATCCAAAGGTTGACCGCGCTCAACGTTGCTTAACTTCCACTCTGGGGCCAACGCGCCAACCACTGGGCCATAAAGGAATTCCCTCATGGCCGGCGGGTTAAGCCGTTCCATATACCTGGGGGTACTATACATCATTCTCCCTTCGGACAAAGATGGATCGTCCTCGATCCTACCGCTTCATGCGTCTCAGTACCGAACTACAAATCCAGAGCTCGCATCGCGTGGGAAGGTCTGCCAGATGTATCGTACGCGCCGGTCCGAAGGTTGACCGCGCTCAACGTTGCTTAACTTCCACTCTGGGGCCAACGCGCCAACCACTGGGCCATGAAGGAATTCCCTCATGGCCGGCGGGTTAAGCCGTTCCATATACCTGGGGGTACTATACACTCTTACTGTGCTATATTTGGGGCAGTGGTCTTGATTCCCAATCTTGATTCCCGTGCCCGTTTCAGAATGGCCCCGTCGTCACCCACGTATACAGAGACCCCGCGGAGCTTGGTCAGGCATCGTTAAAGCGTCACACAAACAAGCGATTTTTGTCGGTGCGAACTGCGAATATAATCGCTTAAAATTAAGAAGAAGAACAATTGTGAGAGAATCCACAAATCCAAAAATCGGTCAACTTGGTCTATTGGCCTACTCCCCAGATTTGAGCCTAACTGTCGGCATTATTACCCCCGCCTCGTTTATTTGGATGTGGGCCTACTGAAAAAAACCCGGTGTATATAGGGCCGAGCGAAATTATATCTCCACACAGTCTTTCGGTGATAATCAAGAGGTTGTGCGCACTCTTCCGATCGACTTGCCGGCACTCCGATTTCATATCCGAAATTGAATTGCACTTAAATCCCGGGATCTGCATGTATATTGTGATACATACGATTTGATTTAATTGACGGACGTTTTCGTATTGATATTCCACCTCCATCTTCAACTTTTGTCATTATTTCGGGTCCGATCCGTGAGTCAAGCTATCATGAGACGGCAGTAATTCGCTCTCATTTGAAGTCGGAGTGGCCCATAGTCGTATAAATAACGCGCACAGCCTCTGTACTTAGATTAAACTTTCGCCCACCTGGCCCTAAACCTGTTGGGTGTAGCTCAAACCTCAATACATCCTGAACCTCATGGTCTTTACTCCTATAAACGTAGCCGGGGTAACAGCAAAAACCTTGTTGGTCAAGCTGACATCAATGGCATGATTGATAAAATCATAATTTAGTTCAATAAGCGGCAAAAATAGCTGAAGTTAACATTGTTCCACTTCTCATATCAGCGATTCAGTTAGAGCTTTTACTTTTATTATGAATAATCATAAATATTTTAAAGTGCTCGGATGGGTTACATTTCGTAACCGTGCATGTCGAATTATGTCGAATTATAGACGAGACAAGGTCAGTCTGAAGGAGGATTAACGTTGGCACGTGTCAGAATTCACGGGTCACATGTCGCCTGTCCCGTGCACGTTCGTCTTTTGCATCATCCCCGATAAACCAGAGTCAGTCGTATCCTCCTCCCCTCACACACGTTACATAAGCTCGGTCGATAGTGCCCAGTGTTGGCCTTAGCTTCAGGATGCAGTCGAGTTGCATGTGTACCACTTGTTTGGCCACCCAAATACACCGATTCCAATTTTGGCAAAATCACACGTAAGCGATAATATATAAGAAGCCACAATGATGACGATGATGACGACGATGACGACGATGATGACGATGATGATAATAATAAATAACAACAATCACTGGAATAACGAATCATGTGTAAATGACGGACTCTCGCTAATTAGGAGTACATGTACCTAGTTCGTGCTCACAAACGTCAGTGGGTTTTTATCTTTTACGAACACTGGTGATACGGATTATGTATTAAAAATGTGAAACACAGCTTCACGTTATGCTGTAGGCCTAGATGAATTTGCATTTCTAATTAGCTGATTAGTTTGTAAACGACGCACTTGCTTGATGAAAATGACCGAATGAATCTACGCCAGCATCAAGGGTGGGGCGATCCTTGAGAGCCTGGCTCCAATGCATCTTGGCGTGGGAAGGATGAGGAAATTTATAAAGGAAAATAACTTACCGGTATCTGTAATATTGAAGTTAAAGACGATTTCATAAGTTCAAAGGTCTATGAGAAACAAATGTCTTGACGTTTGGCCAATGTTGTCTCGCTGATCCAGTGTCGTTGAATAACCATATCCAACTTGACCGGTCTTTTTGTGGACCTGATACCACGTGATCTTCCTCGAATGTCATTGATCGAGGGTGAAGGCCCTGACACTATTGTGGTTATAGGTAGCCGTCACCCTCCATGCCAAGGACGTCGAGCGATCCAACCCTGACATAAGTGAACAAGGTTCAAGCGATACCGCGGCCATGACCAGTGATGACCTCCTGTGTAAGGTCGTGGTAAGGGGGGTTCACTCGATAAAAAGGACGGTCTATATGTGTCACTTCAGCTATCGGCATTGAATGAATTCCCGTGGGGAACGAGTAGCCATATTAAAGGTATTTTTAATAGTCTGCTTGGGTCTTCACATCCTGTGCCTTTCTTAATTTTACCTTTTTCAATATCTGAGATTTTGACACCTCTGATTTGAGAATTTGGGTGAACTAGTTTCAAATTATAGTTCACCAAATACCAAAATCAGACTAGGCAATCTGATTAACTAACTCCGCTATTACGTGTACTTAAGATTTGTGTTTGACATGTTTGAACTCTCCACATATCCTTGATTTCGGTCGCAGGCCAGGTCAATGACATGCCTCTGGTCGGGTTCAGTCATTCATTGCCAATGACAACAAGAAAATAATTCGTGGCCAATTATATAGGTCAATATATGGTAAGCATAAAAACAGGTCAAACTCACACAATTGTAAATCTCTAATAAGGACACAGGGAGGGGGCGGGCGCCGTTGTTCCCCATTTTTCCAATTTTAGAATGGCTATGAATTTTTAATGTGGGAAACAGAAAAAAGGTGTCAATCTGTTTTTCGGCGTTCCCCGCCAAACAATGAGGGAAAACGCTCAGAAACGAAAACACTCAAAAACGTAATGGTGAGAAATTATTTTTTCTGCAAGAATACGCGTGTTCAGAATTTTCGACCTTTTTTTTTTTCATGCACACCCGATATATGTGACTATGGCCATGGCAGTGGAAGCGGTGCGGTGATTGAGGGAGAGGAGTTGCACCTCTCAATCCTTGACACTCGGATTCGCAAGTAGGACGTAAACAAACTACTTGTGGCTAAAGAGCACGAGACATAAAATTGCTCTACATATCATGATTCCTAATGATTGCCACAATTTAGGAACAAGGCCCGCCGAATTGCATTTCTGTACTATCTTGGGTTTAACCATGGTATCTAATCAGTCAATAGAACATACGTTGGTTTTTAAAAACCACATGCTGAGCAGCGTACATTTGTTTGTAATCCGAGTCAAGAGGCAAAGATGGGCTCCGCCCTGTGGTCGAAGAGTCGTGGGTTCGATTCCTGAATTGCACTACCACGCTCGTTAGCCCAGTACCATAAATGTAAGCTCGATTCGTTTCTTGAACCGTGAACCTAATGTACCGGGCCGTGACATCATGTAGTGCACTCTTCGCAGTGACCTTAGTCCAAAACCTCCGCACAGCTCGTGTCTGAGATAGACGCATAACATTTGGTACAAATTGAGGTTGACTTCTAGGCATATAACCCCTATTGGCTTGTAACCGAGGGTGCGCAAATGCCTCATACCTTGAAGAAGATATTCACAAGGTTCGCAGCGAACGCTGAAGATTTAACCTGTAGGGCACAACGCCACAGCGTTTATAATAGGTGGGAGAGAAATTAGATAAAGTCTTTACAATTTCAGAGAAAGACTGTCCACGCCAATAATTGGTTGGTCTCTTCCGTCTTCGTTGCCAGTTAGATTTTGTAGTGTCCCTCGCCTATTGATTTCTTGCCAACCGGGTCAGCATCGTTTAAGAGCAATTCCCAACAGCAATAGTTGACCAACTCAGTAGGGAAAGACTGGTGTTGATACATTTTTGATAGGCCTACAGACGGTATCCCATCTCAAAAGTAGCTCCTGATAGATTTATCTCTGGCATTAAATACATGTATATAGAAGACATGCACATCCAGAATTTGACGGCAACATACAATCATGTACAATGCGGTGGCTGAAGAAGAACATCACTGCAAACTAATTTTACTTGAAATCTCGAGTATGGATCCCGCCGAGACGCAACTTGAGAATACCAACGAAGTCCGTCACCAATCTATATGTGACATACAACATATCAGGGCATCAATGTGTCGCCATCTATCTTGTACACAAACTATCACTTTGTTACGGATCTCATGTTCTTTTAAACAACAAAAATATCGCTGCATGGTGAGAGAGATGAGACAGTCACAGCCAGGCCGAATCAGTCCTGGCTGCTCCACCGTGTTGCCAACATGGTGAGAGAGATGAGACGGTCACAGTCATGGTGTTGACAACACAGAGAGCTTTTGGTAACTCTTTCAAATAATGTTCTTGGGGTCAAATCCTCAGCGAGTTCAAGCAAAAACTTGCAATTTGTTTTCGGTGTTTCATAGATTCAGACTTAGAATTAGGCCTATACCAACTTTCAAAGTTGACACGGTTTTCGTTGCCCCATGTTAATGACAAGCTTACTCACACAATATAACAGTAGGTGTTTACATTCAGTCAGTAGCAGCTTAAAATAATAAGTCTGGAGGCCTTTTTGCATAGGCCTTTACGTGTGAGACGTTTACCAACTTGTAGGCTAATTCAAATATCTAGGGCTATACCCAGGTGCATTTCTTTGGACAATTCTCTCGGCAAGGTCAATTTCTATACAAAGTGAAATTCTCTGGCCGCGATGACGTTTTTACACTCTCATCCATTGGTTGTGCTCAGTTATACACAGAAGGTAAGTGCACAGCAGAGGACGAGAAAAATCAGGGGAAGTTCGTCGGTGAGACGTGACATTTTTTCATCTCTTTTCAAGGATTTCTGATACATAAATAGGCGTCATCAGAAGAAAGACCAAATCATTACCAAGTTAGTTCAAGTTCGTTCGCAGTCCAACACCGATGAGCCAGCCATACGCTGGGTAATACTCTACCGGCCGGTACATTACATCACTCAAGAGAATCTGCTGAGAACCGTAGCTAGAATCTGATGTATTATATACACGTGTAGTGTTCATTTACATTCCGCAACTTTTGTTTCTTTTAGACGACTCAAAAGCATTGATGACGAGTTGAGTAACGAGTCTTCTTGAGCCAACTTAGATTTTCCAGAACGCGTGTCCGGTTCAGCTTTCTCTCGGAGCATCCCTCCCAGAAACCTATGATGCGAGGCAGACAGGTTGTACCTTTGGCTGGGGCAATACTGATATCAATATTTCTGGTAAACGAGTTCACTTCGCTCTGCCAGGAAACGCCATTTGGACTAACTTCGAGCGAAAACCAGAAAACAGGTCAAGTTGTCCAGACGAGAAGGTTACTCGCAGTACCACTTTCTAATGGTTCCCTGATATCTTGGGGCAGGTCATTGCTTCCTGGTCCTAAAAAGAAAGAAGTTCAGGGTGTGGTGAACTTGAATATTCACGAGTCAGATACGGCCAATGAGGAGTCAGACAATGCTGTGCAGAAAACTAAGAAGAAATCGTTAAAATTCAAGCGAGGATCAGTGGAACAAATTCTTCGAGATCTCCAGAATGGTCGCCTGCCGACGCAAGACGTTCTCGCTTCAGAAATGACCAAAGATGCTGGGTTCGATATACCGGTAAGCAATCTGTGTGAGTCAAGTCACTTTACAAGTCATCTTATGACAAGACCTAAAAGCGGAGCTATATTTTGTTGAAAACCACAATGCTACCCCAAAGTCCCCGATTTCTAGAGCCTTCAAGATAGGTATAGCTGTGCCACGTTTCTCTTTCAGACTCCTCTTCCAGTTGACCCAAACTGGAAGAACCCGTGCTGGGTTGTGCGCGGCGCACTCCACTGCCTACCCTATTTCTATGTCATTGGTTTCCCCAACTCCGGCACCACAGACCTTTTCTCAAGAATCACCATGCACCCACACGTCCTACCCACGTTTGCCAGGAGAACGAATATTTGGACAATAGGGAGGAGTAAGTATGGTATGGGCGAGATAGCGAGAGAACGAGAAATATAACATTGGTGTCATTCGATGCTTTATCATTATGTTTATTGGAGGTGGCGCTGATCGGTCACTGCATGTGATAACGCACCTACGCCTAAGCTGTCAGTACAAGACACGGAACGAAACGAATGGCTAATGGTAGTTATTGTTGTGTGTAGGCGATGGGAGTGATCTAAACTCAAATAATCCTTCTCTGCAGCCCTTGACATGCCCCTTTCCCGGTTTAGCCATTTGTGTGGACTGCCTCTCTTTACCCGGGGCCAATCAAACAAGCAAGACTACATTCTCGGTGAGTTACGTCGTCGATTTGGTTGCATAATCCGTGCTCGCCCAAAAAAATCAACGTAAAATTAAGTTTGTTTCGATGAGAAATAGTATTTAACTGGGAAAGTTCTTTATTTTGAAGCAACATTTAAGGCCATTGGTTTCAACGTCCATGCATCTTAACCAGCCCTCAGCTGAATACGTTTCTTTGGGACGCTGATTCCAGTTACGCATACACGCTGTCATCCACATAAAATGCCATTTATTCTAGGTGATGATAGTCTAATGGTAGCTGACCACGCGATGACTGCCAAACGAAGGCCCTATGGACCAGCCCACTTTATCAAGAGATACACACCAAACGCAAAGTTCATTGTTTTGTTGAGAGATCCAGCCGCGAGGTAATCAGCAATCCACATGTTTCTGTAAACGCCTATCTCCACATAAAAGTTTCTTGCCGCGTTATGTGATAATGCTCGATGACACCCGTATGCCACTGTTGATATACGTGTCTGTGTGGACGAAATCGCAGTCGCGCGGAAATTATTACGCGGAAGCCGATGGTCGCAGTTCATACCAAAACGTTACTCAAACTCGCGAAGGCAACCACACGAACGCCTTTTTCTTGGCCAACTGTGAGGCTCACATTGTGGTTCTTTCGTAAATCTTTTCACTTTTTCTATCTGAAGGGCATTCTCACAGTACACCAAGATAGATTGGGATAAGAATCGAGAAAAGAGTCCATATTATTTCAACATCCTTCTCGAAAAGGTTATTGGTTTGGCACGAACGTGTATGAAGACAGCCAGCGCCCGAGCGTGCGCTTTCAACAAGCGGTTACGGGTCGCCGATAATCAGGTGAGTAGGCGACCGCAGATGTCCGATTACAATCGACCCGCCCGATCTTTTGTGACGGGTGAAATTGAGGGGTGTAAGGAGTGCATCTCTGACCCCTCTATAATTGGCTCGGGCGAGTCTTTACGGTTTAAGGCCCGTGTCCACTGGGTGCGTTATTACGTGCGTTATCATGCAGCGCACTGCGCATATGTAACGCGTTGCGTAATACGGGCGTAATACTATGTCCATTGGTCCGCATGCATTCCTTGATCCCTTTGCACATATTGCCACCCTTTCATATCCTAGGCCTATGGTCAGTTTCTATTGGCTGATCACATAACACGGACCAGAACAGTACGTTGCGTGATCCGCTTCATAAAGAAAATTTCTTAATGGGCCGTATTACGTAGCGCAGTGCAGACCGTGTCATGCACAAAAGGACCGGGTTCTTTGAAAAGCCATTGAACTTTACAATGCGCAGTTTCTATGCGTAATACGCTCCGTGATAACGCAGCGCAAAACGCACTGACAGGTGGACACAGACCTTTAATCGTAGAAAAGTGATGACCATCCCCTGCCGTCCGTCAATTTTTGAAGTGAAGTGACAAGACAAAATTCCAGGGATTACATGTATACCCGCTGCTCCCTAGCAGTTTATTTCGAATTTTTGCATGATAATAACATACATTCGTGAGAAGTTTTGAAAACGAGTCGAGACGGGCCAGGCCTCATGCGGGTATTTTAGACGGAACAATTCCCTGATCCTATCGGTGAAATGCATCAAATCTGTCCTTATCGACAGGTGACGGGCGGACCGCGAGTACGGCTTGCCATACGCGAGCCTCCGTGTTAACTTTTGTCTCCTTTTTCAGATGTCTATAATATGGAATGGGATGTACGCGGTCTACCTTGCCGAATGGTTACAGGTTTTCCCGAGAGAAAATTTTCTTTTCGTCAAAAGTGAGAATTTTTCAATGAATACTGGAAAGGTTATCCAAGATGCCTATACTTTTCTTGGGTTAGGTACGTTTTTCTTTAGAGATCATAGATATTTATTCGGAGGAACGAAATTTGGTCGAAAGTGTTCAAAATTTGCTCTGCTTGTTTGTGATAGATGTCATTACTGCAGTAGATATATAGAGGCAAACAATCAGGGACCCGCATTGTATTCCAGGTGGAAATTTTCATCAGGCGCCCGGATCAGGTGGGCAAAGCCCGATAAACTGGACCGCCTGACTATTGACACGCTTTATCAGTGAAAAGTGCAAATGTACTTTCATGTAAATAAAGCATTGTGCGCACAATACTCGTACTATTTGATAGATCTACATGTACTTGCTTTCATGATGGATGAGGTCGAGAAAAACCTTGGGAGGTCCTGATTTTTTATTTCAAATTGGCTGCCGACAGAACCGTCGCCTAGCCAAATATCGGAAACGGAACTTGACAACTTTGTGCATGCTCATTAACTTATACTAGTTACTTGCTATCGAAGTTGCATTATGACTGGCTTTTTTCATGGACAAGGAAATATAAGTGCCAAGTTGCCCCTTTTTATAATGATGAGGGCTCCATTGTTGAATCAGGGCATCATTATCTTCTCCATACATCATGTAAATACATTGACGCGAACTGTATGATGCAGCACAATAGAATATCATGATTGCATTTTGTCATAATTTTTTATTGTGCGCCCATTTGTGAAAACCAGCTATGACAGGCACATAAAATGATGCCTGATATCCGATTTTCTTTCCGAAATTGCCCCACTAACAGAGACAGTGCATGTCACTGAAAGTTCTGATTGAAATTGATAATTAATCTTGGAATCTGTGCTGTGTGATAGATTGATTAATTGTAACCGATTGTCAATGACCCATCCATATTATAAAGCACTGGTTCACTCCTTTATTTATCGTCGAAGATTATTTCATGATTACTTGAATCATATCATAAATCGAATTATACATGTAGTTAATGCCTTCCGGGGTCATGTAGTCAGCAATGTACAAAACACCAGCCTAATCGAAAACCTGGTTGACTGTTCCTGATTTCAGTTCAGATGTACAATATTGGTCACATGTAACATCCCTCGATATATGCATTGTATTATGTTTTTTGTCCAATTCTTTTCAGATCGGTTATCGGATGACGTCATAGCTACGATATCGTCTGCCCCGAAACAACATCACCATGCCTACTTCAACGACAACATCGGGCCCCTGTCAGCAAAATCACGAAAATTACTCGATGAGTTCTATGCGCCGTTCACAAAAGCTTTGGAGGATATAATTGGTGAAAGTCTAACGCAGTGATGGACAATTACGAGAAAAAACAAAAAGGACATGCACGTTCACCTTCCTTACATGTTCAGAGCCATATTGAATAGAAGGTTATCGTTTATAGAGCGTTCTTCAGTGTTTTTGTTAATGTTGTGTTTGCTATCACTTGCAGTTTACATTGTAATTCGTTGCTGCCGGACTCTCAGAATTTGATGATTTGTGCAATCTGTAATATCAAGCATTCATAGTCCTTATGAATTCGTGGTAATACAGTGACGTGTCTTCCCGCTGTCACTGAATAAATGATATGAATAAATGATGAGAGCATGTCTTGGCTTTTCTATTCATTGTCAATCATGCCATCTATCTATACTATAATGCGCGTTGTGGCCGCTAAATAGGAGGCGATTTTTGTTTCAAAATTGGGCCTCGGAAATGCGTCAAATTTTTGCAACTTTTGGCTTCGTAGGTGTGGATCATAAGTAAGAGTGTCACTGAGGGTGTCATACGTCGAATATCTTGGTGGTTTTGGAATAAATAACAACTTTTCAGAGAGCACGTCGACTGGAGAGCTCCGCTCATTCTCAAAAGCATACACAAACTTCACGCATATTCTCCCTGCCACATCAATATTAGCTTCCAGCACGTATGTAGTGCTATACAACCTGGTCCATGGTGCAGGGTATTAGCAGGGAGATTAATGATTAGCCTATTCTATTTTAGTTCTATTCGAGAAACACTGACCGGAGTGATAAGGCAAATTCTGCAGGGTGGCCTACCGGAACATGCAGTCAGGGTATCAATAAACAGTTATGCCAGGATGGACAAAATATGTACAGTGGCCAGCGCTTGCTCTTTGATTTATTCTTTACTGATTGATGTTGTCAGTTTGAATTGCGTTCTGCATCTCTCCATGCGCCTGGCTTTGGTCCGACAGTGGCATTGGGTACGGGAGTGGGTAGGTGATATGCCTAATATGTGAGGCCCTTATTTGGAACAGGACCTGCTGTCACTGGTCTCAATGCATTGTGCAAAATAGCGTACTCCAATCAATCTATTGGGGGTTGCATGTAGATAGCAACAATAAGTCCCTAAATGCAGTTCATTTCGTGTTTAACCTTTAATAAAACTTCAGTAACGTTAGAAATTTAATGTACATGTAGTTTAATCATCGTGCCCATTTAACTAATGTATATTACATTTCAACTTTGCCCGCTCCATGGGTATATGCTAGTAGTTTACAACTAGTGCACATGCCTGGGAGAATTTGGCACACATAAGATCGGTGATATCTTCACATCTAAACTTGCTTGACTGCGCCTTTCACTCGATCAAATGCCCTTTCCTGTAATGGAAAGACATTACAAATCGCCTGAGCAATACCTGCAGCTAGAGATTTTGTGATGTCCGGATTAAAATTTCCGCGATTTGTCCCAATTTTGTCTATTGCGGACAAGGTCACAACCAGGGATAAGTAGTCTTGGCACTCAAGGCTCAGATCGTCCGCCGGGTTTAATTTTCGCGCCATGGCGGTAAAAGTACGCGTATGTCAAGTACCACTGCAAGCATGGTGGGAAAATATGCAAGGCGAAGCCCCGGTTTTTGGATGGCATGTTGTGCCGTTTTCTCCAGCCAGCGAAGTCTGCTGTGTACTCCAGACAATATTTTAGCTTTATAGATCGCGATACAGCGCGATGTCCCGGATACTCATTTGTTTATCACCGTTATTAATAGCTACATAGGCCTGCATACTTCAATCATTCTGTGCTTTGAACCTTTCAGTGTAAAGGCCTATGTACAGAGCGGTTGGTGGTATAGGCCTTGGATTATTATCATGTTTAGTTCTGCATGATCGATACCTCACAAGCGAGGAATCGATGTGCAGCCAACGTGTTGCATCTGAGCGTGCTCGACCTGACAAGGTGACTACTGTAAAATTTAGTGCTCATTTGGGATCGGCCGGACTAATAAACTAGGACAAGCATGTTGGAAAAGACAGGAAACAGATTGCTCAAGAGAAGACTCTGTGATGATGAGGGTGAGCGTGTCGGGAGAGAGATTATAGCGCGTTCGAGGGACATGTGCCAATGTGGCTGTCAGTGCGACGAATGCATCGGACTCGACCTGGCTGCGACACACAATGCAAACGATTGTGGTATCGCTGGGACAGCTGAGGAACCACTACGTCACTCGGACCACGCTAACACTGTCGCTTGCAAATGCCAGGGTTGTGCCTCGTGCACTGCAGACATGATGTCTCTGCCGACTGACCCAGGAGGTAGACTGGGCGACATTCACCCACCAGCAACACATGATCAACAGGCTTGTGTATGCTTTGGGGAGGGGTGTCTCGAGTGCCAACACATTTCCCGGGCAGACGCAACCGCGGTAAATGACCGTTGCAACAAGAATGGCGAGAGCCTGATATCTCTCGTCATCTCTCGATTAGACTCATTGGAAGTGGTGGATGATATGACAGATGACAGTCTTGGGACTGCAAAGTCGTATAGCCTGCCACCAGGGAACTACTGCACATTAGAGAACCAACGGCCTCAAATACGCCTCGCCGAAGAGGAGACAGACGGAGGAAAGAAAATGGATGCAGATAGCTCAGATAACGACGAGGATACGACTCATCATCATTTGAATGTTGAAGACATACGGATGTCCCCTCGTGGTGCCGAATGCAGTGCCGGTGCAGCTACCGCGAGATCACACGTTGCTGTCTTCTGTACTTTCGGTATTATGTTCCTCATTGTTGGGATTATGTCAAGTTTCGGTGTTTTCTATGTGGAGTTATTGGAATATTTCGATGACAGTCGAAGTAGTACAAGTCTCATTGGATCTATCAATTGTGGAGCGTGCCATGCAGCAGGTGGGTAAGGCAGGTAACACCAGGCCAACACTCTTCAATAGTCAGGAGGACAGGTGTTGCCCGGCCTGTATTGATATAAAAACAAAACAATTTCAAAATTTGAGATTTTGAAATGTTTCCGAATTTTTTTATGTATTCTTTGTTATTTGATTTTGATAGGCTATACTTGAAGATGATTCATTCTCATCTTACCACAGAAAATCTTCTGTTTATCTTTAGGCAAACCCCTTGCCCTGATCTTTCATACCCCGGTATTATTTTTTTCCATGCCTGTATCCAGAAAGGGAGATTGGCATAGGCAAGTAGGCCTATTAGGTGGGCAGATTAAGTGCATTAAGTAGCTGGTAATAGGAGTGTCAGTAAATCGGCACTATATTCAAGCCTGTGCAAATAGGCCGGCATATTTTTATCATGAAGTCAACCAAACCAAGTTGACATTACTCATCAGTCAAGTTGGAAGTTTGGTTGTCAGAGTCTCCTGTCAACTTTCGAGGTTTACCATGTTTACTATCTCGAGACAAGTTCAAGGGTGTACTCAACAAAGTCAGGGGTGTACTTAACATGGCATACGTTTGGTAGGCAAGATAAAGTTACACAATGCCGCCAATAGAGGTCTCTCCCATCTCAAACATCAAAACTATTCACGCTTGTACAATGAATATATTTAGTGCTGAATCTAACATGACCCAGTGCCCTTACTGTGCATATTCCTCACCCGAAAATGGCCAATTAAACCCATCTTCTCCTGCTATTGTCCCCCTTTAAGAGACTTCACTAGAATCGGGGTACTCAATGCTTTTTCTAAAACTATACATAATTTCAGGAAATTCATGCAGCAGTGGACCCTATCAGTCATGCCTTGTGATAGATAAATTTCAAGAACTTTGTGCTTTGTATCATCTTGGTCCAATTAGCAAATCCATTGTTTGAACTAATTTACACACCAGCTATACTAGAAATGTTAGGCAGCCTTCGACTTATAGTCGATAGGCCTACTGGAAATTACTTTTTTCCGAGCAGGCTGAACGTGGCAGTCCCCGTGTAGGCTATAGGACATTCTGGTATAGGTCCATACGGACTGCGCCAATGCGGACGGAATATATCCCAGATGTGCGGGCCCATTTACGAATGTTGCAATTTGTCAAAAATCTGATTGATAATATTTACGAGCACTAGAACAAAAGGATTCGTTTGACATCATCAGCATCAGCAATCCCCCCCCAAAAAAAATATCCGTATGGGCGCCATCTATATATGGAAGAGGGTAGATATCCGGATTGGCTGGCACAATCGACCTTACCGTTCCAAAAAGTTATAATTTTTGTTCATTTCAGCTCCCTTGGTTGGATTGATTGAAGCCAGGATAGGGATACGGAAGACAGTGGTCGTTGGTGGTCTCCTCTCTGCTATAGGTCTAATTGGAAGTAGCTTTGTGTTCTCCATGCCCTACCTCTACTTTACGTATGGAATCATTAGCGGTATGTATCCCCATCGATATCAACAGACAAAGCAACCACAAGGCCAGGAAAAGACGTCGAAATGAAATTTTCCTTGGCAATCATGGCCAATTTATACTGTACCTATCGGATGCACATTAGCATCATAATATCATCCTGAGGAAATCAGGGGTTAATGTTCAAAATAGACGTGGGGAAAAGGGATGAAATATAATACATGGAGTGAAAAATGTATGGGGACGGAATAAGTACACGGTGCGTTTTAAGGTGCTAGTAATTCGACTAAATTTGTACAAGTGTAATAATACTAAAACCTAACAGTATATATAAAGCTAAAGGCGATAATGTGATCGGAACCTCTAGTATGCAGTTTTGAGATGAATACTCATTCCGTCCGTGTGTTATGGCATGATTCACTTGGTGACCCTAAACCGTCCAGCTTCCCCCGCTTTGTATGTGCTTGTCCATTCGCTTTTCACTCGTAGTTCAATATCCTTTGACTATTCCGAATAATTCTCAGTTTTGCCAATTCGTAGTTTTGCCTGTGTCATCAGAGATTTCCAAACACTGACGACTTGTTTTCTCCTCTGCAGGAACTGGTTTCGCCATTGCCTTCACAGCCAGCATCGGGGTGCTGGCATCTCACTTCGACTCCCAGCGACGTCTCGACATTGCCGTGGGAATTTCAACATCAGGGATGGGATTTGGGGTCCTTGCATTCCCACCTTTTATAAGGTTCGTGATTGACGCCTACGGATGGCGAGGAGCCGTTTTAGTATGTGGTGGCCTGGCCCTAAACGTTTGTGTCTTTGCTGCTCTGAGTGGGCCACCAATAGAGAAAAACGAGCTAATTCGGACGCTTTCTGTAGGAAGTGTTGCATATCTCAGGACTGACAAAGATGTGCTGCGCAGTGATATCGTATCGATGTCTATGACGAGTGTATACATAATGAAAGACACAGATCTCCACAAAGGGGCACTTACAGCTGGCGACACAGAAACACACAGAAGTGCTCCGTATAAGACCAAAGATGTTAAAACGAACTCGAATACAAATGGGACGGCGTATAAGCCCATGGATTCATCGAGGAAAATCGCCTTGAAGAGATTACCTTGTTTGTCTGTGATAGGAAATCGCGTGTTTCTCATTCTCTTACTCTCGGAGATACTAAGCAATATGACAATGAGCACGGTGTTGACAACACTGCCGGACTTTGCCCACTGTAACGGCCACAGTCTTTTCCGCGCAAGTCTGCTGTTGTCTATCTACGGCACGACAGCCACCCTCGGCCGCCTCTATCTCTCCCTCTTCTCAGCAGCTATACGGAAGTTTAAAAGCCACAAAAGGGTCACCATCGCAGCTACCAGTTTCATCACCATGATAGCCGTCCTCTGTATGGGATTCACCGGCGAGAAATACTACCTCATCGGCATTTGGGTGGGTTTGTTTGGAATCGCCACCGGTGCGAAGGGGACTTTTGTGTCATGTTTCGTTATCAAGTTAGTGGGGGCAAGGAACACCATCACCGCGATGGGGCTTGTGGGTTTATCTTGCGGTATTGGCCAATTCGGAGGACCACCAGTGGCAGGTGTGCTTTTCTCTATGACTGGCTGGTACCCGGCGGTGTATTGTTTTGGAGCTGTTACCAGTCTTCTTGCAGTATTATGTGTTGTGGTGATCATCATCATGCATATCCAAGACCGAAGGTGCAGGCAACGATTACGAGATAATGATCCAACTCAATTCGACAATTGACTATTATCTTGAATTTTCTTGATATGCTTTATGTAGTTATTGATATTTTGCTGTTGTAATGGCATTGTTAAAGATTCCACCCCATTCCCGTAATTAATCGAGTACATATTTAGTTCTTCTGTCTAGGACACAAACGGCAATAAAATTATAGTCTTATCATCCGTCATCTTCTATATATGGATATTTTGTATGTTCGATGAATACAATGGTATACAGTGAAGCGCAGGCCATTGCTGTTCTTATTTATTCGGTATCGGTATTATGTGCATTTACCTTTGAAAAATAAGCGTACCAGACAAGCCGCTGAAAAATTTCCAATGAGAATTGACAATGAAATATGCATGAATATAAGATGTTTTTTAATTTGCACAATTAGTGTCTGGCATTAGTGTCTGGGTCAGCCCTATCCAAGCGGCAGTTCCCGAGAATCAATGATAATGTAATGAATAATGATACAAAATAGTATTTTATGTATACACATTTGGAACACGCGAGGTCCTTATAAATCTACAAGGTGATTAATGACGAGATGAAAGCGCATCGTGAACGTGCAGTTTGCCTCGTTTCATGAATGCTGCAATTCAATCAGATTCATGTACAGTAGTGCTTCGTTCTCTGTTTTTTATCACAATGTTTTGGCAAAATAATTGTCTGGTTTGCTTACAGTGCACCGGCTAACAGTGACAGATAACTAACTACATATTCGAGAGTCTGAGAGTCTGTGGAGTACGATTGTCAAAGGAATCGTGGCGTTTTTTACGGAATCATTTTCCTCCACAGACACTATTGAAAGACGAACATCAGTGCTAAAAAGGATCAGTTTATAACAACATTCTTGTTTCCTAATGATTTCTAGATTTGAACTTGCAATGTTTAATTCGTAAGGATATTTCACTTCTTCGCCAAGTAGTCCTTTACAAATTGTCCGACTCCTTCCTTGGTTAGTTGACTCTTCTTAGCACGGGTGTATTTCTTGGTTTGAACATCACATATCATTAGGAATGGAAGTTCCTCTTCGTCAGTGTCAATACCAAGGTACTTGGTCAGCCGCTCGCCTATACCATCATCGTCGGTAGCCTAGAAGGGGTATCGTAAAGGTAAATTACAGTAATAAAAGAAGAGTTTTAAGAGGAATGAAGAATGAGGAAGAGAAGACTATTTTTGTGGCACTTTCAGAGGCTACGTACTTTTTATAATCAACCCTTTATAAATTAGGGTACTTGAACATACACTCCTACAGCAGTGGCTATACATTCGAACGCAAGTCTTTCCCGCGTCAAATTAAAGTTGATACTGATTTATCCACTGTTTAAAACACTGTTTAAACACTGTTTAAATCACTACGTAGATGACGTACGCAGTACTGCGTATACATGTAGGTACAATGTAGTGTATACTGTAATGTTATAAGACTATACTTTAATAGTGTAAAAACTTCCAACCAACTTACGACTGAAAAGAAGAACAGCATTTCAGGATCTGATTTATGATAATCTTTGGCGACTTCTTCCAACAGATCCACAGCAGTTGCTGCCTCTGACTGTTTCTCTGTAAAAGGAAAAGAGAAAACTGAAAATGTCTCTATCCTAAAACATACTACCAAGAGCACTTTTAAGTACATGTAACGTTTCATTTATCTGTATAGGGTAATAGATTGCTCTTGGTAGTCCATTAAAGATCTGATTACCAGCACCTGTATAGTCACTGTCCGTATTGGAATTGGATATCGCACCAAACACGGCGAGGGTGGAGTCAAACTCCATGAAGGCGAAAACTGAGGCGGACAAGAAAGCCCGGAGACTAGGCCTACGGGGTGGGTAGTATGCCCATTGCTAGTCTGGAATTTCTACTCACCGACAAAGAAGACACAGGATGGTTTTTCATTGAGAGAACTTGCTGATGACGTCACTAATTTATTCAAGGGTTTCGGAAGCCAAGGAAATTCCTAGAATGGTGGAGAGAAGAAGTAAAAATCGAAACCGCTGGATAACAAAACACTTTAACAATGGTATGGATCTCGGCGCGAGAAGAACTTGGTTGATACCTTGTCTGAGTCTGTCTTTGAGATCTTTTCGACAAATGGTGTGCGACAATTTTAGCGGCGAAATGTGATGTATTGAATCGCCAATGAATTCTAAAGATCAACTGACCTTCCCCTCCGGATCACCTGTCACGGCTCCGCGGCCATTCTTGGTGACTATTTCCCCTTTCTCGTCCAAGATGATCAGAGTTGGAATGCCTGATACAGAGACAAACATATTTAGAATGAAGGTACAACGTACTGGTATGTTTTTACCGGGGTGGTGGAGGGGGGGGGGGGGTAGTTAAAATGACTATCTACATGTATTTATTCATCAGCAACTTGGTATAGCAATCTTCGCTTCTCCAGCCCAGCACATTTTGCAGGACCGAAGAAGCCAACATTAATGAGCCATGATTTTCTTTTGAAGCCATCATTTCTTTCAAAGTTCCGTGTTGTCACTTCATAACTGGATGACTGACTATATTTCATATGGTAACAACACTAGCCTAACATTGTAAATTCATAAATAATCTTGAGGAAACATCCTGAGGAAATCAGAGGAGAAAGCGCTCTTTTCTAGCCCTGCACGTGTAGTATATATGGTGACAGGGTAGTGAATGCACCATGATAATATATTGCAGGAAGTGATATCACAAGTTTTTCAGTTGCGAACATTTGTTATTCAAAATAAAGTTGGTGATACACTTTCGCTGCATCTCACCTGTGACGCCATAAAGGCTGTTTAACTTTTTCTTCCTCTCGTCCCCGTATGGCAAGGCCAACCATGGCATGTCTTTGAAGTAATCAGTGAACTCTCCCTCGCTTCTGTCAGATGAAGCAAAAACAATCTCAAAGTTTTCCCGTGCCCTTTGAATGGCTTTGTAAGTTTCGATCAACTTTGGTGTAAAGGCCTGTGAGGGTGGGCACTGAAAGACAGGCGGTTAAATAAATGTTTCGTTCATATCTATGTGATTCATTATTGTTTTGTATATTGCCTATTGGGATGATTGATAATCCTAGGATGCGATTGAAACACATGGAAGCTGGCACGGTTTTCTGTTTATCGGACTCGTGTCAGGCCAAATTTGGACTCGCATATAATGGACGAATACCATATTGGACAGGTCTTCCAAGTCACAAGTTAATCAGGTCTGTGGAGTGATGTGTATATAACGGACGAAAGACGAGTCAAGTCGAGTCCGATAATAATGCAAGGTTTATACGGTACTTTCAACAATTTATCTCCGAACAAGACCTCACTTTCATTGTATATAGCAAGGTCATATCATTCCAGTCATGCCCAAGAGTTTTCTTAAAACCAAACGAAATTAGGCAAACTTAGCCCTTTTTGAAACTGGTACACCCACCCTCAGAACTGGACCGGTGCTGATAAGAAAACCTACCCAGTGACCAGAAAAGAACACTCCAACATATTTATTCTTAAGGGCGAAATCTGGATCATAGTTCGTGCCCTTGTTGTCGATTAGTTTCCCGTTTCCCATATAGATGATCTCTCCGAAAGGTTTTGGCTTCCAGGGGTACTCCGCCCCGCTAGGATCGTCGCTGACGATGGACCTGCCGTCCTTGGTGATGACTTCTCCCGAACAGCCGCAAAGGAGGACGACTGTAGGGATGCCGGTCACACCGTAAGTCTTGGATATCTTGTTCTGTATTAAACCAAGGAAAATCTTTCATTAAAGCTGAACTTGACATGATTTTCCGTAAAATGACGAAAAGGATTGATGGGATTTTTTTAAAATTGGATGAAATAAGTAAAATATGTTTTTGTATTGTTTGAATGAATGAGATTGTTTCAGACAATTTTGGGAAATAATCAGTTAAATTCCCACATCGCGCCTCATATTTTACAGCCTATCCCACCAGGCAGTTCTGTGCACTATAGTGTATTAATTCTTACTACCATTAGCATTAGAGAATGATCTTTTGTGTTAATAACGCGCTTTGCGCACTCAAATGTATAGTTCTTTGTACCTTCCTATACACCATCGATCGTTGTTTTGATAACTAAAAGACTATTATATATGTGTGTGTATATACATATATATAGTAATACCAGGTCACTGGAACGTGTAAGCCTAAAAGCTAATATTCAAAAATGTTGGTTTGAAAGCTTTTATGTATGAAGTCGACCATGATTGCATTCATTTCGTTCCGTTATCAGCAATACGTTATTCCATTATGGTGAATTAATGCATATGTATATAATGTAGGAAGAAGCTGGACAGTCATCCCATGAGCAAGTTGATCCTACATGTATACTACCGTGAAGCCACACGACAAGCGCTGGAAGATGAACTCGACTCACCTTCGTTTCCCGGTCTGCGTATGGAAGGGCCAACCATGGCATGTCTTTATAGTAATCATCAAACTCCGCCTGGCTCCTGTCCGAACTGATGAACACCACTTCCAATTCCTTGTCCGGGTGATTGGTCTTGAACCTCCGAAACCAATCGATGAACTGTGGAGTAAAAGTTCTGCTTGGCGGGCACCAATGTCCAGAAAAGAACAAGGCTACCACTTTTCCTTCGCCGCAGAAGGAAGCCACTTCCATTGTCCCTTCCTTACCCTGTACCTTATCCCCGAGAAGTTCGCAGATTCTTGTCGTACCTAACATGATTTCGGCCTCTTTTCCTACGGCTTGGGCGAGGGGACAGCCACCACTGGAGCTGGCAGCTGGACAGAGGGCCGCCTCTGCAGGGATGAAATTTATCATTGCACACCACCCTATCGACATTTTGGCTTTTTTATAGTTCCTTTTGGCGATCGAGGTTCCAGTAATAGGCCCTACTCGGTGTTACCTACACTGGACCTACACGGAAAGCATGGCTTCCTACGCAATACCCGTCCTAAGCATTCTTTATATCCAATATTCTTTATCGATCAATGTGTTCACTGCTAACCTACATATCATATGTACACATTACTACCATGTTCTTGATTGAATAGCGTCATTCCTGCTAATAGCAACGCGCCATGACAGTCACGTGGTCAGTCCAGTTAGCCATGACAAATCAACTTGGCGCCAACTTTACTGGTAAATTTAGTTACAAGATATTTTATATCGGTTTCCGGATGCTTTGGTGGAAAATAGCCCAGTTCAACTGGTCATAGGCTTCTTCTTTATACCATGAAGTTGACAAGCTCAACCTGATAGTAGGTTTATTGGAATGTGGCACAGCATATCAAGCCGGGATATCGAGGGAAATGAAGAGGAAAAAAACAAGTGAATGATGGTTGTAAATTTTGACGCACGTACTTTTGATACTTTATTCGTGATACTATATGCAGCATACTGCTAAACCGTGAAATAGGCTATAGGTCGCCTGGGCGCATTGTGAAACTGATTGTTGTTGTATTCTTCGTTTTCGCAAGCTGTCTTGTCCATAATTTCGGACAATGAGTCAAATAGCCTTCGTGAAATAAGAGAAAACAAGTTGAATGTACACTGAACATGTTTATTCCTCACAGTCAATACAAAATGTGGGGATGAACATAATAACATCTACTAAACTTGCTGAAGAATACTGCTTGACATGCTCTTGTAAATAAGAGTACAGACTAAGCTTGAAACTCTTAACACGAGAGTTTTAAAGAGCATCTATGAGTTGAGTCGGAAACTACGACTTTCAATTGGTTTTGGCCGGTGACAAGAACCTTTCACGACACACTGGTATCCGAGTTGCCAACACGTACAGTACACGACAGTCAAAAACGGCAAAATACAGAACAAACTGGGCAAAGTAACGTCGTATAGAACTAAAGTTCATATATTTCAGGCTATACAGCAAATCTGATTTGAGACTCCGTTACTCAACCAACTTTATCGTAATCTAAGCTGACACGGTTTGATATTATAAAAATGCTAGTTTTTCAAAATTCAACACCAAATTATAAAAAGTATGAACATTTACATTAATGAAGCAGAGATAATGTGACAATACCTCAATGAAGCAGTTTGATTACGGTAGGTTACACGGGACAGAATCAAACACGACCAGAAGAGACTAGACCAGGTCACATTGGAGCGCGTTTACACGGCAGACCGATCTAGTATAGAGACCAAGTCCACATCGATCTACATGTAGATCAGTTTGGTCCATTACTTGTTCAATGTACAACAATGCCATGACACAATGCCATTACAATGTTCGGTGAAAGCAGTACAAAAAGTCTGTTTTACAAGATATTTTGCCCTGGTTAGCTAAATAATCTTTGTTATTTACGAGAAGCCAAGTCATATTATAAAAACTCATGATAAAGCACCGTTGATTAAGAATAATCATTACATATTTTTGCTAAAGAAAGAGGTAATCTTGTTAGTTCAGCAGGCATACCTATTACAGCCACCAATTACCATCTCTGAGTTTTTGTTTTATTACCTAATTCCAACAATAAGGCAGCTGGTGATGACATTTTGTTCGACGTACACTTAATGAAAAGTCCTTCAATTCTGACCAAGTACGACTTAGCATGAGTTGTGACACCGTCTGAATCATGTACAGCCTTGTTAGCTTCCGGTATATGAAGGTAGTGAATGAATAAGATCACAAAGAACTCATGCATCTTTGAACGATCAAGACAAGTATCTCTTTGGTGGAAGTTTCGATGTTTCGATGATGTTGAATACTTTGGCTGCCCCTGATATACATATAGTATACATGTAGTACGTCAGCATATTTCGCCACAAATAAATAAAGAATATAATCATGTATGTATACTGGAAACAGTGAGTCATAACAGGCATTTTCCAAGGAGACCAAATGATATTACATATAAACACTTTCAACATTTAAACATGGAATTGTTTTAGGAATATAGATACAGTAACCGACACTGCTTTTGATTGTTCGTCTGTTCATTCTGAACTAAATGCTTTCATATGTAGACCTTACATAAAACAACCAAAATTTTTCTAGTACGTTTGTGATCATTTCAACCATTCAGCTGTGACATCATGGAATGAGGTGAACCGAAAATCCAAGTTTTGAATTCTCCTCAAGTAAAATCCAACCACAGCAGCAGTCAAGATATCCAATGGTCTGTTAAACCTTTATCGTCATCTCTTTTTAAAAGTCCATCATTTCCGCGTCCAGTCGTCCGTCCCATTTTTGGCATTTCATCCTATAGCAGAGATTTTAGTGAAACCTTGGATTTATCGTCTGCGATTACAGCAGAATACTCGCGCTCTAATACCAGGAGGTAGAAAAAGATGTTTTTCCTCCTGGGGGCTCGTTGACCCGCACTTGAAATCGCTTGGGCGTTGTGGTACCGACCGTCTCATCCGCTAGAAGAAGGAATATTATTTTAGAACAGAAATATAGGAGAATGGGCGAAATTCGGATGCATTCAATCGCAGCTGCTTGATACACTCCTGCGCAGTGGATTACATATGTCAAGGAGAGTGACGAATTGAGTCAGAACGTTGCCACTGCTCTGGTATTGTAAAAGATGTCGCACCCAAGCCATTTGATACAAAAGAAATGGTCCCCGTGGAAGTCATCTTTAGGCAATACCAATTCCTGAAAACACGGGCTCTTGATTTCCCGAGAGATTGTGTTTAAAATCTGCTGTCAGTAGGAACATTACCCTAAGCAACAACGACGCTCCACCCCAAGAAGAAAGTAGTCATACACAGGCGTTGTCAGTTCACAAGTAATGGGCATCATCAAAGACAACAATACGAGTATTTTATTCGTTCGCGATATCGCGAATGCATGCATATCAAATTTTGGTTGTCGCTTTATCTGACAAATGGAAGGGGTGACGGGTAACACTTACCTTTATCCCAGCCATGGCCAGATGACTGTGGCTCTGGATTGGGCTTTCCTTCCACTTTCGGCAGATCGCGCTGAATTTTTGTAGGTATTCTCAGAAGCTAAGCAAAGAAAAATCATACAACATTGAAAGCTGGGTTATAGAATATGATCCCCTCGTGCAAATGTCAATCAAAAATACTAATTGGAATTTGCGGGAAGACAAAAAGCGGATGATGATGAAGTGAATGTATGTGTGAGTGTCATATTTGATCTTCGTGGCCTTCGAAATCTACCATAAGTCAGCTTCTGATGACAGTACTGGTCTCCATCTCCATCTCCATCTTAATCAGCTGTCCGCGACCACAAAACCATTGACGCGGATCTGAGATGGGGACCCGTCTAACTCAAATAACGCATACCGATTTATCGTTGTTGATCAGTGTGTCGGGAATGACACTGATGAATCGAATGTAGTAATGATGGCAGTGACGTTAAATTCTGTATACTCAATAAATTCCATGCGTGAACGGAACACGGGCCCACAACTTAATCATATACTGTGAAATAACTGCACCAACAACAACGATTCGAAAGAAAGTAGGGAACGATCAAAGCGACAACTGATATCAATGTTTCATCAGGTGTATGATGCTCGTACTCTTTTCGATATAATATTCCATTACGAGTAAGTTACTACCATCTAGAACACTGAAAGTCACACATGTAACCATGGGTGTCCCAACGAATGATGCCCAAACACATTTTCCCTCAGCCAAAATATTTTGCGCAGTGAATATGTCGTAATGTGAGGGTGACATCATACTTACTGCATCTCTCTGGTCGATCTTGTTGTAAATGTAACCACAGTGGCTTGACAGTGGTAGGTACCGCCCACGACCCTGGACAACACGCAGCTGAAATATAAAGCATAATTATCCAAATTTAGCCTTTAGAGGACCACATCTTGGACCAAGTTAATCTTGGTTGAGCTTACTTGAAATCATAAGACTGCAACTGTTCAAAGGAAGACTCTAACCTTGCCAATTTTTCAGTTTCTTGTCTGCCAGGACAAGCGACTTCCAGTGACACTATGAGAAAGTTCGTAGCCCTTTGCAGCTGGTGTCCTAGCCCATTAAAATAGGCTTCGATCCGCTACGCTTTAGTAGTGGGGCTGGCCAGCGCCGGTCCACTGGTGTCCAGGCGAAATGGCCTTGACCTCTTACCTCTCCATCCTCATATACGACATTTCCATTGGTGGTAATCACAACTGGGCCACCTTTCACGTTCAGGCCTTCAAACAGATTGTAGTCACTCTTGGAGTTAGCGCTGCCAGCGTTGATGGTCCTGGTCAAGTTCGGGTCCCAGATCAGCAAATCTGCGTCTGATCCGATGTCGATCCTGCCTTTTTGCGGGTAGATGTTGAAGAGTTTGGCAGCATTTGTGCTGGTTGCAGCGACGAACTGGCATGGATGCATCACTCCAGAGTTCTGAAAGTATCAAGGGTTTTTGTTAAGTGGAACTGGTCATTGGTTCCTCTCGCTGATGCGACAATAGCTTATTGTAAGAATAAATATGAATTTTTGACTTTGAAAATTTTTCACAGGATATAAAGTTCAATCATGTTGACCACACTTACCACTCCCTTCTCCCACATGATAGCCATCCTTTCCTCTACACCATGGAGTCCAGGTGGGATTAGCCGGAAGTCATCACGACCCTGGAGACGGGCTTTGCTGGGGAAGGGGCAATGGTCAGAGGCGGTGGTGTGGAGGATGCCGCTGAAAAAGAGGAAGAAGAAAAATGTTATTAAAAAGCACCTCTGGTGCCAGAAACTCAAGGCACCTACTCTATTTATTCAATCAACCTGTCATTAATCCGCTATAATTAGAATCTCTCACCACTACAAATGACATAAAATGACAACATTTTATAAATCACTGAAGACTGAAGATATCTACTCACCACGAGAGAAGGTTCATAAGGTGATCCTTAGTTTTGGGATCATTTCTGAGTGGTGGAACAGAGACATGGTTGGCAGCTTTCTCCCATGATTTGTCCAGATACTTCTTGCCATCTACTGCGAGGGCGGCAGCTGTTACCTCTCCATATACTACTCGACCTGGTAGAAGGGAAATGTTATTTATAACTTAATTTAACGCTGAAAAACCTTTAGGGGTGCATATTTGTGTCAGTTGAAGCTCAAAAACCTTTATTTCTAAGAGATTGCCTATAAGACACCCGTTTGTCAGACAGATTTCTTGTTCTGCCAAGGCCAGGCAGATCAGCGTAACGATGTAGGATTACTGGCTGGCATTAGGAATAATCCGTCTCAGCTTCCTTACTTACCTTCCTTTCTGGCTTTAGCAATAGCTTCGGATGCTGTGCTACTCATCACGTGTTGAACATACAATGGACTGTTAGCCTGACTAGCAATGGTTATGGCACGATTCACGGCTTCTTGTTCAAGCTGGAATCAACACAGATTACTTGAAGTCATCATAACCAAATGATATGAATCATTTAATCACTTGTAATTGATGATAAATTTGCAGCTCATAATCAGGCTCCGAGTTCACTCAAGAGTTCCATTTAAGCAAACATAGTCTTCGTCAGATCCGATTCTGATTGAAGTTATTAAGTGAATTTATGCCTGAAGTGCTACATGATTTTCGAAAGAAATCTGCCAAAGTCGCGCCGACACCGGTATTCTCGGTCATCCATTAAGATCTCTCAAAGCAAGTGAAGACGCAAGACGAGAATCTAAATACGCGTAAATGTACAATTCTCCATTCTCTACAGCACCGATACTTATCAAGGCCAAATAAGATTGTGAAATTACTAGCATCGGTACGATCAAAAAGGTCCTAACCTCTTCGGATCTTGACAGTAAATGACCCTCTGGTCCTCGAATCCCTCTGGAATATACTTCTTCAGCTTTCTGCAGAAAGAAAACAACAACAAGTTTGAGGACAAGGCTTTAAATCTTCCCGGAATTGCCAAACCAGCTTGATTTAATGGTATATTTTAACAGGTTACGGTAGCCAACTGATGCTGATTATACCATTGACATATTCGTCCAGCAAAAACTACATTTTTTTTCTTCTTCAATATTTTTCTGAATGGTCTGCTACATTCAACACGATCAACTAGTGCCTGAGTCACTCCTACTCCAATTCCTAGCAAATGAAATCTACACCGAGTAACGATTGATGGAGTGCTCCGGCATGACTAAACCATTGGAGGAATAGTCTCACGTTTCATGAAAAAAATGTGAGAAAAACAATACGAGTGGTAGTTTCTCCGGCTGGAGTCTGCCTCAAACTGGACGAATCGGCAGGTTGAAAGCAAATTTCTAATTGAAAGATCGAATGAATCTATGCCCCGTGGTCGGACTTGTCTTGTTACTGATTGTTGGTACTGAACCATCAGCAAGAACGCACTGTCCGCATGGCAGTGCTGTGATTGAGGGAGTTCATCTTCAACGTATCTTCTTTTTTACAAGTTGACTTGTAGAATCAGAAACCATGGATTCTACAGCATGGTGGGCAAGGGAGCCACACAGCATTCAGGCTTTTCTCTAAGTTAATTCTCCAAACAACATCAACCCCCACTTAACAGGCGATGACTCAATTGATATTCAGTAAAGCCTCTTAGATTTGGAGCAGCAAGTGTTAGTTTCTAAGAAAATGTTAGGTAATCAAGTTGTCAAACACATAATTGGCTATATCGTCAAAATGGATGGAGCTAATTGCATTTGGTTTTCTGTATTGTATAAAGTGTTAGGTACACTTTTGAAATCGTCTTACAGCAGAAAATGGCAAAAAACCTAGATATATGGCCTTTAAGAATAACACTGGAAAGATTCTTCTGCTACTCCAACCGAAATACAATGTACATGTATATGAAAGTACATCAAAATACCAAGAGAACTTTAATTGCTCACAATTTGAATCCAATCAAAATTCAAGCTTCGATTGATTGACTGGTGCAATCAAGCTTGTGTGGTCTACATATAGGCATGAGCATCGGGATGCAGCATGACTCACGAGATTAATCATTTCATATATCAAATACCGGATTAAGGTTTACGATGCAACAGGGAAAACATATTTTGTATCAACAGAAATATATTACAGTGTTTTAGATACTCGAACGTAACCGTATTACGACGGGGAGGCAGCATGCGCTTTGCACTACTTTTACCAATTATACCGCCATTTACCGAACATATCCCGCCAGTAAACTGATCAATATTAGGGGCACTTCATCTGCTGGAACAACAGTTTTCGTTGTCATCGTTCAAACAGTATGATAAATTGTCCAGACAGACTCAAACGATGTTCTGTTATAATCGGAGAAAGAAATGGTTTGGCGGCCTAGCCTATAGTTCTAGTAGATGTAGGCCTGGGTGGTATAGAACCTCCCGTGTTAGAAGCAATAACTGAGTAGTTGATCATGGGCAAGGATGTTGCCCAAGGCAGTAATATTGTTTGCTATGAATGCGCATGTTAAGAGCTAAGAAGCTTCAATGTTGGTAAGCTGTCATCACCACCACACCTTCTGCTGTAAACCTTTGGCGGAATGGAATAGGCTCACGTTGATTTACTTAGTTAGAAGTTTCATACAACCTAGTGCTTTAGCTTACAAGAGAAATCAACAACTCGATCTCACATCTGGCTAAGGCAGGTTCAACCTGTATGTACTTAATACGTCTTTCTACACAAAAAAACGATGCGGTGAGTTACATGCGATTTCTGAGTTATAAAAAGCTAGAGAAACATGATTTCTCTCAGCAAAAAGGTACCATTTATTCAATCAGATTCACCCTTAGCCACGAAAAAGCCCAGAACGATTCAGCCATGTTGCAAGAACAGGACAGGTAAACATAGTTATTTATAAAGTCCTCATTTTACAGCAATGAGTTACATAGTAATCTACCTCGGCGTACATTTTCTAGAAAATGAAAAATTAGATGAATTCCTATTGCTTACTTTATTACTGTGAGCAATTAAAGGCATCTTTTATACATATATTTACTTACAATATGAACAAGGTCTCCGTTTTCAGCATAGACCATTGGTAAAGCACCTAATTCCTTGCACTTTTTGAACACTTGGTACATTTCATCGTCTCTCAGCATGTGTGATTCCTTGAAGCCCATCATGACTTTGAAACAGTTGACACCTAAAGCAGAAAGAAAGATATCGTTACAGCAAAATGGGATTTCTAAGTTCTGATGAGCAACAATCCTGAATATTTGATTTCATATATCAACTCTTTTCAAACCCCGTTGGCAGACTATTAACTAAAGCAATGAAAAGTCCTATCAAGAGAAGCTTCCGCCTTTAACAATGTATCATGGCCTACTCCTTTCATTTAAAAAACTGAACTTAAATTTGACTGAACATTTTCAATAGTGGACTTTAACGATAAGATTCTATTCAGATCCCTGTGAATCCCGTTTTGGTACCATTTATACCGAGGGCACCTGTTGGTCTAGATTTTGTGTCTTGTCCATTTGAGGAACGTGAAGGATAAATGTATACGTTACCTTCTTCTTTACAAAGGACCTCCATATCCTTTTCGACATTTTCGTCCCATTTGGGAATACCAACAGCCAGGGAATAGTCACAGCAAACTTTTCCGTCTCCCCATTCTCGCCATTTCTTATAGGCGTCGACGAGCCTTGTATCTTTGCTGTCTAAAACTAAATCAACTGCAAAGAGGAAAGAAAGTAATAAGGACTATAAACTACAAACGGATGCCGTCACAGTTTCACCAGTCCTTCAACACTGTTACTTGTATCAATGATATATACACTCAATGTAACCTGATATCAAATATAATTTTATTCGATTTCACTAACGTGTTGCCTATAGCTAGCTATAGGGATGGTGCAGAATAGAGATTTGTTATCAAAAGACAATGATTACTTACTTATCATGGTTGTACCACCAGCAAGGGCAGCTTTGGTCCCTGAATAAAAGTCGTCCGCAACAGTAGCACCCATAAAAGGAAGCTGGAAATGTGTCTGTGTGTCAATGCCACCTGAAATATGCAATGGACAGTGAAGAAAATTAGCAAGGAGAAGCACTTAAGGACTAGTGTATGAATAGTAGTAATTGTTGCAGAGATATTCTTACAGTTGCCGAAAAATCATTTCACAGTTTTTCTTTTGTTACTGTACGGTTACCAAACGCACAGCCCTGTAGCAGGAGACATACATCATAATTCGTGTCATCCGTTGCGGTATGATAATCACAAGCCAAGGTGTCTCGAAATATTGTAAGAGACAATAATGATCACGTTATTGGTACAAATGTAATAAAGTGGTGCTTCCGAAGATTCATCAATACTACTATATAATGGATGTGTAAGCGTGAACGTATAACATCTACACTGTTTAACGGGAGGCAATGTTACCATCGTGATATAATAAAGTGCGTAATAAAGTGGTGTTCAGCAACCGTTTCCACAGAGTGAACTGCATGACTCAGCGTTACAAGGACGTTATATTCAGCACATCGCCAATCGATAAAATTATGGAGACCAAAGTGATCCCACCATATACAGAACTCTGTGGAATTTGTCCTGTCAAATTTTATGCTGTATCAGCATTTATTAAGTGATGCCGTGTATAAATCGAGCTCAATGACTAACTTCGACGATTTTTAGTTAACTTTCGTTTCTTAGACGATACTTGCAACTATTTGTGTCACATGACAAGAAACACAGATAGGATTTAATTTCATCCTCTTAGTGCTCACTTACCAGGCAAGACCAGTTTACCACGAGCATCAATCGTTCGCGTCCCACCCGGGATTTGAAGGTTGTGTCCCATTTGTCTGAAAAATATCATCAACAACATTACCTAAAATCAGGCAATTATGACATTCGGAAGGAAGTATCACGAATCATTCATTATACATACACACTGAAGCAAGTACACATGTGTAGTTCCATCATTTACTACATTGGCAAGCAACCAAAATCTTGATAGGTTTTCTACATCTTTACTTACTTAATGACTCCATCTTCGATGTAAATATCAGCTGTGTGCGTAAGGTCATCGTTGATTATCTTGCCACCCTTGATCAGCAGACGTGTTTGGGCACTCTACAAGAAGAAAGCAGAAGGGCTCAGAGGAAGAGTTGATTTTGAATTCATAAATTTCGTCAAATTTCTTTCATTGTTGTTATGCTTGGTGAATGTCAACATGAGAGGATGGTGCTCGAAAGAAAAGCCTTCGTCATTTTTATGATAACTGGAAACGCATTTAATTATTCACCCAAGCAGATAGATATCAGCGTGCCAATTAAATGGTGTGTGAGAGATGACGCCACGAGATGACGCCAACAGAATCGACCACGGAATCAAACTGTCTGTCAGCTGACTTCAGCAAGAGAGAAATCATGATAAGATCGCCCAGCCCATTTATTGACTGCGAAGCCAACCGTGTCTGGCGGAGCTTGGACAGCAACAAACTCAAAAGCGAAGCCACCATTTTCAAAGCTGCAAAAAATTTGTCTGCTTGTGTATGTTTTCTTTCATACAGAGTCTGCGAATACTACAATCGTATTTGTCCTTGAGGAAATTTTAACAAGAGGTTTCGATTCATGTTGAAATGTATACGGTTCCACTATCATGGAAGCTCTCTAACATATTTGATTATGATACACGTGTACAGTCGATATCAAACACCGCCTGAACAATGTCACCGCAGCTGCTTTAATTTGCTTAAACATGTAACAAAGCTACATTATGGTGGTAATCGATATTTCCATTCAAGAACTTGCATGAAAACTCTTTTTCAAACATGCCTCACGGATGGGGTTATACCCGGGGAGGGAATTATGGTGAGGGACGATTTTGGTTGAATGTGCATCATAGTATGATGCAATAAACTTATGAGAAGTTATCATCATGCGTTCTGATTACTGAGGAGTAGGCTTCAAGTGGTAACTTCGCCAGTGTGATATCATAGGAATTGGGAAGAACATCTCTGGGCTTCTGTATTGCGCGATGCAGACGTCAATGAATGGAATTTCAGTGGTTTCGCGTTGAACCAAGCGCGGCTATTAGAAACATAGGAAAGTAATGTAGGTTTGCCTTGTTCAGCCACCTTTTGCTTTCAAGGCTGTTGTTATTCCTTCCGTATATACGCGGGCGTCGAATAGTTATTACACCTTGATGGCAAGAGCGTGTTGGTTTGCACCTTCCTCTGCTCTGGTTCATTTGTTGATAGAGTAGTAGTTAGCCTTATCATTCCATCATTAGAGCTGGGCAACTGCAAACCTGAGAATATTCAACTAGAAATGATGCTGTTGTACGGGACTATCACAAAATAAGGTGATTCCAGAGTGCAACAACTGGTGCTTTCTCTTGCCTTATCAATATTAAGCCATACTTGAATTGTTGACGTCGACAACCCACGGTCTCTCGTTACAGAGCACGTGTCGGTCTTCCTATCGGAGTCATTGGTGTGATGGAAACATTGGCTAGGCCATGAATGAAATAATATTGTTGATAAAATCGTATGAGAGGTAGAAATCATGCAAGCGGTCATGGTAAAGCAGGCGCCCTGGGAAAGTTACGTTAAGAACTGAGCTTCAGATGGCTCTTTTTACCAGCAGGCGTTGATAGAGTATTTTTTCTTATTGGCCGGAGAACTAACATTACTTTTGAGTTATTATGCATGTAATTATCCGATGCTCGGAATGAACATGTATGAATCGATATTTCATCAAGTGCTTATACATGTACTCCATTGCCCCATTCTACATCTGTTTCAAATATCAAATATCAAGTAGCAATCGGAAGTCCCGGATCCGGCACGATGCGGTCGCCTCATGCCTAGAGACGTGGTATCTAAAAGTATGCTTGCAGTGATCGGCATCAAAGTGTGGGCAATTTGAACACGCTAAAGTCGCATTTTTATGCAGTCAACAAACCCTTTTCTCTCTCTTGATCAAGTTGTTTTGGTTGGAAAATTGCTGGTGGGAGAGACTGAACTGTTGATAATAGACACTGCAGAAAGCTTTGATCATTCCTTCAGGTTAGAAAAACCATTCCATTGCTTGGAAACTCAAGAACCACTGAACATGTGTCACACTTTCTATTTCTGTGCTATAGTGAGTTTTATCTGAGGCAAAAAAGACTTCATTTCCGTTCGTGAGTGCGTCTGATTCGATAAAGAATGCAGAGAATGCAGCAAGCATCGATGTAAAGAAAACTTAGTTAAAAAGTTTAACAAACAGATGGTTCACATTTGTGTACGTAGTTAACGAAAATGTGGACAACCTCAGCCATTGAATGCATATAATTAATGTGGTCTGACTGTAACAATAAAGAGAAGCCTTTACCTTGTGGTCATGGGCAGCGCTGAGCAGCCCGCTGCGACTGCAGTTGTTAAATTGACAGTAACCATTTTATTACTATAGTACATTGTCAGTACTATTCAGTATTGTAACTAATTCTACGACCTATATCTGATATTTTCAATCACTTGGTAAGTTGAGGTTGGTCATAGGTTGCAGTTAGACTAAAGGACCGGGCAGTTACGACATAATGAGGCATTTGTTATTTTCAAGTTGCTTGTTGTTCAAAAATCCTTAAGTCGAGGACACTCAAGCCCAAGCAGTGGTCGTTCTTCTCGACATCTGTGACTTATAAAGCCAACAAATTGAATAAAGAATACTACTATTTAACAAAGTAACAACTCAATAATAAAGCTGTTTGGCTTTGATTTAGAATAGTTCGAGGCGTATTAGAACAAGTATTTAGCTAAAGTAGGAATGCTAATACGACAATAAAGGCTTGTTAGCACAAGACCTAGCATGTATCATAATGACATTATGCCTCTTATCCTGTCTTTGGCTTGGCTAAGCGTAGACATGACTTGGGGTAACACAGTCACACGCTATAGACAGACGTCTCAACCAGAGATTGGATCGTCCATATGTGTAATGTGTTTATCAAAACTATAAACAGTGTCTAATCTGCGTTTCATTTACTTAAAGTTGAGATGCTATACTGTCCTCTAACTTGGGCTTTGATGAATCGATCATAGTTATACATTAAGTAATGGGTAAAACAGTATGATCGATACGACATCAGTTTATATGTACATTGTATATCATTTCTTCTCCTCCGCTCTGTACACCGACGACCTGTTTCGAAGTGATTCTGCTTGTAATCATTTCCGATTGTGGCAGTGTCCTCACTGGTCCTGGTCCATTCAAGCATCTCTCGTAGTACATGTATGTATAAAACCCAATAACAAAATAACATGGCCAGGTGGCACTCAAGCTTTTCCGATGATGTCATCGTCCTTAGGCTACCAAAGCAGATGACACCAGACTGATGCGCGCAGTGCACGGAGGAGACGCCAGGACATACAGACTCCGTCTCAAGTTGTGACGCATGGATGTCCTAATCATTCAACTCCCCATGTCCCAAGTTATAGTAGAATAGCCAACCATTGTACGACCAGTTGTTTATCAGCTGATGGTAACACTCCATCAACGGAATAGAGAGTTATATGAGGCTAATTTGCTCATGAATCGCTCATTATACGGAACCTAATTTTCCGGCATTGAAGCTGGATGACTCAATGCCAACATGTCAATAGGCGATATCGATTTTTTGCTCCGTCAAAGGCTAGGTATCTAGACGCTTTAAAAAGAATAGTGTCTGCTTGTGTTTTTAGACCGGGTTTTTGGACACATCCCGCCGCATGATGACCTAGCAGTGAGTCATGGATTCGAGACTTGGAGACATTCATGATTGTCTAGCGAAAATATTTAGGCAACGACTGAAGGAGAACTATCAGCTTGTCAAATTCGGCCAATAACCAAAATTTATAGGCTAGTCCTACATCCCCGTCACTTGAAATTAGGGAAATAATACCAACAAACCCTTTGAGAAAGGAGTCGGTGTCGCACGCGCATCTGGTTGCTGCTGCTGCGAAGTTCTAGTGAGCCCGGGAGTACGGCACCCGGGCCGGGGATATGACCAGCAAATACGTGGGTACCCCCAAAATATCGAGACAATCCAGGATGCATTCGCCCAGTTTTCTCCTCATAATACTCAGTTGGCACGAACCAACGTTTAGGTATTCCCCGCTATATTCACAATCAACTCCATACCGCATCCTTAATCATGACAGAACCACTGTGTGCGATACTGATCCATACAGTGTGTATTAAATATGCAGACACAAGCACACGATAGATGGAGAAACGCCATGCCCACTTAATAACACGGACGCTGCAAAACCTCGTTTAAAGCGCGCGGTGTGACGGCGAAGACCTAAGATCCTTACCTGCAAATGAAGGGGGACCTTTTTGAGGCCCTGAGTGGCTATTCCTTGATTTAGACGGCCGCTCATCCTGCTTGATATATATATCCACACTAGCCGGGTTTACAGGATTAAACCTACAGACAGGATATGACCTCACTCTCTATGTTAATGGCGTACATTATTCAGCAGCCTGAATGTTTATTAAGCAGATGGCGGGAATTTAAGTCAAATAGCCAGGCTATTTTGAGTTGTGCATGCTGGGTTTCTTGTGAGTCAGAGGCCCTGGCCGGGTGATGGCATGATGGATGGCTAACAAATTAGTTAATGAGAAGCAAGGTTATAGAGTTATTTGTGAAGATTAACCCTTTGATTGTGGTGGTCATATGCATATCTTAGAGTATATTGCCCCTCGCGACCAGTTCACTCTCCTCGGATTCCGGCAATGATAAATGTATTAGGACCCGGCCTTAAGAGGACTGTGACAGGAAGTTTTGTCCGAACAGACAGTACCTTGAGTTAAAGGGACTTTAATTTTGCGATATCGGAACCTTGAGTGTCAATATGGATGACAACATCCAGATGATACACTTTCTTTTGCCTAACTTGGTATAGCAACGAGTGCAGTTATTGGAGAAGCTATACTGTAAGGTCGGCATGGAGCCGTCTCGTTTTTCTTGATAGGCGATGGAAGAACGCAATGGTACGCGTCATGCAATGATTCCATTTCATTACATCACTGGTCATTAATTCCATTTGGAAACTGTCCACCAATCGCTGTTCAGTTGTTGGGGTGCAGACTTTTTTTGTCTGACAAATATCCTATTGTGCGAGTTGTCACATTTTCGTCTACGCGCGGTCACATACGCAGAAGCCATGTCCGTCCGACCCATCTCGGTATAAAACGTATTTACGACTTTCCAGTCTTTTCAGCTCGGGAAAGCGTTATGGTGGTGTGCAAGGGATAGCAGTCCTAGGGCTGATAGTCCGTGTAACAATAGCCCGCATTGCTACATGTTTTGGTTAGGGTTAGCGGTACAATAGATCATGCTGCTTAATTGATCAAATACAATGCTACCGGACTATGACTCCAGGGGGACTATATCCGCTGTCACAGTGGAACAATCCATCATGAAGACAGATCAGTGCTCAATCATGGTGCTAACTCTGGGCGATAGTGGGGAACAATCCATCTCAGACAAAACATTGCTAGCCCTGGACGATGGCGTTTCGGGGGAACAATGCATCTTGAAGACGTACAGATCAGAGCTAGATCTGGGCGGGAGCTATCCAAGTACTATGTTGTGTATTGGGGCGACGAACCACCCATATTTTAAGACAAGTTAGTGCTAGCCAATGACTTCTGCATGACGGATAATGATGTATTCGGGAGCAATCCATCGCTCGAAGCGGAGACCGATCAGTGCCAGCTAGCTCTGGGGTAACAATCCATCTAAAGATGATCAAGGCGAGAGCGAAATTCACAGCACATGTAGTCATTTTTGGTACACTGCAAAGCCCACCAGGAGCCGTTCTAACCGTCTCCACGGGATGGTATTTACACATATGGAATGATTCCACTAAAGTGTACACAGAAGCTTGAATCCTCTCTTTCATTCTCCTGGTATGATGTAACGGCAAATGACGAACAAACCTTCTATTTTTGGCCAACAAATATAATTCACTAACAAGTTATTTTTACAAAAAAAGTTATTTTATTGTAAAAACATACTGGTAATAAACAACTGCCACTGGCATAGCACAGCTAACAGCAAAACCATGAAATGCACAAATAATATGCCATTAACCAAATGGAGACATTATGAATCATGCTTTTCTGTTGCACAACATAGCGCAGGGGCTTCGAGATTGAGACTATGATGGCTATAACCTTAACACCCCTTACAGGTCTATTTCCCACAACATTCACAGTCCTTACAATTCTTTTCCCCAGAGACAAAATCCTGGTAACACAGTTTAATAGCAAACTTGAGTTGTGCCCCTCATCAATTTCTCTCAATACCATTCCGCAGAATCCCCACTTTCAGATTATCAATCATATATTTTCTTCAGCAGCATCAGTAGACTGGTCCATCATCCAAGGCATCGTCCTCATCATCATTGCCATAATTCTCTCCATTATCAAAATAGTTCAGATTGTAATCGGTTTCCTGTAACAGAAAGACGAATGTATTGGCAATTAGTATTGATTAGAATGGCTGTCTAGCCTGTGATATAGAGAAAACTTTACTAATGAGAGAAATATATTGAAACTGTCCCTGCATTGTGGTTGTGACTTTGTCCTCCAAAGACCAATTTGGGATAAACACCTCGCAATCTCTATTTGAATGGTGGCAAAAGAATACTTTAACTTTGTATCCACCATCAAAACCTGAACTTACCTCTTCAAATTCTTCATCCTCTCCAAGCTCTAATTCTTCCTCTCCCTCATTCTCCTCCTCATCTTCCGACTTGGCTGCCTCGTCCTCCTCACCCGATTCATCACCCTGCTTTGCCTCCTTTTTCGCCAAGTCCTATAATAACAACCAAGACACTCCAGTTTCTAATGAACTTATAGCAGAACTAATGCTCAATAATACTTTGTGTATGAGTCAAGAGTAACTCATTTACCCAACACTTCATTTGACACCAGTTCCACAACCTGAATGAACTTTACAACAATCTTGGTCAACTGAACCTGTTCTTTCACTCTGTCTTCTGGTAAGGATAGTTCTTTAGATAGTCGGCACAGAACGAAAGTCATGCGCTGAATTGGCCTGGTGCTTGCGTCTTTTTAAAATGAACTCACACCACGACTGTCGGTCTCCCAAATCACTTGGCATCCCAGATCTCAAAACTTCACTTTGGTGGTACATTCTTCCCAAAAACAGGTTACCCACCAATACACACCTCTAAAGTTTTGTCAATCATCTTGTCAAGGACATCACCCTTCTTTGCCACGAGTTTTGGGGCAGCAACCACAGTTTTTTTGCCTACTCGTTTCTTTTTGGCAGCAAGTTCTGCGGGAAAGCGAGTCCAGTCTGGAAGACAATACAAAAGTGAAAGCACATTACAACAAAAAATGTTATGGTGTGCCCTGCACACGAAGCCTGGCTTACAAATTGCAATTTCGGGGACAAACAACTCTGGATGTGGTCCGCCATGACTGCAAATAATCAGCATCATAAATATGTGTGATCTTGTACATGTATAATATTATCATTTGAATAATAAGTTTTCAAATCATATTTTCAATCCACTCACACCTGTGTGCACGCATATGCAAAATGGACCAGTATTTACAAATTCCCATTCCCTCGTGCGTACATGCTAAATGAACAGCCGTAATGAAAAGTAATAGACATAAGAGCACAAGAACATTTTATTTGCCCAAACTAATCTGACCACTCACCTGGTTCCCACCTGATATTACTGTCTCCATTCTGGTTCAGTTGGTATTTGTCCGAATATCTTTCCACATCACGTCTCCTTTCAAGTGGCTTGATAAAGAATGGTGACTCTCTGACTGTCCCTCGGAACTCTTGCTTCAGGGCCAGGAGGTAATCTAATTCTTCTCCAGTCTTCAGAGGAGCTGGTTTGAATTGCAAGGGCTTGAAAGTAAAATACCTATGGTTATAACTCAAGGAGCATTATTATGAGTAATTGGTGCTAAAACATACGAGACTAACATGTCGCTTGATGACATAATCGTCGCCCCATCCCCCCCCCAGATGAACAGTGTTTTTTTTTTGTTCCAATATTTTTACATTTTTACAAACATTTCTTTATTCAGAGATCTTTGAACCCATCATCAAATACTGAGAAAAGGAATAGACTCCGACCTGTTGAAATTGACCTTTTGAACTGAGCAGTTTTTGACAGTTTTGGTGACTCACAGGATAAAGTGGTGGTGGCTCTTGAGAAGCTGCTGGAAGCGAATCACCCCTTCCAAAACCGAGACTCTCTATGTTGAATGAGAGACCTCTTCCACGGCCACGCCCTCTTCCGGCCATGTCAACTTCTCACCAGCATACAAAACCAGACTTTACCATCTATTTCATCCCCAAGTCACTAGTCAGCTGAAAAAAATTAAGCCTTGCAATACAACCATGACTAAAAGCTTCACAAAGACCGTAGGTGAAACATGACTGGTCAGCCCCAGAACAACAAACATTGCATTGTCGAAATTCTCTATTTTGTCAACAAAATGTATAGTACTACTACGACACCATGTATCATTGTATGTCATTATGTACACAGTTCCATACATGTCATTATGTACACAGTTCCATACATGCAACGCACAGTTCACACGACACAAATGCCATTAAAATGAAACTGCAATGGGTACTTCGAGACGCTAATGAGGGAACCGAAAAGTTCTATATTTTACATCAGTATCGACTCATATAAATAACTTCGCACTGTACACAATATAAATATGTGCAACAGTTGGTACATTTTACGGTATTTGTGAAAAATGCAGCAAAAATTTCATTTTTCGTGGCAGCCGCCATCTTGTGACCCGACGAGCAGTCATTAACTGAAATGATTACGACAGAAAAAAATCTTGCTAACCAGCATTTTTCAGACTGTAATTGATATTTCGATCATAATTTAACCTAATAGACAGTTTTAATTAAAATAGTACACTTGAAACATGGCTATTGTGGATTTAAAAAGATTAAAAGAATGTAAATAATGAGTGATCCCTAGTAAAATGTGTCAAGGTCATATTTTCGCGCATGCGTGCTTGATCTAAAAACTTTGGAATCTACTTCGCTTATGAAAGTTAGTGTTTGCATCTTAAGGGAATATACGATTTTCTGCTATTTAATTATCAAAATGCAAGGTTATGATAACGTACAAATAATCTCTGAAGAGAATACTTCAGCGGCCACTTGTTTTCATGGACGTTAACACTCTCATTTAGGGTCAAATTTGCTGGGATTGCAACAAACGAAGCCAGCAGCAACGACAACGTCCAGGCCATCACATCTAGGCCTAATATGCTAGGCCTAGGGCCTAGCTCTGAATGAACTTAAAATGTCAGAGTGACATAATTCATCATCAGATGATGATGACTTGACTTGTTGTGCCGACTCTGTCTTGCATATCTGTCAGTGAAGAACCAGTCACAAGGGACACAGTACCAGCAAACTTTTTTGAACGGGTCATCCTATCCTAGTCCTATCATTATCACGATGTTCAACCAAACTTAACTTGATCTCCATTTAAGAGTAGACTCCAAATTGATGATGTGGTCCCTGAATAGGGCCTGAGGTACGAGTCTCCCCCAAATATAATGCCAAAAACTTGTTCCTCATGTTGCAGTTCCTCATGTTGGCATTGATGTTATTGTTGTTGAGGATTATTTTGAAACTTGTGGACTGGATACTTTTTCATCTAGGCTATTGCAGGTTTGTTATGAAACTTAAGTAGAACATTTTCCATCCAGATTCAGAAGCTGAAAAGAAGAAGTCCTGAAAGCCAGGACCAGGCAGCTTGCAAGAGCCAAGAGGTTGATCAACACCGTTGACAGGCAGACCAGAACTATTAACAGTCATTAGCCACAGTCCTCTGGAAATAAGAAATATCCTTATTTGCAACCATGGCAGCAGCTACCGCATATGTGCGTCCAGCTTATAGTCTACTTCACAGAGTTGGACACAGTAAAACAACAGGTATTTATACCGCTTGACTTGGCCCTGTGCTTGGGTGGAAAAGTTGGAGACAGACCATAATGAATGGAGGATTCATTTTTGATCAGATAATTCTCAGCCATTTCCAGTTGATGTGGTTGTGGTTGGTGGTTGGTGGTTGGCTGAAAGTCATGAAATCTTGTACAGAACAGTCTCACAATGTTTGCTTAATTGAACTTGCTTTTTTCAGTTCCTTGTTTATCAAAATTACGAAGGTCTGGAAGGGACACTGATCTTGGCAGTGCCATCCATCGATACTTTCTGCTGTCATCACCAGTCCCTGTTCGTCATGCCAGCACAACATCTAAAAATGGAAACAACCCGCCTCCAGGAGATTCTTTTGGTGGAAGGAAGCCACCAACCTCTGGCAAGGGTGGTGGAAGTGGAGAGAAGGACGGAGGCAAAGGAGGTGGTGGACAGTTATGTTGTCCCAAGTGTGGGGATCCCTGTACACATGTGGAAACATTTGTGTGTAAGTTTAAGACAGTCTTCTCTGATTTGATGAAACTCTTCGGCAAGGAAGATGAAGGCAGATATATCATTGTTACAGTTAGAAGTTTTTTTTTCTTTATTATTGTAAAAATGATTGTCCTTAGAAGAAAATATGCTGGCTAATTTCAGTTTCTAGACAGAACCAGGACAAGTACATGTCTTTTTGATGATTGATTTTATTCTCCCATTTTATACATTTTCATTTTTGTGCAAACCTGTTCTTTTTTCAGCCTCAACACGCTTTGTGAAATGTGAAAAGTGTAATCATTTCTTTGTTGTCCTGTCTGAAACTGATACAAAAAGGAGCTTGAAGGACAATAGGGATGAGAGACAGGGGCCAAAGAGAAAACCACCTCCACCCCCTAAGAAGGTATGTGCGTCCAGCCAATTCCATTTTAAGTGTCAAGTCATCTACATTTCATTTAACTTCCATCTGATGATGAACCACTGAGAGCAGTGTGTCGAAGATACCTGTATGCTGTTTGTACAGTTTTGTAATCTTGTTATCCTATTTCCTTTCCTTTCTTCAGATCTACGAATATTTGGATAAATTTGTTGTTGGCCAAGACTACTCTAAGAAAGTTTTATCGGTTGCGGTGTATAATCATTACAAGAGGATATATCACAATATACCTAGTGCTTACACAAGTACACTGTGTCAGCCAATACCAAACAATGCTACTTTTACCCCAAAAGGTGAGTGCCACCTGATCAGTTAAAAAACAATTTTGGATTTGACAACCAAAAATTCTCGCTCCCATGCATTTAATAGTAGTACAGGAAACGTCTCATGTAAGAAATATATTTGGAAGAAGAACTTTTATAAACATAGTAGCATGAGATCAAAAGTAGGTAATCAAGTAATGCTAGAAGTTGGGCCGTTTAACATTATATTTCCTTTGGTTTCAGAATTGCTACAAATAGCTGGCATTAGCCACGGCAGTGCCCTAGGACCGAGCAGTCTCCAGCACCCTCAGCAACAGCAGCCAACTGAAGAGGGCAATAAGAAACCAAGTGATATTTTAGATGCCACAGATCATGATTTGAAGTTGGAAAAGAGTAACATTCTTATGTTGGGACCAACTGGATCTGGTGAGTACTTGGGGAGTAATAGTTGTTTTTTCATCTGACATCAGATGACAGATGTTGTTACCATAAAGGTAATCACTTACAAATATGACTGAACTTTCAAGACTCAAATGGTCTCTATTTTTCAGGTAAAACGCTTCTTGCACAGACATTGGCCAAATGTTTGGATGTGCCCTTTGCTATCTGTGACTGTACCACCCTGACACAAGCAGGGTATGTTGGTGAAGACATTGAATCTGTGATAGCCAAACTCCTACAGGATGCTAACTACAGTGTGGAGAAGGCTCAGCAAGGTAAATCACTTAGCTAGTCTGCTATATTTACTATCCGTTGCATTAGTGGTCAGTCATCACTGACACTGTCAGCACAATGATCAATGCATTTGGCCCTATGGTCCATGTCATGTTCAATAAATAGGTCAATAACTAAGCCTGGATCAGTTGACATGGTCATCTGAGACTGATTCAGCTCTCTCAAAATCTAGGTTTTCAGTGTTGTTGCCAGTTCAAGTACCAATGCCAATGATATTCATTTCTTCCTGTAGGTATTGTGTTCTTGGATGAGGTTGATAAAATTGGTAGTGTTCCTGGGATCCATCAGTTACGTGATGTTGGCGGAGAGGGGGTTCAACAGGTAAGACTTCCTTGCCAAGCATACTGAATAGACAGTACGAAGGTTAAAGTTTAAAGTAGTTTGATAGATACCTCTACCCTTGTTGATATCAGATGATGAACTCACAATTTATACTTTTAAAAAGGAGTCATTCACCCAGTTGGCAAACACAGTTGAACGAATATTCCAAGGACTGGAAATCAACGTGATTAAAGATCAATCTTAATTTTCCTTATTACAGGGTATGTTGAAGCTCCTTGAAGGAACTGTGGTCAATGTTCCGGAAAGAAACTCAAGAAAGCTACGCGGAGAGACGGTCCAAGTGGATACAACAAATATTCTTTTTGTGGCCTCTGGAGCCTTTAACGGTCTTGATAAGATTGTCAGTCGGCGGAAACATCAAAAGGTAGGGTAATATGACTGCATTTTTGAGGCTGCAATCCATGAAACTAATCATAGAAAACAGATTTGATGTAACTGCATGAAATGATATATTGCTCATAGTCTAATATCATTTCAGTACCTTGGTTTTGGAGCCGAACAACACGAAGCACAGGGTCGTCGAGCAGCAACGGCTGCTGACAAGAAAAGTTACGAGGACGGTGAAGGTTACGAAGATGCTCAACAAGACAATGAGGAACGTGATAATCTCATTCGTAATGTTGAGGCACGAGATCTGATCGAATTCGGTATGATCCCAGAATTCGTTGGGCGGCTGCCTGTGATTGTTCCATTCCATAGCCTGACTGAAGATATGCTGATTGAGATTCTCACCAAGCCACATAATGCCCTTATACCACAGTATCAGGCGCTTATGAAGATGGATAAGGTATGTATGTCGGCCAATTGGTGACTTATAAGGCTTGGGTTACATAGGCTTCACATTGTCACGGTTCGTGTGTTACTTGTCACAAGCATGTTGATCATGTATTGACTTCGGCTTGTAAACATAAAAAAAGAAGTGTGCTCAATATGTCAAGGCTACAAGTCGTAGTCCCACTAGAAAAAGGAACATAGCCATTTAGAGACCTGTAGGAATTGCATTATAAAGATGTCTTTTGTTTATCTTTAGTGTCAACTTGAAGTGACCCCAGAGGCTCTGAGAGCGATTGCCCACCAGGCTTTAGAGAGGAAAACTGGTGCTCGAGGCTTGAGGTCCATTATGGTAAGTTTGGAGTGTAGGTCTGCTTTTATAAGTGAAGGAGATTGCTCAGATGGTGTCTTCGAGAAGCACCTTCCTCTCATGTCATTTGACCGTTGATTACATCTTTCATGTAGATGTGCATTTAAATGTGCCAGTTTTGGCATTTCTGCTGAGAGGTGAACTGATTATGTTGCTATAAACTCTCTTAGTCTGATGTTAATCATATGTTTTTCAGGAAAGCATTCTCCTCGATGCCCAGTTTGATGTTCCAGAATCAGACATTGTACTCGTCAAAGTGACAGCGGAGACTGTGAAATCGAAGGCGCCTGCAGAATATATCCGTGCATCTCCCGTTACCTTAGAAACGGAGGAATCAGACTATCAGCAGGGCGAGGGCGTGTCAGCGTCATCGTATCAATAAACTTTTATAGATCAGAAAAAACGGTGTATTTCCAGAAAATAAACAATTAATTCAAGATTTATAAACTCTTAGCATTGAATAAATTGGAAGGTACAATTTTTATCTCTGCCATTGGACACTACAAAAAAATTTCTGGGAATAGTACTAAGATTATCATCAGCTCATGACTTGACTAGTCAGTTTTGGATGTGTCAAATATCATACGGATACAACTGTTCCAGCAAATGCCCTTGGTTGTGAATAGGTGAAAATGTCTTGTAAATACTGTAAATTAATAAGGAGTTCTGTTATCTCTTGTAAGGAGAAGGTGTGTACTTCACTATGGTCGCTGGGGTACTTTTTAACAAAGGAAAGAAGAGTCCATTAATCATCTGCTTCTGTAGATTTTGTGTATCTAAAATTTGCCCTCTGATATTTTTGTAACAGATAACAGTGAAATGCGAATGCTTTTCATTGTAAAAACAAGTAAGTTAATATTTGATGGGTTTGATAAGTACCACATGTACAGTAGGTGTCAAAATAAATGTGATGTGCTTGAATGTATTAAATGGCATCAAAACCATCATTCAGAACCTAATTAGATCCTAGTCCTATAAGTGTATCGTGTTTATCTTGACACCTAGTATGAAAAATGGTTTTACATTTGCTTTTATCACCACATAATCTCCACTTTTTTCCCTTGTGTTGACAAGGTGATATTGTGATAGGTATTTTGTGCTCTGGAAATAAATGATATCAGTATACTGGGAGTATTATGTTCATTTTGTTAAAGGACCAACAGAGTTATGAAGAGAACTATTACCAAGCTGTCGGCTGCCCAGTCACCTTCCACCCTACGATGGTAGGTTTCATCATCAAATTGCACAATAAATGGGAAAATTCAAAATCTTTTTGAATTATCACACTACATGTATTCCAATTTTGATCCCAACTGGACCCAAGTGAGCCCTCGCAGTGATCAACTGTGTGAATTAATGCATGGAGGACATACTGCACAGAGGCGAGGAATGGCAACATACAAGTTAATGATGTCGGAAAGTTGTTCTCAATCACAAGACAGTGACAATACTGGCAATAAGGTTAGCACCATGCTTTCAGGGCCGACTGCCCTTTTATAACGGTGCCGATAGACATTAGTAGTCATTACAAAAGTCTTTTTTGGCATCGGAAAACATTTTGTTCCTCAACATGAAAAAAGTGACATAGGATGGACATTACATTCACATCGGATCGACATCTGCATATTGCAGGAGCCAAGAGGCAAGAGGAAAGTATGAAGTTTTTTAAAATTCCATTCTTCCTGGAGCTCCAACTGGCCACCTCTGGAGGTGTCTGCCTTTCCAGCTAAATGCTCTAAGGTGGACAACCGACGATCCTAGTGTTGCACTGGACATGATGTGACAATGCTTGATGGATATAAGCATTGGAGAGTTCTCCTAAAAACGTTCAAATGGAAGTCTTCACACACTGCATTGCGGTTTAGCTTAACTTGGTAGGGACAAAGAACAATAACATATTCAAACATTGAGAGAAGTACAGAACAAAAATTTGGGAACAATCTAGACTTTAATTTTAAAAATTTTATGATAGATAAACACGTTACAATATTTTTGCAAAACTGAACATACAAACGAACGGACTTAACTGAACAACTGGAACTATGACTATGGAAATATCACTCATTGACTCACCGGTAGCAGTGCATATAAATGAGACCTTCTCCTCATTTCCTTTCACACATAAGAATTGAATTCTTAAAAACATATCTATCTTGGAAAGAGCCCTATTTCATGGTCACCTCAAAAACCTTCCCCTAATACTATGTACAATTCTGAGATCAAATACCTTGTGGTATAATTCATGAATTGGTTTATATCTAGATATACATGTAAACCAATATCTATATCCACAACAAATACATGTACATTGCACTATGAAGAACTAGAAATACTTTGAGCAATATCAAATTACTAAAATAGCATTGAAAACTGGCAGCAGACTACACTAGACTCCTCACATTTGGTGGGGCTATCACAGTCTTTCTAGCTATCACTGCCCATGTATAATCTCCTTATGGTTTTATTCATCACAACTTCAACACCATGATCAATAGGTTTGATTATGAATGGGATGCTAGCCAGCCCTATACACGTCGTTGTCCATTTCCTTACAGTTGGAGGAAGACTGGAGGACCTCTTTAGTAGGAATGCGCTGAGAGCACATACTCGATTGATTGTGAATCCTGGAACTGCTACTGATGCAAATCCCTGCCAGATGACGGTGTCGGCTACACATTTCGTGACTTCTTTTCCTTTGCTTGAAGCATGAAATGTAGGTCTCTGAAAAAAACCACAATAACTTTATTGCATGCGCTAAAGCCAAGTCCCAAACGTTTTCGAAGTAAACTTGCTGTTCCCAATGTTGGTGCTTATAGTTTCCTTAATGAATGAACACTGCAGAGATATTCTCTGCAAAGACTCGAAGTGGCACAAGTTAAGAGTTTTTACTGACTTCGATTCAGTTGGCCAACTTTCAAATCTCACCTTTGAGGTCCAGTATCCTTCATTCACGGCATGTGCTAACACATAACCACTGGCAATGACATAGCTGAGATTTACAACAGAAACTGGGATCAAGGGTCGGAAGGATTCACCAACTTCATTGGCATAACCTGAAAGAAGAATTCACCAGTTCAATAGCGGTAGGCCTGGTGGCAGATGTTGTGTCAAGCCCTTACCTCGGCACGGACTGTGTTACAGTGTGACTGACTGAGTGACTGACAGTGCAGAGTGCTAGTGACTGGACATGCGGACAGCGACACTCATGCACTGATTGACTGAATAGTGAATTCGAGAAGTGAAGACATTTCGCTTTTCGGTCTGAAGTATGAGGATTAACAAAACAGCACTCAATCAAACGCTTTGTCGTTATCTACCTAAGTATCTTAAACTAGTGTCCTTGTAAATATCAATATGGTTTTCACACCGAGCATTAGGAGCTATTTTTAGTCGAACTTTTGAACACTCCGAGCAATCAGAGGAAGCCATAACGGGAAATTCATGAATGCTATCTAACCAGTACCAATATTTTCAACCTTGCCTTCAGGAGACTTTATTTAAAGACTTTAAAGCCACATTTTTGGTACTTTTTCTTGTTCATGATAATGTTTGACACAATACTGATAATTTAGAATCACGGGCTTACTTATAACGGATTTATACAATGGAATTAGAGATTTAGAAATAGCTGTCTGGGGTCGTGGTTGTAGGAAATGGTACTTGTCCTAAATGTTGATGACTCTGATATCTGACAGGCGGAGCCAACACGAAAAAGCGTTTTCCCACCTACATGACCTAAAACCAATAAACTTCTTATCTTATGATCTAGTCATACCCCAGTTATTTAGCATCTTTTCCAGGTAGATGATCTAGCCATGCCCAGGAAGATATCTCCTTGCAGCTTGATGCAGGTGTGCCTGCAAAGTATTGCTGGAAACATGGACAAACTGTGGTGCAAGGATTATGAGAAGAATTTTGGGGGCAAAGGCTTGGTCTTATATACTCTTGGCCCTTTTGAGTACATGGGTAAGCTTATTGAATTCTGGTTAATCATGACTGATAATCTACCACAATTGAACTTGAAATTAAAACTGGAAACTGAGAACATGGTGAAATCAGATGTTTCCGAAGCAGTTTCTGCTCAAGAGTCCATGTCCAGGATTATAAAGCATTTTGCTTGCAATGACTTTCAGGCTTTACTATACTGGTCAAGAGAGTTTCTCAATGATGATTGACCATAAAAAAAATCATTGATCTTGGCAGGAACTTCTTTACAATGACATGTTGATGCTCATGTAATGATTGACATTTTACTTACAGATAATGAAATGATTCAAGGTGTTATTGACAACTTGACCAAGAGTCAGAGACTGCGACGGATCCATCTTGATCTGTTGATCACTTCCAGACTGAGACGCCTTCACATCCAGCTTCCTCCCACCATACCAATCAGTCCTGTCATAAAAATGGTTGCATACAGATGCCAGGTCAGTGGGTAGAACCAATTACATGTTAAGAAGTTGTATAGTACTGTGTCAGTCAAAGAGGTTTTTGCTCCATTTCCAAGGTTCAATCCCTAAAATGGAATGGGACACTTAACTTCAGTTGTGATCCCCTGATTTAATGGCTCCTGCTTTTCAGAGTATGGACCAAGGCGTAATTGCCATGTTTAGCCCTGGTAACGAAAAAAGCAGTTGGCAGTACTCTTTAATGCACACATGGGATATAATTGTACCACCTTTATGCCTTAATTCAAATTGTTCTCCTAATTTTCAGCATCTGGTAGAATTGTCGCTCTTCTTGGGAAGCGGCAAGTGGAGTAGCAAGTCACAGTCAACAAAACATAGCAGTCTCTTGATGGAACTAGTCCAAGGTTTACCAAACATTACGTACCTCAACTTCAGTGAGAGTAGCTGTGGCGATGATGTCTTGGCAACAATTGCTTTGTTTTGCAAGAAAATCAAGGTTTTGAAAGTCAAGGGCTGCCCAGTAACCGATTTAGGGCTCAAGAATTTGTGTTTGGACAGTGAAAATGACAAAAAGTGCCACTATTTGCATACTTTGGATGTGACGAGGACAGCAGCAACAACCACAGGACTCGCTGAAGTAATTGACAAATTGGAAAACTTGCAGTTCTTGTACCATGATGACACTGGTTTGCCGTTGTGGCATCTCAATGGTTGGGAATACCAACAGGGAGTAGTTGAGCCAAAGAACAAGAAATATAAGTTACAGACTTTGAAGTGTCACTTCCCAGACGAGCATATCACTTTCGATGAATCCGTTGCCATGTTTGACATATTTTACAGATATTGCCCATTTTTGACAACAGTTTACTTGGTTAATCCACCAAGTAATGAAGCACTGTTGTGCTTGTCGAACTTGAGACTTAAAGATCTTACCTTAGCATGTGACAGTGGTAGTTCACTGATCACTTTTAATGGTGGCATCTGTCCACTTCTACAGAAGGTTGGTCATACTCTGGAGAAGTTGGCTTTGGGTGATATAAACCGAATAGATGTTGGTGTGATTGGGCTGCACTGTAGAAATTTGTTGCACCTTCAGCTGGATTTTTACGATCTCAGTGAAGTACACTTGGATTTTACCAGCAGTGAGACACTAGTTTGCCAAAATGACATTAAACCGTTCACAAAAATCCAGAGTATAAATTGCCGCATAGAAGGCATAAGCATTGGTGATTTCTCCTACGTCCTGCAGTCTCTCTTGTCTGGCTGTGCTAGTTTGAAGTCCCTTTCACTACATCATTTAGACTCATTCTCTGACAATTTGTTACAAGAGGTGTTACTCTGCAATAAGATGCAAGATCTTGAAGAACTGTACTTGACAAGTTGTGACAATGTCTCCGGTAATGTGATTGAAGACCTCCTCAGGAATGACAACCAGTTGTGTAAAATGGAATTGATCAACTGCAAGCATGTGTACAGGAGACATATTGAGAACATGTTGATGTACATTAAAAGGAATAAGTTTGATGTAACATTAAAGTGGTTATAGATCGGCATACCAGTACAACTGTATTCAACTGTGATTCCAACTGTATTCAGCATTTAAAGGTATCATTCCACTAGATAATGTTGGTGCTACTGTTAAATATATTATGATATTTTATCCCACTGTTATCATGACATGTATATGTTACAATTTTCCAAATGATTTAAAATTATAAACTTGTGTTTGTATCAGAAGCTTCTAGATAAGAATAAATATTCATACAGAAGATATATCATAAACTTGGTTGTATTTAGATACATCTGAAAGCCACTAGAGCAGTTCTAGAGATTGCGGTTGATTTCAGATGTCATCTTTTTCTATATTGTCAACTTTGCCCGATTCCAGTCTTCAAAGATTGAGACAGACAGAATGACACATCCAGATTCAAGATAAGAGACGTCTGCTGTACCAACTATCTGTACAGCTGACCTATCAAGATCATTTCTTAAGGATATGCTCGCACAACTGACAAAGTCACAGCTTCTAATCAATAAGATAAGACAGTGTCACATCCTCTGAATACCAAAAGAGATCTCTTCAGCCCCAAATCCTTTATAGAAAGCTGGTGAAGTAAGTGCTAGCTAGCTGGAGTGTGCTTATAGACCAATCGTCTTCACTATCACTGCTGTCTTGCATGGATTCCATTCATTCCAAATTCGTCTTTTCACGATAAAATCACAACCAGAATGCAGGGAGAACTCCACTTTGAACACTCGCCTCAGAGGCACTGCTAGATATGCCACAACCACAGAGAACAACTCCCCCATAACCACACTCCGGCGCAGTGAAAGTACTGTGGTGAGGCGGTCTTACTGACTGTGCTTGAATATTGTCTTCGCTTTGGAGAATGCCTCAAGATTTCTCTACTCAGCAGGAAAGGATAATATCAAGTTAATGAAACACTTAACGCCATCTTACACGACTTTTACTGTTTATTATAAAGAAATGTACATGCACAACTGAATTTCTACTTGAACTTCACCTTGAATTTCAATACTGGTACTTCTTTCCACTCCCAAGACCTCCAAAAGTTGCTCCTCAACAAAGAACTCGCCAAGAGAACACAGACTATCTACCATAATGCGATGCTATGCAACACTGGTGTAGTCCAAAATATTCAGTGTCATTATTTTTTGCAGTCATTGTGTCAACATGATTATCTTTTACAAAACAAGCCTTTTCAAGATTCTTCTAATGGCTTCTATCTATTGTAGCAAACATTTGCTGCTGACACATCACTTGCACCACACTTCATAATCGTCAAGAGGGTCTTGGTTTAGAGTACTGAAAATGAGAGAAAATGCATGAGGATCACATATCATATCATAGATGGAGGACACTGAAAGCGGGTGTAGTAGTCAATTTTGAGGTTTTCTATGCAGTTGCCCGATGGGGAAGTGTTTGAAATTGTCTGGTTGTTTGTAACAACTGGGCAGTTGCAACGCAATAAGTTTCATGTCAAAACTCAAGAATTTCTCCTTGTCCTACTTTGATTTATGAAGAAAAGAACATACCTTTTTTACAATCCATTCTGCATCTTCCACTGCCCTAGCTATAATCTGCCTCACTCGGTCAGGGTCAGACTCGTCAGCATGGCTTCTGTAGCTCTGAAAAAAGACAGATCCAGTGGTACTAGCAATCATAGTTGTGGTATGTTCAAAGCCCATTTTTCTTATTTTTTACCCTGCAGGAGCTATAATTGTACAACATTAGCTTGGTGACATCATCTTGATAAAATGTCCGATGCTGGAGCCATGTCAAATGAACCGATTGTGACTTTGTCTCCATCAAACATCTCTCTATATTGACTCTACTCAGTTGGGACATGTCTCATCCGGTTTTGACATCGTTCAGACCAGACTGTCACAATGGTTCAATCCATGCAGACTGGAAAGGAAACGAGCAACGAAACAATTTATCTCATTAAGTGACTTGCTCAAGGACAGAACTTGCCACTGTCTAGCAGTTCAACTCGTCAACATCAGATGGCACCACCATACGGTAAAGAAAATTCCTTCTGCTTTTGACGCTTCGTTCAGCTTACCTGCCTAACGTGGTGCCTGTAGTGGTTCTGTGTCTCCTTTGGGAGTTTCTTTATTGTACGAAGTAAGTGCCTGTACAGTTCCAAAGCATTTTTGGAGCTTGCCATTGTGTAAAACACCAAGATTGTCAAGAAGTCTTCTAAATCATTGCCATTGGTGCTGCCATTGATTGGGTTCGTGCAAAACCAGGATCGGACATGTCGGCGAAATTCCGTTTCGAGGGTGAGGGGCGGGAAATTTGAAAAGCAGCGGACAACACCAGCAACACGTGTCGATAGTTTGGGTCGTAAAATCACAGTCCAAAAGTTTCTTTACAGATAGATATATCATAGTTACCTGGCAATAATTTGTATTCATATGGTGGAAGGAGGACAGGTTACTTGTATCCCAACTGTGGAAGATCCATTCAGACCTAAGCTCTACACTTGTATCCATACTGCAGAAGATCCATTCAGACCTCAGCTCTACACTTGTATCCATACTGCAGAAGATCCATTCAGACCTTAGCTCTACACTTGTATCCACACTGCAGAAGAACCATTCAGATCTAGATCCTCTGACAACTTTCTGATTATGACTTTATCAAGAGAACATGCCTATGACATGGTCTCCTGCTTTTATCCTTTCTGTAATAGAAGAATCATTTAGATCCTGGGAAACATTTCTGTAACCTGTAACCCCAATCGGATCAAAGGGCAATGATGGCTCCAGCCAAATCATGATATCATAACTTGTATCCTCACTGCAAAAGAAAAGAACCATTCCGATCACTGTGGGCAACCCTTTTAAACCACACTGAATCTTTAACCTTCTGGGCAACCCCCTGGGGGTACTGTCATGTTTTTAAAATGATTATCTCTACTGAGGAAGAACAAGAAATACAGTTATAAACCATTTCTGGTGCTCTTTAAGCTGCTCTGTTGGGTGTTTTTCTCTGACGTCATGTTAATGACATCAAACCAATATGCTATGGATGATAAGGGGATTTGGAGTTGGGAGCAGCTCCATGACAGCAATTACTCATAAAACCTTGTCGTTCTGTCCACTCTTATTGAGCCAATTCATAAGCTCATGAGAGAGACAGCGGATCAGATGTTTCCTTGGAGAGTCTTACGAACTGCTCGAATACGGTAAGCTAGACAGGCTCACTTACTTTAGACCATTATTTAGACCAGGGTCTTGGCCTGCTTGGTTGTGATTTCAGTTTGGGTGCCTTTTCCAGATTACCACTGCACACTTTCTGGCTACTGCCCTCGTCTCAGAAGACTCTTGGACCAACTGGTAGACTATGCACTATGTCTGAGAAAGCTGATGGAGATGTTGTCCTGATAACTGGCGGTGCTGGCTTCCTTGGCCAACACTGCATCAGCTTGATCCAGGAGAGAGTCAACTATGTGAGAGAGATTAGGATACTGGATACGAAACCTTACCAAAATCTCCTGGGTAAGTTCTGAAATGATCTGTGTTGAAATCCATCCCAGGTAAAATGGGGAGGGGGGCGGTCAACATTTACCAAAAGTAGCTGATGCCATCGTCACTCCTCCATATGAAGGCTTGAACACATCTGTACCAAAGTTAGATGGACATATTCTTGAGAGCTGATTGGATATCCATCTACACCAAAACTGGATCAAAACAGATCTTTACCATACCAGATGAAAACCAACAGTAAGGATGAATAAGACCAATCACACAGGCCTGTTTATTTCTAATAATGCTGATATTGTTTTCATGAGTCTCTTGCATCCAAATCCTTTTCGTGAATACATCACTTGCTTCCCCATTCCAAAGTTAATCATTAGATCTATGTGAGTCTGACTTCTTCTCAACAGGGCTTAATTCTGAAACCGTGGGACATGATCCTGTAGTATGACGAGGGCGACCTTTCCATTAACAGTAACAGCGGGGGAAAGACGTGGAATACTATTTTGGACATGTGACTGAGACAATTACAGGGTATCAAGATAGATTATTTCAGGGGATTATACCAAAAAGAACTAATAAGATTAGCACCATGCCCTGCTTTTATTGGATTCGTGATGAAACTGTTACAATTTGTAATCCTCCTTTCCAGGCCATCGCGAATCTTTGCCTGTCATTTCTCATGTTGGAGACATTTGTGACATCAGCCTTCTGCGCCAATCCCTGAATGGAGTGGATTCGGTCATTCACATCGCTGGGGTGATCAGTGTACCTATGTTTCCAAATATCAAGGAGATGGAAAGGGTAAATGTTCAAGGTATGTTGAGTGAATACCACACTTCAGGTGTGAAATGCCGACTATGGTTGCATTGGCTTCAGATCTTTCTGGTCTGTCTTGTTCCTTTTTACACAAAGAGGCCATCACAGCAATATTTTGACATGCTCAGGTCAGTTACTAATTTTGTTTCAACATGCTCAAAGAGTGATAGGGTGTAATTTACCAATATCCTCAAATTGTCCTTTTCTTGCAGGTACCCAAAACCTGATCAATGCGTGTCTCGACAAAGGAGTGAAGAGATTGGTTTACACCAGCACTGTCGATGTTGTTGTTGGCTATGAGAACATCATCGATGGAGACGAGTCTACCCCAATACCTGATGAGTTTGTCTACAAGGGTTATCCATCAAGCAAGTATCAGGCTGAGGTGCTGGTCAACCAGGCCCATGGAACACCACTTAAAGAAGGTAGGAGCACTCAGAAGTCATTACAAAACATATATTTGCTATTCTATTTGGCTTGGTCCAACTGACCCAGTTTTTGGCCCAAACATGCTAAATGACTGAATCAGTATAACAGCCCGACTTCAATCACTTCGGCATTGACCAGTTTTTCTGCACGAGAGGTCAAGGCTGCACTGCTTGCTCTTCTGCTGAAAAATCTTAAACCACCAAAAGACCAACAAATGTAATCAATCATACACCAATCTTGTGTTTCATTTCAGGTAATGGCGCCCTCCACACAATTACCCTTCGTCCAAATGTGATGTATGGTGAGCAGGACCCCCATTACATCGTGAAAGCTCTAGAGGGAGCCAGAACAAGGAACGGTGTTCTACAGCGCTTTGGGAGCCCAGATTCTAAATTCCAACATGCATACGCTGGCAATGCTGCCTGGGCACACATATCGGCAGATAAGGCACTAAAGGAAGACCCGAAGGCTGGAGGACAGTCGTACTTCGTCACTGATGACACCCCTGTTCAGAACCCTTTTACTCTCCTTGAACCGTTCCTAAAGTCACATGGCTTCAAAGTGTCGGATTCAAGCATTCCATCCTGGTTGGTCCTGGGGGTTTTCAAGTTCATTGAGTGGATAGCGTGGTTCATAAGTCCAGTGTACACTTTGAACCCATCGATCTCAACAGCTAGTATAACGTACATCAGCAACACGTACAGCTTCAGTAGTAATAAGGCCCGTGAAAAACTTGGATATCAGCCGATTTATACACCTGAGGAATCCTTGGAGAAGTCTCTGAAATATTACGCTCCACCGTCTCCCATGGGGTCCAGTCCATTCAGTGTGGACTCGAGCAAGGATTGAACTGAGAACAAGGAAAATAGGGGGTGCCAATTCATCCACTTTATGACCCCTTAAATTTCCTTGTTAAAGCACGATTCACTCAATAATCAACATGACAATTTTATCATTTATGAATATGATATCAAAACATTTATCTGTGTTTGTCATTACAAAAATAGAAAAATAATAAATAAAACTTCTACTCTATGTTATTGTTGTTTGCTTTTTACTACTGTGATGAAATTTGATGGTCGGCTTACCGTAGAATGAGGATGAAAACTTCATCACAGCAGCACAAGGTTAATTTTCATGGTGATCAACACCAGTTTCATCACAAACATGCTGTCAGCATTGTTAGTACAATTTTATTACATATCGATATTGAATACTGCATTTTAAGGTTATTGCTGTAAACTCACTCAGGAGTGTCACAAAATTGTGCCAACATTTACTGACTTAAGTCAAGAACACTCCGGACTGACCTGACAACAAGTGGAATGTTGAAGTATTTACCTCTTTAAGATGGCAGAGATTGAGAAGGGAAAATATGAACTCTTATGGACAAATTACAGATTATATGACGAATGATGATTACCATGCTATTAGTAAACCCACTACCCACTACGTTCTTCATAAGTTACTCACACACACTAATCTACAGCCTGCTGCCACTAATCTGCTACTATCATATAACTTATAATCAATTGATACCAATCGCACTACTGTTTCCCTAGCATTATTTTCTAAATTATATCTAATCTACATTACATGTACACAGTTCTTGTGTTCATTGACAATGAGATGGAGCTTAGTTAAACATGTTTAACACTGAAAAAAATCACATTCCTTGCCGAAATTATATTGCTCATAAGAAGACCTGGATTGCTTATTGCCGCTGATATTGAACACCCCATTAAAAACTGTCAAAATGCTATAAAAACAGTCAAAATGCATAAACCTTAAAGTTCAACATTAAAATTGAAAATACTGTGACAATTTTGTTCAAGTTTTAACCATAAAAGCTTAGGCTAAAGAATTGAGTGATCTAATCATTAGTGCACAGCACCTAACTCTGGTCTGGGTTTAAAACTGACCAAAGAGAAATGAACATATTGCCATGTAAAATACAGATATCTCAAAATGCTGGGTTACATTGCAGTAAAAAATCTATTCGTTACAATAACAACTGTCATGATTATAAAAGTTATTTTACAAAAGACAACAAGGAAATGGCTTTCATAACAAATTTGGAGATAAGTCATTTTACGGAACTGTAACAGAATTGATAGGGAAATCACCTCCTGTTTTTGACTTGACATTTGTGGGATGTTTTTGGCTATTACATCTATCGGGTAAAATCTCATGTACTCCTTTCCTCACATAAATTGTTGCCACGTAAATGTACGACGTACCGGTACACTTACATGTAGGTGGCAATCCGAAAAGTATGTCAACACTAGGAGGCAAGTCCTCTTAAAAAACATGCACTTGAGAGAACTCACTGAGGAAGGGTCTCTGCTGACATGCTGAATAAATTGTCTCTCATCGAAAAAATGCCCTACAATACTGACACAGCTACAGCTTCTCCCGAAGCATGAAATTTCATAGTTTTTACAGTCACTTTAGCCATCCATTTGAATGTAAAGTTCAGTTGAGTAACATTGATCCATCTATCTCTTGTTATTGTATGGTTTTGATCTCATGCTTGATTTTGCTGACAAGCTTGGCGTCTGGAATGGCTCGGACTTTGATTTTCGTGTACTGAAAAGAGACACACAAATTTATTTTACTTGTTTGATATACATTAATGTACAGTATGCCTCTGTTTGAAGGCTGAATTAGAGGGCCTAGACAGACCCTTGTACTCTTCGAATGCGATGCAATGATGACAGTGTCATTTCAATTATCTTAGCGAGCAGCTGCCATCAAAATCATCAGATACAGTTCAGTATTTGACACTGAGCATTGAGGTTTATACTAAATGCAGTTGCAAGTACCCTTTTTCAGGATACTGTATAATTTCTTACTTTGGTGATCTTGGGGCTGAGAGCTTGCCGGGACTGCTGGGTTGGAGGACGGAGAAGGACGAATCAGATTCACATCTGGAAAGGAAATAAAAGTTATCAGTCTGCAGCATTTAGTAATTTACAGGACATCGGTGAGACACATAGTTTTCCTTCTCGTCATTGCTTTGAAAAAGTAAAGAAACGAATTGTCCTAATGAAAAGATTACTCACACTAAAGGTCCGTATTCATTGGTGTCTCTGGTTGGGGCAGCAACTGATATAACCGGATCATAGGACAATCCATGGCTTTCATGCATTGGTTCCTGTTCAGCATTGAATTCTCGCAGACAAGCGGCGTTGAGCTCTCGTTTGAGTGTTTCGATATGTCTCCTATATCCTTCCAGCTCCTCCTCCATGGCTAAGAATTTGCCGAAAATCTGGTGCTGAGTATCAATGAAAGCTGTTACGAGGTTCTGGCAGGCTAGTACATGGGGTCCTGCTTTACCGATCTCCACTGGCATGAGGTCTGAGGAGAGAAGAACCTTAGCCAGCATGGTGTCTTTAGCTGTCAGAGTTTTTGTCATGGCCATTTGATGCTTTGCCTGAAAATAAACCCAGGGAATGTAACAATCTGTCAGAAATGGCCAGTACTGAAATTGTGTGAGTAAGATATTTAGCAGCAGTAGCAGCCATGAAGAAGTAGAATACTGCATATCTCCGGTTGTGAAAATATTGGAAGAGTAACTCACCTTCTCTAAGGCATCCTCAATGTTCTTGACATACAACTGCAAGACATCTCTGTCTCTAGCGGTACTCCTCAGGGTGTGCTCAGCATCACGGACATTGTCTAACAGCTCCTGATTATCCATCTCGAGTTGAGTCAGATGTTTGTTTACCTGGCGTATGATTTGCTCCTTCTGCTTCAACTCGAAGCGAGCCTCAGACAGTCCCTGAAAGTACAGAGGGTAGCCATTAACAACCTTGAAGATAAGTGCAATAGTGTTCATTTCTTCTTTCTGTGACTGCTCCTAGGCAGTATACATGTTGATTTCATTGCAATTTCTAGAATGACTAACACAAGAGATCAGATGGGATGTCTCCTTGAAGTCAGTATGTCAAATGCACATAAATTCCCAAGACTGAATCAAGACCAAGGCATACCTGTACTGCTTCAGAGTAAGTACTCTGCCTCTGTGATTCCTCAGAGCTGATAACACCAAGTTTTGATGTCAGTTCCTCAAGTTGTCCTCCTTGTTCATTCAAGATGCCTTGTGCTTGTTGTTCTCGGGAGAGGGCATTGCTTAACTCCTGACACACACTCTCAAACCGCTCTAACTCAACTTGTTTCTTACTCTGAAAAAATGATGTAAGTTGCATGACATTAACAGTTCTATAACTGAAAATTTACGTCTGAAATCGTATTTATCAGAAAGCTTTCATTTCCCGCGAGTCTTTTACTTCAAATTGACATTTGGGACAAGACTTTCATTCCACTTACGCTTTTCCTGAGAGATATGACCTCCTTTTCTAGATCCATGGCCTTGCCAGCGATGCTCTTCATGTGGAAATTATCCTCGGACAGATTCTTGTTCTCGACTTGTAGATTGCGGCAGTCCACTTCGGCACCGTGAAGATTCTGTGTCAACTCCAGGATCAGACACTGCAGTTGGCTCATTGTTTGCTGTAGAAAGAAAGAAACAGTCCAGTTGTACTGAATTTGTGGTCCTAATTTCGTTAATTAAGTCATTTTAGTGAGAATCGTGTGTGGGACTCGGATGTCCTCTGAAACCATGCGTTAGGAGGGGATTCCACAGAACTTTATCATAAGTATGGCTGGTAACCAACAAATAATCCTCTAATGAGGGAGGAGGAGGAGGTCATACCTGGGAGGAGGAAAGGTGAAGTTTATCTTTCGGCTTTGTGTGGGCAAGTTGTTGGTTAAGACCATTGCTGAGGATCCGAACCAATGAAGCCTTGTCTCTAAAGCCATTCTCCTGAAGCGGCTGGTTGAAGAACACTTGCAGCTTATCCATCAGTTTGGCAAACGAGTTTCGGGCAGCACCAGTCACTAACTTGGCATCAACTCCTCCTAAAAGGAAAGGAAGGAACAAAATAAATGATGAGAGGATTTCAAACAAATATGTCAGTTAATAGTAGGAGCACAGTAGCTCTTATTTCAGTCATGCCATATTGTCCCAGTGACTGTCAATGAGGGTCACACTAGGCCACACTACCCCTCTGTGACTAATCATACATGTATCAACATTGATTTTAAAGTTAACACTTTTGCACATCAACTCACCTCCTCTTTGTCCAGCTGATAAAGCATCCTGCACCTCGACGGTTGAATTCATGAGACAGGCCTTGAGGTCTTCACTCGTCAGCCAAGAGGCTGCCTTCTCTTGTCCAGCTGTCACTAGTATCTTGTCTGTTGTTGGAATGTCCAAGCCAACACCTAGAATTCAAAGACAAATATTTTGTCACTGCTGTAAAGTCTTACACTACCAGATAGGATTAAACTCTAGAGGTGCTCAAAAAGCTAGTTGAGCCATCAACCTAAATTCAAGCATAGATTGCTTGTTAAAACTAATGTCCCACTTTTGTTGCAGTTCATTGTTTCACATGAATCCTACCGAAGTCCCTTGTCATAGCTTTGGAGAAGGTATTTACTGCTAGTCTTACTCTTAATCCTTGAATGTACAGTTTTGATAAGAATTACTTAGATTTGGAAATGAAATGAAAACAGTAGCTACCTCTGAGTTTCTGCGGTCTGGCAGCACCCCCAGTGGATACAGCTAGTCCTGCCAATCCAGTCGAGAGATCATAAGAGGTGAACATCTTACAGCTGCTGTTAGCGAAATAAGCAAGACGATTGGCAGCAATCACAGCCAGGCCAGCCATACGGAACATCATGATCGGGCTGCGGTTTAGTTGAGCTGGGCTACGCTTGCCAGGGGGAGTGAGCTCAGCATCAACGTCAAAGGCAGTATCAAGCATTGAGACAAGATTCTTAGCCTGCTGGTGAAGATTCTGATGCTGCATTAACTGCTCCTCCAGGAATCCATGTTCTCCGACTAGGGACGTGTAACGATTATACATGGGGAAGAATGCTCCGGCCAGCAGAGCACATGCTGATAACAATGACGAGTTCTCCGCCTGGATTCGTTCGAGGTGATTTCGGAGATCCATGAGCTCTCCTTCGAGGCCTTGTTGGACACTTCCTGTGGCTCGGACACGTTCCCAAGCCTGATCGGCAAGAGTTTGACTTTTCTGAAATAGAACTTGGAACTGTCAATACAAATTCAAGGGTCCAGCTCGAATTGACATCGGTTTTGAGGAAGCAATATTCCCTCTCATTCATTCTTTCGAACTGACTTTAAACAAGTATTCTCTGTAGATGAAGCTCTGCCAAGGAAGGCCCATGACATACCAGGAACAGTAGTGATATGCAACACTGTCTTAGAGTAAATGAAGAAGCAATAGTCATGACGTCAAAAAAGGAAGGCATTACCTTTGACCTGACATGCACCTCTGCCAACATTCTTGTGTAGTGTTCCTCGAGCTCTGACTTCTGTTTCTGCCATGTCTTCTCTCTCTCCTGAGCAAGATCTTCCAGTTTCTGGTACTGGTGTTCGTGTGATTTCTGCATCTGCTCCATCGCCTCCTCCTTGCTCACAACAATGTTTTCATAGTGTTTTACCTAGAAGAAATATTCAAAGTACAAATACATGCATATTCAAAAAATCAAAACATGTAATACAAAGCTCAAATGAAAGCACACTGCAGTGGCAGTCCAAATCAAGACAGTATCGCCTAGCATCTCTGGATGTTGTACAGCAATGTATAACAATTACCAGTGTACACAAGTACATGTAAAGCTGCACTCATTTATCTCCAGTGCTGCTATTTGGGCCGAGTGACCTGCTGGATTTGGAAATATTGTTCAGATGGTCAAAATGATCAACTTTTCTTCAAATATTTTCCTCCATGTACCCAAGTTTATGAGAAACTGTGGTAAGGAGTTTTCCATCTGCTCAAGACCAATCAAAACATTTCTCACCTTCTCCTCTGCCCTGTGCACAGCACTGAGTAGAGCAGAGACCTGCTCATGCACCATGTTACTCAGGTCAAACCAGGTGTAGGAGAGGAGTTGACCCTTGGGTTCTGATAAGACTTGGCCAGCCATCAGTCTCTGGTAGAGCATGTGCATGAAACCCATCTTCTCCTGGAATGAGAAAGTATTAGCATACCACATGTATAAGCTATATGTAAGACGAATCCTTCAAGCCAATCCTGCCTCTATAGCTACGTGTGTTGATTCCTGTTTTATGCATGAGTTTGACACAATACAAAAGGTGAGTCCATAAATGTCAAGTTTACAGCATTTTTCTCCAACAAATAAGTACTTTTGACCACAGTGAGGACAGAGCCAAATCCGAGATGAGGATGACAACACTGGACTCAAAGTGAAATAATAGAATTCTTACCTCATCTTCAACCTTGAACCTCTTGGACATTTTGAGCATCTCCTCATTGATGTCATCGCCCCGAGCTTTCTCCTTCTCCCTTCCTTGAACCGCACCCTGCAACTCCACCTTCATGGCAGCCATGAGTGCCTCAAGCTCCACCACCTCACTTCTCAGACGGTTCAACTCCTTGCTTGACTTGGAGTAGCCCTTTTGAGTGTCCTGAAAGGAGTAAAATACAGGTAAGATAAATGCAAAGTTACATTTTACCTTTCAGAAGGACAGGAGAACTATGGCAGACTTGTAACTCATGGGCATAGTCTTCAACTTTGGGTAACGTGGTTTATAACTGAAGTCTCAGGTCCCTGTGCCACAGCCTCCAAATAAAGTCTTTAATCCATGTGGTCAGGTTTCACTCAAGGGTTTACAGAAAGTCTGAAAATATTTTTGATGTACCGGTACCTACCTCAAGAGCTCTATCTTTTGTCCAGATCATATCTTTGTAAGAGTCGCACTCTTTACCCAAGTTCTCACAGTGCTTCTTCATCTTGGTCAACTGGAAAAAAGACTTTAGTGATAAAGGCATATCTTCGTTACATTTTACAAAATCTACATGTATATGGAAAGTCTATTCCACAAACTTTCTCAGATAGACATTTCATTTGAAGATTCCACTGAATCAGACTTGGAGAGTGAGCTACGTAAGAGCTAACAAACAATTCAAAATTTCAGGATTTGTGTGAACATTTCAAGACAAATCAAGACATTCCACTCACTTCTTCCGAGGTCATGTTCAATTTCCTCTTGTACTCCATCAGCGTATGTCTGAGGTTCTCCAGGACGAGTGACGGACTGATCGGTTTCGGCTGGCTTGACAATGAAGCATCTGATTTCCTACTCCCTGCAAAAATATCAACATCATCAATAGGGGTACAAGATGACATGCACATTAGAATGACAGTAGAACCTCCCTTAGCAGACACCTCTCTACTAAGGACACCCTCTCTACTAAGGACACTAGTTTTGGTCCCAAATTGGGTGTTTCCATTCAATTTGACCTCTCTAATCAGGACACCTCTCTATTAAGGACAGCACTTTTCATTCCTGAGGGTGTCCTTAATAGAGAGGTTCTACTGTACATGCAGGGCGGTACACTGTAAAAGTGTTCATGTCAAGTTGAAGTGGCTCGCTTTTTAGTTGGCTGTACCAATAACAAGTTATCAAGCATCCAATATGATGCCTAATGATAAAGAAAACTAACTTTTCTTCTTGTCAATGGCGTCCACATTGAAGTTGTCCAGAAGTAGTTCCAATTCTCTCATGCTGCCTCCATAGGTTTCCTCAAGATAAGCTTGCCGTTTCTTAGCCTGAAACAAAGGAATTATAATCAAATTGATATTGAGTTCCACTATGGCCATCACAAAACTGAATCTTGATTACATTTTAACTATCCCATGCATGGTATTTCAATCCCATGCATGGTATTCCACTCATTAGGAATCCTCCTCAAACACCGCATTTAAAAGCAATCACAAAAGAGATTCTCAGTTAGGACCTAACAACAATTAACAACTACCACTGGCACTGCATACCTTTGTCAGTTCATCCTTCAATTCCTCAAAGTTCCTCTCATGTAGCTGCAACTGCTTGGAAAGATTCTGTACAACTCCATTCTTATCCTCGAGCTCTTCACTTAACTGTTGTTTGACTGCTGCGTACTCCTTCTCAAGACTGTAATGCAATGATAAGACACTGTTGTTGAAATACTTTCAACCACAAAACTATCAGAATTTCCGAAGACAGACAACATTTACAATTTTCGTTTTTATCTTTATTACAACTGAAATTTGGAAATGCATCACAGTTCACTTGTTGAACTGGAAGCATTATATTTGAGTTTAACATGGTTGTGATCAAGTGGTTAGCGAAACATGATGGATACAGAGAGATTTTTAGTATTGAAGCAAGCATAATGTTAAAAGCAGGTTATATGGATTATGAGTTGGTCACAATAGAAGTTAGAACTAAAAGTAACTTACCAGTAAAAATAATTAACAAAAGAGAATATAGAACGGGAAAACCAAAATAGAAGAAGTTATTACGGAACGGAAATAAGACTTAGCCAAAGAATATTGACAATGATCGAAAGGCAAAGAAGGGAGGGATGACAATAGACAACAAAGATGATCAAAGAAAGAAGGGATGACAGCAGATCACAAAGAGGAACGATAACTATAGACATTTCAAACATACTTTGTCAACTTCTCTCCCTTCTGCTGAGAGATGAGTGCATCTTGATGATATGACCTTTCAATTTCCCTAGATTGAAAAAGCGGGAAGAACAACGATTAGTACAGTTATACTACAGCGTGTTTTGGATGCGGCACAATGTAACCTTCTGCGGCCACACCTTGCCGGCTGTCATAATGCCTTTGATTAAGGTATGGGGGAAATGACTGCTACATGTATAACCTCTACCCTCACGGTGTTTGGTGAGACAACCATTAAAGATTGAACGTGACTAAACGAAGGTATTTTTAGAATACTAGATTGTCATTTTCAGTGCTCTCGTGCATTAAGCCAGAATTAATATGTTCATATTCAATGAAACGTGATTCACAGAATATGAGCTATTGAAATCTGAAGCAAGCCAACTACATGTCGCCATTCACCAATTAATGAACCCGAGAGACAGGAACAACCTGGACACCTCACTCACAGGTTCTGGGCCATCCTCAAATCTGCTACAATGACAAATACCTTTTCACCACCTACATAGGTTAGTATAATATGTTCTTTAGTGCTTTAACTACACACAGCTACTAAAGATCAAATCAAACTTGGCAAATTGAGTGTAAGCTTGGTACAACTGAGCTATACATCGTATTAAATGATACAAAGCAATACAAATACTCTTTCATACATACCTAAGCTGTTTTTGAAGATTCTCCATCACATTAGTGTTCTCTGATCTCTGGTTCTTTTCAGCTTCCAAAGCAGACTCCAGATCACGGATTCGAAGCTGAGGAGACAAATATAGAATAAATAACACTCCATACACAGAAAAGGAGTATGTACCAAACTGGTTTTTTTACATGCTTTACCATACCTCACATGTAGTGCAACTCCTTTTGTACTGTACTGATGACCCACACCAAAAGCTTTCTAATGAAATGAAGTAATCACATCCTTACCTGTGTTATCTCAGAGTTGAACTTGGATTCCAGATGAGCAGCTCTTTCTGCCTCAATACCATCTTCCAGGGCACGTAGCCGATGCAGGGCAGTCTGGAGATGAAAAAAAGCCATATTCATCGAAACTGGCACACACAAACAACTACCAAGTCACAAATGTCTTTCAAAGAAACCTCACTTAAGTCAAGAGGTGGTTGCATTCCTCTTACATGTTCTAGAAACCAGCCAGTTATAAATACAACAATAACAACAGGACACTGTTGTGTCAGCAGCAAGCATGGGTGATTTATGCAAGTGTGACATTGCCATACCTCCAGGTCCTTCTTTATCCTGTCTTCTCTTTCCTTGCCGAACTCAATCTCAGCAATCTGACGTCGAATGGTGTCTCCTTGATGTCGCAGTTTATCTAAAATGAATAAAAGTTGTCACAGTTTTCGTCATGTTACACATGACATCCACCAGTTTGAGTCTCAGACTACCATATTTCGCAGAGTCCAACATCTTGTACCATCACAAGGGGAGGAATGATGTACATGTATGCTTCAGATGAGGCACAAGTCAAACTGAAAAAGTCTAATTCTTACCTTCAAGCTCTTGAACTGTTTCACTTAGGTCACTAACACCACTGAAATAAGAGAGAACATCCATAATAAGACAACAAACCTCAAATTTGTTCAGAGATTAAACCAAGCCATGGGGCACTTTGAGATTTGTATTTGCCACAAGAGCGAATTCTGTCCAGTTGAAAAAAGATCAAAGTGCTGTTCTGGAGATTGATACCTACCCCTCTTTCTCCTGAATAACAATATCAAGTCTTTCTCTCTCAGCAACCAAAACATCAATCTCAGCTAGTAACTTCATGCTTTCTCGATCCTGAAAGGTTGGAAAACACAAAGTCTTACTTACACACGCAAAGGGCTAATGAAAATATCTATCTGATGAGAAAGTTACAAATAATATGAGTTAAAAAATTCCAGGCATATTTTTCTCTCTCCACGTCTTCATAAGTTCACATCAGTCTGGATAAGTCTCCAACAGTGAATACTAGGTACTTGAAACAAATGCATAAGCACAGAACAGAGAAGGGCAAGGGCTTATGCAATAGGAAAGTGTACCTTTTCCTCAAGAGCATTTCTATGATGATTATCATGTTCATTTGTTGCATGGCGCTGGACTTGAATTTGGTGTTGGAGCTCCTGAAGGTGGCGATCCTGGGTACCAACCTGTTCTGAAATGCAAGAAAAAAAACATGATCCAGCAGGGATGAATGGGTCAGGAGAACATGTGATTAGCAATATTTATTGCTAGTCTGTTAATGCCTTGAAACCAGTTCTTCTAAAATTCAAGGTTTGATGGTTTCTGCATGAAGTCTGCTGTTCTGAACTTCAGACTTGCCAAGTCCATGTGAGAATATTCGACACTTTCAGGACGTTCCATACCGATGCCCCTGAAAGGCTCCAGAGAGTGCATCCAATATATTCATCTGGTCACAGTGATAAGACGCAAGAGTCAGCAATGGTACCTAGCCCTTGCCCTCACCCAATGCTGTAAGACAGTCACAACCATAAATGAAAAATTGCTCTTCCAACGTCATAATTTTCTCTACCAACCTTTCAGATTGTCAATTTGAGTTTTCAACATGACATCTCTATCTGCAGCATTCTTCCTCTCAGCATTCATTTCTCTCCTCGCCTTAGCTAATTCAAACTCAGTGTTCTGCTTGGCTGCTTCTTTCCTCTCGATCTGACAGCGCTGTTTAGTCACCTGGGTTTGCCAGTTCACAATCTACAAAATAAATGTCGAGAAGATTATCATCCAATCTTTCTTCTATGTTCGGGTTAAACTTTCCCCATCTTTTTTAGGAATGTGGCACTATGACCGACTCTCTGTTCCCCATCCCTAAATGTGGGCTCTGGCCAAGCTTCCCTTTGGTTGATGATCAAGGGAGTCTTCAAGGATGTGTTCTGGCATTTGGTCAGAGAAACCACCTACAGGCAGCAGACTGCAGAGTCACCCAGGCCCAGTCTTCTCAGATGTTTGAGGAACCAGTGTTCAATTCTCAGACAGAAGATGGCTCAACCAATCCTGACATTCACTCCTGACTTAGATGATTGAATCACAGCACTGAAAGATTACCTCTTCATTGGCTTTCGTTCCTTCATCAAGTCTTTCTCGTTCAATTATATTTAATCGGCGACGTAACTGCAGAACTGAATCTGAAATAAGCAAGCATACAGGACAATAAATGTGGTGCAGGTGAAAAAAACAGCCGCAGTCATGGATTGCATGATCAAATTCAATACACATTGATCGCTCATGACCACACTACTCAAATTTGTCCTACAACTGTTGACAATTGTACCCCACTCATAAATGTCATGCTCCATGGATATATTCAGCCCCAGAAACATGTCTGACATATGTACCTTGTTCATTCCTGAGATCAGACTGCGTCTGGCGAAGCTGGGAACGTAAAATCTTCATCTCGCTCTTGTTTCTGAGGTTATCTTCAAATGTGAACGGTGCAGACATTGCGGAGAACTTCCCAAAGGAGTGTGACACATCCCGAGTGGGAATCGTGTCGTTCTCTACAACTTGGTCATGTTGTTGAGAGTCACGCTCTGGACTTCTGGAAGCAGAGCGCCCTCTTGCCGGCACTCTGGATATACTGGTTTTCAGCTGAAACAATTTGACATCACTTTACTGAATGTAAAAAGACGCAACATCTAGATTCATTCCTGGAGAGGTTATTGAATTACACACAATATTGTATCATATGACATTCAACATGAGTTGAGGCATATCTTTGATAAAAAAACTACATGATGCAGTAACTGATTGAAACTGGATGAGGTGAGGATGAGGGTGTTCATTATCCTATAAAATGTACTCACTTCTTCATTGTTATCGGATTCCTCCTGAGAGGAGAGCTCACTGTCATGCTTGGCCGATTGTGACGTACTTGCTGCCATCACAGAATGGTTATCTACATTAAACAAATAACAATAAAATCATCAAGAAAGTTTAGCTGGATCATTCAATGGTTACCTAGCTTCTCTCTCAATCAACAAAGACGGTTTGGCTAATTTCAGTGCTTGTGATCATCAAAAACCTGAGTAGAGCATCTATCCTATGTCTACCGTGGAAGTATTTTAGGTTATGAAGGGAAGAGAGACACAATTCTTGGTTTACTATTGTAATTCAACTGTAAAGTGTAGGCCTACACACATCATGACAATACATGACACACGGTACGTGTGTACAAAATACACAGTGTACATTTGTACATGATGAGAAATTTATAGTACAAAATAACCATTAGATACCAACATATCATAAGTTTATCGTATTCAAAGTAAAGCTAAAGAGTTCCTCACACCGTTGGAAGAGACAAGTCTGGAAAATTTTGTAACGAAATGTGGAATTTGGAAGATTATTTTAGAACAAAATCGAAAAATCCCTCGCGCCGCCCGCCATATTGTTTACTAACGGATACAGCGAAATACACAGGAAAAAAATGGTAAAACTTATCTATCATGAGCAGTTATTTCAATATACTCAGTCACATATATTTTCAAACTTTCAAACAAATTAATTGTATAATTCTTAATGAGCTACGTAATACTAATTAGAAAACATGACATTTTGGTTGGTCTGAAGCGGTGATCCTAAATTGCGTCCAGTGGGGACCAGTGGCGTCTAACGCGAAATAATAGGTGTATATGGTTAAAAATGTTTTCAAGCTCCTAAAACACTTTCAATAAACAAGATTTAGAAGTTTGGTGGAGTTTGCAAACCTAGTTTTTGAATAATCATCACCAGAAAACGATCTTAGTATGCCAACCTGATGCCAGCCCACCAAACTTTGAGGGCCGCTGTCCACACTTTCGTCCACACTGTCACTTTCGTCCACACTTTCGTCCACAGCTTACATACACCTACCCATCCAGTACTTTTGCTGGACGCATACTAAGATCGTTTTCTGGCGATGATTATTCAAAAACTAGGTTTTCAAACTCCACCAAACTTCTAAATCTTGTTTATTGAAAGTGTTTTAGGAGCTTGAAAACATTTTTAACCATATACACCCCATTATTTCGCGTTGGACGCCACTGGTCGCAATTGGACGCAAAATAGGATGACCCGTCTGAAGTGTGCCGAGTTCTTGACCCGGCGTACTGAGGTTTTCCGATTTGCTGACTACTACTGTACTACTATTTGTATAGTACAGCACATTAATATCATCAAATTTCAGCCTTAAAACGTATTGGTCAGAACGCATAAATCATGTCTACTGTATCTGCAACTTCCAAAGACCCTAAAAGACGTCGTACAATAAAAGCTGATGTGGCCAGTAGTGAAACAAAGCGATCCAAAGTTTCCATTCTTGATTCTCATCAGGTGATTTTTTTGACAATCTCTGAATCCAACATTACACATGTCCTGTCTCCATGATAATCTGTGGCCATGCTATTAATAGTATTATCATTGTCAGACTGATCAGTTCAATTCCACCGTGGCTTCCTCTCCACTGTCTGACATCGTGGAAATGGCCCCTTGCACTTGGCAAACCTCTCTCTGACCGACCTTGCTCTGTTCTAATCTTTGATTTGACAGAGTTTGTGCGCATGTAAACTGAATGCTAACATTTGTTTTCTTTCTTCAGGCAAAATCTCGGTCAAGTGCCCATCATTTCCATGCAGAGGAAGAGGAAGCAGCCTCAAGAGATCCCATCAAGGATGTTGATCTATACAAACACACTTGCAAGGAAGTCAGCAAAACATTTGCAGAAATATGCGAGCTCAAGAAAACTGAGGGAAAAGAGGTTAATTTATTTGTTTAAAAATCTTTATCAGCTCTGTTGTTCATTGCGATTCAGTTGCAAATTGTTTTCAAGAATAAGAGTTTCCTTTTTCGGCCCAGGCTGACTTGGAAAATATGCCTGTTCTTTTAGGGCCAGAATAGGTGGTTTTCCTGACCTTTGTAGTCAAATCCTCTAAACGTTTTGATTGCAGACCAGATAGGCCTCAAGCTATATGTTTGAAAGCAGTGATTTGTTGACTCGCAATCACAAGCCAGCCTATCAAGTTCTTTGATCTTTTGGGCATTTGGCAGAATTTGCATGGTGTTTTCCTTCATGAAGAACATCCTTTTGTACATGTAGGATGCTGTCACCAACAAGCGAATCCATGGATCTCTCCAGTTCATAGCCTTGAGGAAACTGAATCGCCTCTCCCACCTGCGCTGCAAGAAAGTACGAGATGCGACTAATGAGGCCAAGCAGAAGATTGATCTGTATCACCTTCAGCTTCAGAACCTTTTGTATGAAGCTATGCATTTGGAGAAGGAGATCACGAAATGTTTAGAATTCAAGTGAGTAAAGAAGTAAAGCTCCTGTAGAATGTTAATGATCTTGTGCTGCATGTTCAATTCCATTGGTTTTGGTGGATATTTTGCCACAACTAGAAACAGAAGTACCTTAGGAACTGGATAGATATGTTATCAGCAGGGGTAATCCCAGGAGCAGAAGTAGCAGGCAATAACTACGTCTGCTGCTACTTGCTCAGTTATGTCACAGACTGAAACATAGTGACCAAAAGGCCCATGTCCAAAAGACATTACCTGTATGTTCAAGAAGGTTTTAGTTGAATTTGAATCAGCATAAATCGATAATTTTCACAATTTGGACAAAACCAGAAATTACAACTTTCTTATTTCAGGTCAAAGGATGAAGAAATTGAGTTGGTAGATGTTGATACTTTTTACAAAGAAGCTCCAAAAGAAATATCAAAGCCAGTAAGTAGCTGCAGTTGGTCAATTTTCAGAAAAGTCGGCTGTCCTAGAGAGTTTTCCCATTTTGCCCAGGGTTTTGTGGTTAGAGTTGACTTGGTTTTCTTTATTCTTCATAAGGGATCCATAACAGTGTTGTGTTTTAGGGGAATTCTGTCATTGGCTGAGCAATACTAGTGTTGGAAATGCACCCTTTCTTGTAATTTTCTAAATTTGCATTTTAAACATCTTTCAGGCGATAACCAAGAAGGATACCCATATTCAGACATTGGCGAGGTTGGATTGGGAGCTAGAACAGAGAAAAAAGTATGTCATTTGCTTCCTACATGTACATGTATTCCAGAGAAATCTGTTGCTGAGTTTTCTTTCCTTGGGGCAGAAAACCTATGCATACCTCTACTTCGCCAGAAAATCGACTGAGTGACTTTCCTGGCTCCCTGACATAAATTTGTTCATTGCATCTTCAGATTGGCTCAGAAGTTGAAGGATACACAAGACAGTAAGGAAGTTATCTCAATAGATATCAAATCAAAGCAAGAATATCTGGAGAGCCTGCAGCCTAAGCTAAATGCTATTCTTGAGGTATAGTACTACTAAGACTACTGTTAGCAGAACGAGTTTTAAAAAAGTGAAGTGAATTTTAGAGTTAATTACTTTAATAGAACAAACATCAATGATATATCACTTAACCCAATACTGGCAATAGAGTCTGACAACTGAAAGCTTATCCAGTTGGCTTCATGGTGTGAGGGTTTCTTAATAGAAATCTACGTCAAGGATCTAGGAGTTTTATATGCTATTAGTTGCATGCTAGACCTTTCCACTTGCGTAAGTAGAAAGTGATGTCATGAATATCCTCTTTCCTTCAGGCAAGTACACCAGTGCAAGATTACCTAGGGCTGCCCTTTGACAAGATCCAAGAACAGCATAAGACAGCTCACTTTCTCCCAGCTCCTCTTTATGTGCTCTATATGCAGAGTTCAGGCTACAAGGAAGCTTGTGGTAGGTTACACCAACTTTCTACATGTTTTATGTGTTCATCAAAATGATTAGACACCTTCTTCCATCTTGAATTACATGTACATTGTACATGTATTAGTAGTTTGCCAGATGGGGATGGGGATATAGGCAATATGTTTCTGAGAAAAGTCATTTATTTCTTTTTGAATGTTTGCAGATAAAAAACTGTCTGTAACAATTGAAGGCAGTTTGAACGATGCCAAGGCTTTTCATGATGCTCCGTCAGATGCTGAAGATGAAAGTGACAGTGATCAAGAGGAGTCGGAGAAAAAAAGGAAGGTAAAAATATGAAAATTATTGGCACCATTGATCTGGTGTCAGCTTGAGATTTGTAGAGCTCATTACTTTTATCTGCCCTTGACACATTGGGACCAGTCTGCCCTGGTTGGACTGAATGATTAAAACTTGAAATGGGAAAGAGTGCTGACATTGAAAGATAGACCTCGACATTTCTTTGTGCACAGTTTAAAGGAGCATACATGCTGACTGTATTTTGTGACTTAATCTATGAAAATGAACCCCTCCACCTTTCATGCCTTGTATCTTATTTTCAGAAGCACAGGCGCCGTACCACAACGACAGACAAAGTATCAGATAAGAAGATGAAGCTTTTGAGGAAACATCCTTTATCCGTGCTGATGAAGTTGGAATTTAAAGATGGCATCGTGCTAAACCTTAGATATTTCTACCTGACCAGCCTGCATATTGTGGCTGTGAAGGCGTGCATGGCTATGGAGAAGAATACTGTTGGATCTGTGGTTGGAGGGTAAGAATCACAGGACTCACTTACGAATGTTTGCTACAAGACAACGCAGTTATATATATTAGGAAGATGAAGAAAATGCTATGCGACTAAGAGAGAATGTTGGGTCCTTCTCTAAAACCAGTTGCACCTTTCCTTGCTTTGAGCCGTTCAGTTGTACTGGTTCTCATTGGTTCTAAGCTACTAGTATCTTGGGTATTTTGCAATTAATCAGGCATTTTCCTCAAGACTTACTCATTGGACCTGGTTTCTTGTTACTTAGATGTTTTAGCTGAATACATTTCATTTGTAACTCTGTTTTTCAGAGACCTACTGCAGCCTGATATACTCCTTGAGTGTCTGTATCCAGGTGACCGAGGGGAAGAGACGCCTAACCCCGCTAATCGTTTCCAAATGAAGAGGATCGGGTGAGTTGGTTTACAAATAGGGAGAACTATTTAAGTACCACAAAGTGATGGCTTCAGTGACCTGTGCAACAACACTGAAGCTGCTTTTCCGAGGACATCATAAAATTCTTGGTTGCAGCTATGCAGTGCTTCCACCTGTGTTCAGGCATTTGTACTGAATAGATGATCTGATGATCAGATCAGAGCCAACGTTGAATTGACAGCATTTCATACATGTTAACATCTTCTCTGCAGCATTGAATCCTTCCAGTCCGAAATTGAGACGGCTGGTCGACCTTACATTTGGGCGCAGTGGCTAGCCGGTCTCCAGTTCTTGTCTAATGTCACAGAGGTAAAGGCACAATCGTCCGTCAGCTCGAGCCGAATGGATGAGATCATAAAACAGTTACGACGGAGAGTGCAAACCAAGATGGTGCTGCAGAAGCATATTTCTGCCATAGGTGGGTGAAACAATAGCATGTCTTGCATTATTTAAGCGAAAGGCACTATGCCAAGAATCCTAATTTCCCAAAACTTCACCACTTCATTGGGGCCTAGTGCAGTTGGCCCTGAATGAATCTTACAACACTACCATCACATTTTCCTTCACTGGGCATTCACCTTTTTGGATTAACCTTTTATTGAAAGACAAAACTCTGTGTTATTGGTTAAGTTATCGATATGGTTTATGCCTGTTTCGCCTATTCCTGTTTCGCCTATTCCTGTTTCGCCTACAAAATTCCTGTTTCGCCTATTCCTGTTTCGCCTATTCCTGTTTCGCCTACTTTCCAGTACCCCTACAATAAATCGACTCTCCCACGGGGAACCTTAGGGATGCATGTCCATTTTATGGGGAAAATGTGAGGGGACAATTGGATGATGTTAACGATGTGATGACAATTTGACTAATCAAATGCCATCAACTTTGTTATGCCATGACCGTTTTGAAAGAGTCACCTTGAAAGCGGGGACAGTCCGGGACTTATTTGACCATAGGACCATAGGACCATACTGACACACAGTAAAAACTAATCGATTAAGTAGAGTAAAGCAGTCGTTTATTTTATGAAAATTGAATTCATGAGTTTTTGATAAAAATACATAATATTGTACATTCTCATAATTATTTGATCAAAATCAGCTGTAAAACCCATGTCATAATATACATGTAGGTACAGCACATATAAAGTCAAACAAGGTGGAAAATACATATCATGATATTATGTCAGACAAGGTAACTGATGGCATCAACATAACTCATTATGTCCCTCTCTCCATTGACGTATTGTTCTTTGAGGCGTAACATGCGTTCGTCAATGCGTACATAATGTGGCTCTCCTCGGGTTTGGTCGGTCAGTAAGGGACGGTTCATATTCCTACGTCTGTGGGGAGGTTAGCAATACATTTGAATAGGCGAAACAGGAATAGGCGAAACAGGAATAGGCGAAACAGGAATAGGCGGAACAGGAATAGGCGAAACAGGAATACACCATCGATATAGCTCACATAATTATGGTCTAGCTGTCTATTTCCAGAGAATGGTACGATATCTGTGTCCAAGCAGTACCAGAAGTTGTTCCCTGTCAAGATCCATTCCAAAGTCACATCGTGGACAAGGGAGACATTCCTTGAATACAAGGTCAGTCATACATTAGAAAAGCTGGATCTCTGTGATACAACACAGCCAATCTCTCTGTTCAGATGAGACCAAAGTGAGAAAGTAGCTGTTAGTAAAAGCCTGTAAATTGGGTCAGTACATGTTCTCTGTAGTCTCGGAGAACAATTACCCAGGAAATTTCTAATAATACACAGATCATGATCCTTACTTGAATATCATCCCCAATCACATATTTTTGTTCATAAAGATGGCATTTTGAAATCAAGTGCCAAGTCTGATTTCTCTTTGCAGATGCTTCCTCAGACCAAGAGTTTGATAGACACTGGTATGGTTGAGGAAAGAGACATGTTCTTCACTGCAATGATCGAAAGAGGATCTGGTAAGTGGTTTCCTAGTTTAATGAAGGGAACCTGGGTGTCTATTCTAGCACAGTTCCCTAGACAAATAATCTCCCAACTGGACAAGTACTGTTGACCTGAAAATTTATCAAGCACGACTTGAAAGAAATCTAATCCCTAGTTCCTGCCCAGAGCCCCAAACAATCGGGACAAAACATTTGCAAATGCTCTAACATTAATAGTACCAAAACTCACCATTAAGATTGCCACGCAGTGAGATCTCGATTTTTTCACACCAGATCTTCGTGCTCTTGGAATGAAGTATTGATTTACGTTTCTCTCATTCTTTAGCCAGGCTGAAGGCTGATATTGTCCTAAGTCCTGACTACCCATACCAGTCTCCGATCTTTGCCTTGTCCCTAGAGTGGCAGTCACAGAGAAACAATACAAATGATGAGAATATTAGGGTAAGTTGCAATCTGTGTCTAGATTTGGTTTCAGTCTTTCTTGGAAGTTGTTGCAAGTGTATACATGTATAATGAATTCCTTCCTTTTTGTAGGCAATGGAGGCCGAGGTAAATCTTCACTACGATGAGCTGATGCCAGGAGGCAAGCCCCATGCAGAGCTACTAACCAACCAGTTGCAGAGACTGTGCATGTGCTTGGACATCTTCCTGGAGTCTGAATCCTCTTACAGCACAACAGCACCGGTTGAGTTCTCAAAGGAGAAGATGATGCCTAGGATTGGACGTGGTCCAGGAAGGGCTAAAGCTTTACGGTTTATCCCTCAGATGGGTTTCTTTGCACAGCGATGAATGATGCGGTTGCAAAATCTGACTTTCCTGGGAATGTTTCTGTGAACTTCAAGACCCCATTTGTCCATGGAAGGGTCTCTTTCTTGGTTACTGACTTCAGTAAAAGGTGGCCAGTGCAGAAATAATGTTAAAAGTGGATACATGGCAGCAGGTTACATGGTGTTGTACTAGGTATCATGAATAAGTCCAGTATGTTGAGATTACTTGAGGGATAAGGATTCTTTGCAGGATTATGAGGAATCAAATTGAAAAGTCCTCTTTATTGACCACTTTGATCTTCAGTGTAAGATAAAAGACAAGCTTGACCATGTTGTGACTATGTCATTGTCCTATTCTATTGAACCAGGCCTTGTACATTGTATTGCATTTATTTTCAATAAGAAATATTAATAAAATGAATACATACAACTGTGTGTCGGGTTATGTATCAAGAAGACAGCTTGTGGTACCACAGTCGCAGCCTAAAAAGATACTGCTGGAATATGGTTATAATCAAGACAAGTCACTCCTAGGCATTCTTTAAAGCTTTTGTGTCTCGTTTCTGGTTGTGACTTTGTTCTGGTAAGTTTGATAAGGGAGGAATATGAATATAGTCCCAACACCAGAGCCTCTCGATGCCAATTGGACCAGAGAGGTTTACCTCCCTGAAGGGACTCGCCAAAGTCCATTCTTGCTAATGAAGAGGAAGTAGACCGTAGATGTCATTCCACCTCGAAATGACCGGAGAGGTATACCTGACGTGAGTCTCACTTACCCAACGCAACCAGTCAGTTCCCCGGACATTCTATCGAAGGACATTTCAAACTACTACATCAGTTAACAACGTAGTGAGTTTTGGACACTTTACAAGACAACAATAATGGTTTTACCATAATACCTGACCCGATCCACAAGAGCTGATGAGCTGTATCAAGGTGCTTCGCTACCTAATCCTGCGTCTTCACCCTGTCATTCGGAAATGGTAACAAATGAGATGTAAGAAACTGTTTGGCCGGCGCCGAATAGAGATAGATGACCACTGATGAGTAATTTATCGGGACTAACCAAACAACCGGATTTGAAGTCCTCTGGGACTTAGCCCCGGGATTCAGGAAGGTACATCAGGCTTCTTCCCCGTATCCTAACCGGTCGTATTGAGATCTTTAACAATATTTTCTCGAAAAACAGATACATGTGGGTTTTTCAACCAGCTTCATTACAAGTCTGAGCCGGTGAAATTGTGATTTGTGTTTGCAAGATCTGGCCGGTTTTGATTGAATTGATAGTCGCACTGCGCATTCTCAGGCTACACGACAATCGGCGGCTCAGACGCAGAACCGAGGTACAGCGCTGGCCACTGTCGTTACAGCAAAACATATACATGTACTTGGTTACAGTATAATAGGGAATCTTTTTGAAGGCCTTGTTAAACCCGATTGGACACTTTGAGTTCTGAGACTGATTATATTGACTGTTGCATATATGGCATCCCGAGATTTCATCTTCCGGTCATCGGTGCAGCAAGAAAGCTCCTTTCCATTTAGTTGTCCTTGCGGAATCAGTTAAATTTGACCCGAATTAGTGAGAAGGTACCGGTACGAGGCAAATTAACCCAAATCAACCAAAGTGACAAGTTTGTTTTATAGTCGCTTAAAACGCCCCAGCGGGGACCCGAACGCCAGTTTGACGTGATGAATTATCTGTTGGCCCCATCTGCTGAGGAATTTGTGTGGCTCGATTTTTCTAATGATGTTTCTCACTTTCGATTGCTCTGGCTTATTACCCCTGCTTGCTTGGCGAGAAGCAACCTTAGTTCAATAATTTCATTGTCTTTACTTGAGCAATGCCGAAATGTCTTCCGTTCTTCCGTTGGTTCAAAGAGGGAGAGAGCCCTGTGGGTCAGGACCGGTCTGCGACGACAGTGCGGTAAGTTGGCACTTTCTTGATTAACCTGTTAAGGACTGATATTTTATGGTACATCTCAACATTTGATGAATTTTCCAGGAAGGCATGGCATTTTCTTCCGATCTGCTGAGATGCACGTTTAATAAAAACATAGCATCCCTTCAACTTGGTCACTTCCATTTCTTTCACATAGCTGCTTTGCTTTCGTTTTCTCTTTGTGGTTTACCGCTTGAGAAATTACAGAGACTTTGCGGGCCAGTTTTCCTAGAGACCAATGAAAGATGACCCTCATGGCCCTCTGGAGCTGTGATGGTGATGATGATTGCATTAGCAAATCACAAGGCGCCGCCGTACTTCGCAGTTTAACGCCCATTAAGATGCCATCTCTCTCCGATTCAATTCCCAACCGTATATTAACTACATAAACATCCAAAAGATAAGTTTGACCATTACTTAGTGATTGAGGTCCAAAAGAGGCTGCATTCAAGGCATTGCTGAACTTTTTGAGGGAAGGACGCAGCCATGCCAGAGTTGTCCAAGGTATGCCACTGACTTTAACAAAAAGACTTGATATCCCGTTGTATAGTTCGGGGTGCGGGGGGGGGGGTGGGGGGGGGGTGGGGGGGCAGTCCTCTTGTTCGCCTGGACTCTGATTATGGTAGGAAGACAGAGTATACTCATGAAGCCCGCCCGAGAACCCTGACGAAGCCATACATGTAACTAAGCACATAATGCATTGCCTTGGTTTTTAGCGAAAACAAACGTGGGACAGTACCACTCCTCTACCGAATTCCTGGCACGCCAATCTAATGATTAGTACCTTGCCACCTTTCAGAAATGTTTGAACTTCCCATGAAAGCTGCCATTCAGTCTCAGAATGTGATTTCTGTCAGAAAATGCAATTTAGCGAACCTTGTTGCGGGTGATAATAGACAGTGGCTGTAATTTTTTTTTGTAGAGTTTTTGGTAGTCGTTAGTGGAACTGGGCCGAAGGGACCAGTTACCTATATACGCTATTCCACACTGACTAAAATGCACTTTCTTTTGTCCCTTATTACTTGAATGGCACACTTTACAATTTCTCCATTTTACAGTACCTTGCTGATGCAAATTCAGTTGGTGTTTGGCAATGTTTACGTAGGATCCTTGTGAATTTTAATGATTATTAGACTACAGAGGTGACTATTAGGTTGCACAGAGCATCTTCAACTCAAACTAATCAACACCTAAATGATAAATATGCGAAATGAAACCAAGCAATTACGAGTGTAGTAATTTTACTAGGTAGGAAAATTGCCGGCAATCACCGCCTTAAAGACCATAAAGATGTGCATGTAATTATTAAGTTAGCCAGGGCGGCCGTGTCAAGAGACTGTTTATTTGAGGCGCATCTCCGTGTGCGAGAACATTGAAGACCGACAAGAGACCACGGAGCCCCATCTGTCTTTTCCTTAATCATCCCTCCCAATCACGCCAACCAGCAACCCGCAACAACTCCGCGTTTTCTCCCGTAGTAAATTTTAACCGACGACTGATTTGAGCGGCCCGAGTGCCGTTAAGATATTTGCATCCTTTTTCGTAGTCTTGGCATGCTCGCCGCGTACCTAAACTATACTCTGCGGGCTTCTAATTGCGCTAACTCTAAGGGGCGCGTGGCTTTTTTTAATCACCAGGATGAATCACTGGTCTGCAGAGACCCCGGGAGCAGTGACAAGTGGGAAAAAGATGGTTGTTCCTGGATGGTGCGCGCAGCAGTTAATCCGCCAACGAAACAACGAAAAGATACCAATGTTTATCGAATTCTGCCCATGGACATTAATAACAACCACTTGTGGATGGGAATAGTGTCCTTTTCTCCACCCCCGTCACGCAGATGAATGGCGGGAATCCCCCTGGGCCGCACCTCGCAGTCAATTAAACACTATCTTCCTTATTCCATCCTTTTCATAAATGCAATTCAAGTAAAAAAATTCTTGAATTGGGACGTGCCAGGGCCGGTCCTTTGAACGCCGCTTCCGACCCTTCCGCACCAAGTGAGCCGCATCGAACGTCAGTCACCGCGACAGGTCTGCGTTGCCCCTCTCGTGGCCCGCAAGGTTCTTAACTCGCGTCTACAAGACAAATATGATGCAAATTATTCATTCACAATCCTTTATCAAATTACATGTAATTAATAAAATCTAATCTTAAAGCTGCCATTACGCGGTTCTCACGCAGCCAATGATATGATACCGAAGGCATTCGTATCAATGGCTGCGGATTTATTATGCATGATGGAGTCACTCATCATATTCAGTTGTCATATTAATATATGACGCATGCGCAAGATCCTTCATTTGGCCAGACGTCAGCAATCTTTCTGTTGCTTTTGTTTTCGTTCATGAAAAGAAAGTTGGGCCCAGTTGTTGTCACTGTAGAGACAAACGTTCTGCTCGAATAAATATCATTTACGAATTACAATAGTAGCGATGGGACTGATGATAACGTCAACGTTACGGTTAACGCCAATCTATAGGTACCGGGCCCTGAATTGCAATCCGTGATGCTTTGACTCGTAAACATTGAAGTAAATTTAACAAAAAAGCATACTATTAACTTTAATACTGTGTTTCTGCATAAAGTCATTTTGAAGAAGATGGTTCAATTGTAATCAGCAATTTATTGCTTTTTTCATTGCATTCTGCGCCGGATGCCATTCACCACGACTAATATTCATTAACAGTCCCCTTGTGGTTACGTATTGTCCACACAGTAGGGTAAGGCAATCCATGAGTCTCTACGCGGGAGGCTTTTCAACACTTTTTACATGAGCTTCCGGTCAAGTTGGCCAATCAGATCGATGCCATCACGGGGAATATTTTTTGGTCAAATCTCCAGTAAATCTTTTTTTGGGGAGGCAAAATTGGTATTTCTACGGGCCAAAACTAGTTAAACCGTACCACTTCCGGTTGCAGCCTCTTTCTGGCCACGATCAATGTCACATGGGACAGATTGATTATTCTCGTTAGCTGTCAGTCACTAATCATTGCAAGTCTCAGAAGGAGTTTATTTCAGTCACGCTTTATCTAATCTGGCGCTACTATTGCCGCTAACAGCTCTACTCCATCATTGGAAGACATACATGATTGCTCATTCTCACTCTATTAGCGCGCGCTAATTGTTTTAAACTTGACACATCTTCCTGAGGCAAATGTTCTCGGAACACGTAAACATTAGGGTGATGTTTTTCAAATGAAAAAAAAGCGTTGAAGTTAAAAGTACCAATGGTAAGATAATAAAATATGATGAGAATGAGTCGATGATGTGAAATGTTGTAAGCCAAACAACGACAATATGTTTATTATCGGTTTGCCCACAAAATAAATAATGAATTGATTAATGATTCCCAAGATCCTTTGAATTGAAATAACAGAATGCTTTATATGAGCATGTTGATGATGATGTTAAGTCTTATCAGCAACAAAAACATGAAAAACGAAAATCACTTTGTCTTTCGACGCGCGACGAGTGTGAGTGTTTATAGCATGTTGTTTCCTATAAGCCAAGGTCCATTACCCACGACCCTTGTCCCTCTGGCGTGTTGTGAGAGCTTTATCATCATTCCCAAGGCGTTAGGGAGATGGGAAGGGGAACATAACTCTCATCAACAAAATGGCCCATTCCTCTAAAGGTACAAGAGACATTTATCTTCAAAAGTGCTTTTATAGGCTTGTAACAGCGGCTGGGTCGGGAAAACGTGTTTCTCCAAATGATAGCAATATTCCTTTTCTGAGTAAGATTTTATCCTGCATCACCGACGAATATCTTTGCCAATAAACGAACTAAGGCGTTCATTATCTCGTTTGTCCAATCAAATGCTTGTTACTAGAGGGTTTTACCGAGGTAGATGTTGCCTTAGTTGGGCGTTGTGATCTCATCTCCGAGATATGCCAACTGAACAATTATTCAGTGCAATTTTTATTGGGTTAATACTATTGGGTCATATGACCACCATCATAATCTATGTTATGTTACATCACTGAATAAGCGATAAAGCCTTGACGACAACATGGAACCCATTATTTGTAATACGTGTATTTAAACAAGTGACTTTTTCTCACACCAGTTGATTCTTCAAGTTGGGGGACTAGCTCAAATGGTAGAGCGCTCGCTTAGCATGTGAGAGGTACCGGGATCGATACCCGGGTTCTCCAAATATTTTCTTTTCTTTTGAGTTGACCTTTGAATTAATACACTTATTCATCTTGAAACAAAACAATCAATTGTCCACTCCAGATACATTGCATGTCCAGAAGACGTCTTTTTAATACAAGCGTATTGCGTCATACCTTGGATTTTTCTACTAATGTTCTATTCACTTACGCCTTATATAAGCCTCTCTACTTCATATCAAGAAGTTAAGCACGCACATGAATTCACCCACTCAGGTAAACAGTCATTTTAAGTCACAAAATATTGGAAGAAAACTAATCTACTTATTGGCGCTGAACTCCACACCAAATTAAACACGCAATGTTCTAATTGCTCCTTTTATGGCCTCTCTAAGTCAAAGCTCCATAACCAGGTCCCGGGGTTAATACAACACTCTGCAACAAATTAACAAAATTAAGACATGCAAGCTCTTTCTTTAATAGTTATCTAATCCCATGAGAATATCTTCGACTCGAAACGCCGTAAGTTATAACTCGGCTTATATGAATTAGAAATGACGCACGCAACATTATTTCGACTGCAACTTTCGCTGTTACTGCTCATTTTACTCTTATACATGCCTTCCTGAAATTTTCGATGGAAGTTTTGTTTGACCTGGAATACAAAACTGAAACTTCTGAAACAATTATTCCAGTGCACCCACCAATATATATGTACCAGAAAAACGGTTCACTCCTTAGTTACCAGCTTTGATATCAAGTTTTGCTTTTGGGCGTCAAAGTAACACTCGCTATCCCGGACCAGATACGTATCGTTATCCGAAACTTGTCAGCTTCACAAGCTTCTGGCTTTACTGAATGGTCGCGTGTCGCGGTGACGTTATAACACGAGTCATGTATCTTCATTAAGGCTTCGGGCGTAATAAATGATTTATGAGTTGTGGCCCTATTATCACAATTAAAGATAGTGTCTTGGCTCATCCGCTGTCAATTGAAGACTATAAGGTGATTAAAGTTACAAGGGTCCTCCAATATGGGTTTGTTTGCCGTCATCAGGGGACACTTAACGCCATTGGTCCGTGGGCTTTATTGCCGCCACGTTATTAACCCAGCTAATAGAATTTCTGTTACCCGCCGACCTTATAAGCGAATCTCTAAATCAAGTTAGCAGTCAGCGAGAGGGGAACATATTGTATCGTGAGTGGTAATTTCTGACTTGGGGGCTCTGAGATGTCGTGAACAGTTAAATCGAATCATGATAGTTCGCCTTTCACCGGTCTGCATGCATCGACCAGCCAGGGACGATCAGACACTGAATACCGTCTTAATTATGTCGATCATGCCTCATCCGCTAGGAGAAATTAAATTTTGCGGGGCTTCTTAAGAAGGGATAATAAGCTACTCCAGTGACTTGGAAGCAGGTTGCACGCATGGCATGAATCGGTCGATTCGCAGGGCCAATAACAACGCGCCTGATTTAGAGCCAAGACTCTATTTGGGATGCATTCTTTAGAGGACTTTTGTTGCCATAGAAACCGATTTCAGATATAAAAATATGTTGGTTCAAAACATTTTGTATTCGAGTGGTCGCATCACTAACATTCATGCCAAGATCTGTTTTGGTTTTTATCACCTGCAGAAGCAGTACTGATGTCATTGGTAGTTGCATCGATTACTGCAAGAAGCTGCCAGGCGAATACCCAAAGCTTTGGTAGCATTTTTGTGCTGTCATGTCTCTGATTCATACCGCTATTGAATGTTAGAAGACAAATGTAAAAAGGGATGCGACAAACCACTTTTTCTGTCTTTGAAATCGTTCAGACCAGTGAATCTTAGTTATTTTTCTGGACATGATTTATCCGTGTGGATGTGGACTTATATGTATAGGTCATACCAGAGCGAGTTAGCGCAAAGAGATTATGAAGGGAAAGGATTACCCAAATATTCTGTATGCCTCAACCGTAGCGTCAGGCCTTCAAAATATATTACCGTTCTTCAAAATCTCTGTGTCCAGAATCAGGTCACAACTTAAGAAACAGTCAGTGGAATCAGAGGTTCCTTTAAATCTCTCTCCCACTTCACCATCTGGTCTCAAGACAAGAAGTTTCTGGAATCGGAGGTTCTTCAAAATGTCTGTCTCCATACCATCACTATCAGATCACAAGAAGAAGTTACTGGAATCTGACTCTTTTCAAAATCCCTGTCTTACCATCAGGTCAAAATAAGAAACAGTCACTGGAATCAGACGGCGGCTCTTCAAAATCTTCTTTACCATCAGGTCACAAGAAGAAGCATGCGTTACTGGAATCAAAAGTTCTTCAAAATCACTGCCTCTACTATCCAGAACTGTAATATAATACAACTAATGAAAGAGTTGTTATTCAGTCGTCACAATGCTGAGAGAACCACAGTCTCCAAGTGTCGATCCTTATCACAGCTTTTGCGTCCACTAAGTCGCTCTTCGTATTCCATAAGCATCCATCAGCAATGAAGACCATATTGGACAGATTGGGTAAAGACCCGAGTGGAGTGTCATTCATTAGGTAACCATGATGGCTGAGGCAAGATGAGGTTGAATCTTGGATTGTTCCGGTAAGCGGCTTGGGACAGCACTTGAGGGGTGTCGCGCCCAAGCCTTAATCAAATGATTAGCATCTGGCTGATTCGTTGCACTTGGGTGAATCTGTTGCCGAGATTTGGAGCCTGGGACAGGCAAAGGGGACAATTGCACAAGATGCATATTGTGTAAGCTGAAAATCATTAAAGCTAAAAAACATTTCATAGTTGGTTTCGTAAACTAAGAAAATTGGCCCGAAAAGCAGCTTCTACACCAAGGTCGACTATAACAGCATCTGCACTACCGATGTCATAGCATGGTCCTGCGCACCAGTGGGGATTCTTAGAACCATCAAACCTCTGAATTAGGTGGGCATACACGTCGTAATTCACAAATTGGCTTCAATCTTTTTAAACAAATTAGGTTAAAAATCACGCTTTTCGGGACCTCCATGGCATATTTTAAAAAAGGAAAAAGCAGTAAGTTAAATAGAACGGTTCCAAACCATGGATCGAATGTTAACAAATCAGAACTCCGGGTTAACTCGCTCGTAAAATGCTTTTGAAAAATTTAAAGGAGGCGCATGTTCTTCAATAAATGAAATTTAATCAGTGTCACTGATTTCTTTATTAAATTACCCACAACCTGGCAGGCATTCTAGCCGCGCACGCGGCTAAGTTATTCTCCAATGACGGGGTGAAAAAATCCTCTATGCAAACATGCTATTCGAAATGTATTGCGGTGTTGGAGATTGCCCGTAGCGATCACGCACCTGACTGCTTGGAGGCTGTATTGGGTAACTGGAGGAAAGAGCCGGTCTAGCTTTCAATCAGTGCCCGATACAAGCTTGATGGGCTGTAATCAGGCGCATTGACTGGCCCGCCTTCAAACATCAGGGTCTAAGATTAAAGACACACAAGGACGACAGTGTTCCGTGAACCTCCAATCATGGTGGGGTTCTTGCTATCTCCTAGCAATATAATATATCGATAGAAATATGTAAGTCTGTTCCTTTCATATATGGTTTTCATTTCTTGTCGTGATCAACCGTTTTTGTTGCAAGTTCGTGATCTTGCAAATATCAGTCAGAATCTCATTATGGTGAACAGAATAGCTCCGTCACACCGTTAAATTCCTTAAAAACCAATGAAACAGTTTAAGTCGAAAGCTGAAGAAGAAGAAGTCAGAATACCATACTTTTTTTGATTGTTGTTTGACTGTTATTTTGGCAGATCTGCATGGAAACTGCTGCCGACAAGGGTTATCCTCCTTCCGCTACCGTGACCGGGGCTCTTCGTACTTATTCGGTCTTATCGGCCGTGTTTGAACTTACCTTATATGGCCGCGTCTTTGCAACATACTCTTATCCCCCGTTCAACTTCCCAACTCTCGCAGAGAGCCACCGATGTAGCTCTAACCGGTATAATAACCACCTCAAAGACCGAATAGCTGACAAAGAAAGTGAGACAGTTCCAATCAAAGATGACAATCCCTTTGATAGTTAAGACATCACTGTTTACACCCCTTAGAAGTTTCGTTGCTGAGCACGAGTCTCTCGAATACCGGCGAGAAATTATTAAAAGCGGCCCATTCTTCTCCGCCACCAAGTGAAAGATTGATGCGGTCATTAAATTTGCCTCCAAGAACACAAAGGCAAAAAGTCGAAAGCGAGAATTGGTGATGTTTGACATATGTTCACCAGTGATCTCGTGCATGCACCAGAGCTTGTAATTCATTTAATTTGGCTACCATCTCGGGAGAGATTGCTTGTTCTTTTTGATACCGTGTTATCATCAAACAGATCGAAGCCGTGTAGGTCGCGTCCAAACAATGAAAGCAAATGACGGAGGTTTGCTGAGCGTTTAGCGGGTCGGTCGGGAGCAGGGAGCGTGAATTGAGATCCACCGGGGGCGGGGTGATTGGTGGACATAATCTCATAGCCAGGACGGTGTTTACAAGCAAAGTTCAGCGCACGCTATCCTGTGTATGCCCTGGCAAAATTAGCCTGCTAACAACATTACAGACCTCATTAAAGTAATCTGAAATGATTTCGTTTGCTCTCTGCCTTGCACGAATACCCAAGAGATTGCCCGCTTTGTGTGTGCGTGCCTCTAATTTCTGCGCGAAGCCGTTTGTGAAAAAGTCCCGGGGAATTTGCCGCGATAAGTACGCCTCGCGAGTTCTTATCAAGGCCTTCATTTTGGGAAGCTTTCGATAAGAATACTTTTGCAGCGAAGTTACTCGGGTGAGAAATAAGAGAAGTGATATTTGAACGATGTTTCATATGTTGTTGCATGTTGAATTTTCGGGGGCCACAAAAATCCGTCCAGGAAACAGCTGTGAGAGCGAATCAAGGGTTGAGTGATGGAAAGGGTTATTTTACATTAGGGTTAAGATAATGACATGATTTCAGTATCAAGAGCTCAAGCAATTTGCAGCCAAGCCGCAGTGTACAAAAAAACCTCTAAAACAATCCGCAGTTACAAGAAACAATTAAAACAATCAGCGGGTTACTAAACATTGAAAACAATCCGTGATTTTCAAGAAACAATGAAAACAATCCGTGATTTTCAAGAAACAATGAAAACAATCCGTGATTTGCAAGAAACAATGAAAACAATCCGTGATTTACAAGAAACAATGAAAACAATCAGTGGTTTACAAGAAACAATGAAAACAATCCGTGATTTGCAAGAAACAATGAAAACAATCAGTGGTTTACAAGAAACAATGAAAACATTCATGAAAACAATCCTGCGGTTTACCAGAAACAATGAAAACAAGCCGTGGTTTAAAAGAAACAATCTAGAGCCTTCTGATTGGACAGTTGTGAATGGGCACGCCGGGGTCGCAGATTTCGGCACAATTGATTGGCCGGTCCACCGGAACTAACACCTTTTTGCCTCCAGAAATCCCTAAATATCGTTTTGAGATAACGTGAGAAATATGTAGAATGCCCGGCTCTCATGGTAGTCATGGAGTCATTCCATTAATGGACAGTTTATGGTCATGGCCAATTAGAGTGACCATCACATGTCAAATGTGGTGACCATCATTACTGTTAGGGTCCCTCTATCACCTACACAGATAATAAATTTATGTTCGAAGGTTAATTAGCTAAAGGTTACAAGAGTTAGGGTCCTGGTATTGACTCTTTGTCAAGGCTTTCGGCACATGCAAGAGCATTGTTGCATTATGAGCGTACATGCTTTTCTGTCGACATATCTGGATTACCTTCATCGACGATGGTAAAAAATAGTCCGTTGCGTCAGAAATGTAATTTCTTCACACCGAGTTTACATCTTGCTTATCAGTGCAAGTGAAATCTACCCAGCAAACCTTCAAAGTGTTCTTTTCCCCGTCCTCAAACTTTTTAAGCACCGTAGGTCTCTTTAGAGAACTAGCAGAGGTCTTAAATCTTCGCCAAATGAAGGACGGATCATCACGACGACGGGACCCAGTCGCCATTAGCCCTCGGGCAAGATAAACACAAGCGGCGACCCTTAACTAATACAGATCATTTGAAGGATAAAAGCACCGAACAACTTTCAAACTTAATTAATCCTCACTCCGAGGGCTAATTAATACGCACTCGACATGACTAGAGAAGATACCTCATCGGTCGTCATGGCTAAAGGAGAGTACCTCAAGGCGGGAAATCGCATCTCGCACTCGCACTTAAACGAGATCTGCTGAAGTATCTCGCTCGCAGGGACACCATTGATGGCTCTCTAAAGGCCAATAGAGCAATAATCAACTCGTTTAAATCTTTTCACTTTCTTCAATTGGGCCGTGATGTCGTCTGGTGATCTCTAGTTCCGTGTCATCGTGGATTCATCACCGCCGCATCGGACCGGAGATAATCACGCACTGCGCATGCGCAAATAGATAAATGAGGGCGATAACTCTCAGGTGAAATATAAAGTGTATTAGAGAGGAGTCTCATCTTGGTGATAGGCACCTTTCAGTCGACAGGGATTTACGCTCAGCACACCGAAACTGGACGCAGTGTGAAGTTTGATTTTCGCCCCTTCATTGATAGGAGAGTAGATGTCGTCTGCCTTGGCCAGTGTCAACAGAAGGAATGAAATGACAGCTACCAGGTTGCCGTACCCTAGCACCTCGCATGACATCAGGGACCTGAAACGGGCCTTTCCAAGGTGGGTAGCTCTTTCATTGAAAATTTCTTTTAGATGACTACCTTGGCGGTATTTAATTTCTGAAATTGCACCATAAGTTTTAAGGCAAACATTGCAATTCGTTTTCTGGTAATCTATTTCACAACTTTTCTGTGATCATTGTCTTATTTGCTTATTGATGTTTTAATCATAGAATGACACAGAATGAGTGTCTTTTTGTCAAAAGAAATTATACAAGAATGTATCAAAATGAACTGAATTGCAAGTAGTGTATTTGGGGTATACACAGGCTGATCAGACGTCACTGAGAGATCATGTATACAATACCTTTCAAAATTCTATGTTAGACTCAACAATTACATCGTTGCAAATATTTGGGTTGATACAATAGCTAAAATTTGACAAAACTAGTGTGGTACCTTTCACAAATGAATTATTCTGATGAGATACATCATCAGCAAGTTCTCTGTGACTAGTAATTACACTACCTTCAACTAGAGAACAATTGATAAAAATAGAGTGGTACTATACCGTTGAATAATGAATCATCATCATGTGTTTTATTATTTGCGTACTAATCCTGATGATCAATCATCAACAAGTCAACTGTGACTCTAAGAGTATAGCTGTACCTAAAACTCACTATTCCGCGGCAAATAATGCACTTCTGGATATTTTCATAGTAACTTCGAGAGGTAAAAAGGAATTTTTCATTCTATATAGGCATACTAAAAGACTTTTCTTCAGGTTCAAATCCGCGTTTGACAATGTCAGAAACGCACCGCCTCCGCCTTTTGTTGCCAATCGTTGTCGGTTCGAGATCTACGCTAGTCCGCTGAATCTCGGCTCCTCATAAATAATCCATATCACATTGGATAAGAGGAGGAACCCGATCATATAAATATTCAATGATCATTCATTAATTAGAATCTCAATGTGCTGTCAACGCTGGCTTCGTGAGCTGACGGCGGTAGACCTTAAACGGTCGATTCGAGTGTGGTTTCGGTCTTTTTTGTTAAAGAAAGGTTCAGAGTCAGAGAGAAAACAAATTATGTGACATTTATGGTATGACATTTGTCGAAAATGAATAAGGACAGCAAAGAAAACGAATATAGGCAGGGTTACATTTCGGACGCAATGGGCCGACATCGCCCGGTCGCCCGGTATCATCGAGGAAAGACGATCGGATAAGGAGTCTAGGCAGGGTTAGCATTAGAAATGACAAAACCTTCATTCATTCATGGTAACACGGTAAGGTCTATCACCAACATGTAGACCTAATATGATTGTAGATCAAAATCCAATAGCGAATAGAAGAATAGTTGGGACGTCTTTTAGCGAGATTCGCATGTTGAGCAAGACAAGTAACTAATACAGACCTCTGATTTCTGATTAGTGTCCGGTCTAATTATGAAATATTTACAGACCACCAAGGATGCAGTTGTTTAGAGCAGAATGATTAATTGATATGTACAATTGCGGTCTGCAGTCTAATTAGGGCTGCTGGATTTTTGAAGACATGGCTGCATCAAGGAATGGCCGTCAGGGCGCATCATGTTTTTTGGGTCTGAACATTTGTAAGACTTAAAGGACAATAGAAATTTTATAAGCTATATGTTCAGACCAGAAGAGTTTCCAGTGGTGATTTTAAATTCAGGAGCATTTCTTCTACGATGGATCTCTCTCTCGCGGACGCTAACTGTCTGTATAGCCTGCTGATTAATCATTTAGCCTCTACCCTCGATGAATTAAACTGATGAGGCCAATAATAATGCCATTTCACAAGACGTTGATTAACCTTTGTCAGCCGCTCGCCGGTGGCTGACTTCTCATCACGCACTGGGACCTCATCTCCAGGGACGAGTTAGAACGGCGGAATCATATTAGCGGATGTGACGTCATTGGTAGGGAGGTTAAGATCTTCTCCGACTCCAAAAAGATAGAGATCACGGTGGTCCTTTTTTGTGAGAGAGATTTTACTGTACTCGCAAAATTTCACCAAACATTCCCTCTAAGATTTCCGTCCATTCATGTTAGAAAACTATCACTAAATAGTTTTCTTATATGATGCTTGTAAAAAAGATCGTACACTTTGCTATCAATATTCTGGCGTAAGTAGAATTGTCTACTTAAAGTCCTTGAAGAGGAAGAATTAACCTATAAGATTAAACAATTGGTTGTGTGAAACAGTGCGAAAAACTGAAGTAAACTTATTCTTGTCTATCCCTTGCCAGTCACTGACGAGGACCTAAATACTCTTCCGTACACTTGGTCCGTATTACCAAGTCGGGTTAGAGAATCTGTACATGGTATCACTGATGACCATTCATTTTGGGCTTGTTTTCCAGAGATTTGAACGGCCATAGCCTGATTATGTCTTCTATTAGATTTGATTCATAATAATTTATGACCAGCTTAACATTGTCTCGAACAGCGACAGCGTGTCTAGTTTCCGCCACCAAATCCTACTTATGACCTGCAACATTTTAGCCAGGAAATGAAATCAACCATTCTCAGTTCGAGAAATGCCATCAAAAATGGAAATAAATTGAGAAGTATTACCTGAAACACTTTCGTTGGCTTCCATACTGTTAGTTTTGCTTGCCGTCTTTGATTATAGCCATCCTTCCGTTCTTTAAGTCAATATGACAAACTAGCTGCGGAACTATATTATGACACCTGATTATTTGGCCAATATGTCTTCTTGATGAAATCATCTCGAATAATGATGACAATATTTCGCCAATCAAAGGTTTTGCCGGCTGATATGATTTGATTATTGAGTATCATCTCCAGGTTCGCGCATTAAGACCTCGCCTTCCGCACTCTCACATCCTTAAGTCGGCTTACAGGAGACAATTGACTTTCAGCACATAACTCTGCACCCGGCGATAAATAATTATGATTGCGTTGGACGTGCGGCAGACAGTGGGGTTCTCTGTCTCCCTGGAGGACGCGACTCAGACCAGGTTAATATCATAGTCGGGATAACTGGCCAATGCGCACCTGTGACACGCAAAGCAAGAAAGCCTTACATCAAGGCAAGGCGAAGACAGGTACCCACATTAAATCTCATTGCAATATAACAAGTTTATACCTAATTACAGGAAATCAACCGAATTTCATTGAGCCCGCTAGAGCCGGTAGATTGGACCAAAGAGCCAGTAATCGGATCAAAGGGCACTAAATTAGGCAATTATGGCAGAATTAGGAGAAGTCAATTTTGTAGCTTGGGATTGATCCGCGAGAGATAGCAACTCGTCGTATTAGAAAGCCCTCGTGAGGTTTGAAGTTGAAATAGTCTAGGTAACGCAAAGCTACAGAAATTCGATAATTTTCCTTTTGAGGTTTCGTTAATGATGAGGTGGAACAAAGGCAATCATGGGGGTGGGTGAGAGGGCTGCTATGGCCTTCGTTCATCACCCGAGATGGGTGTGATCATCACACTGTAGAATAACAAGGTAAACTCGGGAAAGGCCAAGCCCTCGGCCTACAACATGGGATTACAGCATTCACGAAAGAAACAACAGGTTTTTTGTCAGTTTAGGACAGAAAGGATGAGGTAAAAACAAAAAAAGTGCTGAGCATAGCACTGACATGAAACAATTTTGTCACTGTCGATCATGGTTTCATGATCCAATTAAAATGCCGACGTCGTGGCGATGCTATACAAGTATATACACATGAAGTCTTTTTCATTGACCGACTTTCTAATACTATATTCTCGACAGTCTGGGGAATTGATTCTCCAGGGTTTGATATAGCGATAAATCCATGGGAAGCGATCGGTCAAGCGCTAAAGTGCCCAGGCTAATGCAATTTACAAGGCTACATTCACGAGAAGAAAAGCTTGAAATTTTAAAATCGCACGGACCCATATAATCCGACGGAACCTTTCGCTATCTCGCCTGCCACTGAGTCAGTATCGTGATGAACAAACTCGCAGTCCCTTGATTTCCAATTTGAGGCCGAGTTTTCCTAGTTTGACTTTGAGGTGATGTTTGGTGAATAAACCACGCACTTATTTCTGAAGAATCAAACAGGAAAATTGAATTCCGATGCAAAGTATACGGCCCTGTTTGTTTACCCTAGGAGTAGATAGTGTCATCGAGTCAGCGTGAGATGAACCTAAGTTTGTCACCGCCATAATTGAGCTCCGGTAAAATAAATATTTGAATAGGGGCTCCAGGGCTCTATCCTCTCGGGTGCAAACCCAGCTCACAATTGAACTTGTTAAAGTAATACTGGAGGCTGCGGGTTCTTTTTCACCACCCGGATTATCCCGGGCGAGCAAACCCGCAACGAAATCTCAATTAATTAAGATACTTGATAGAAAATCTGGGCCTTGACGTCTGAAATCTGTTTGAAACACCAGCAGATAACACCGCCGTATTGGGCTTTATAAATTCATGAAGTTCAGATCCTCTTTTAAAATCTATTCGCCATAAATTTTGATCAAAGTGACACCGGTAAGTAGGTGTCGGGATTACTCCGGGACTGACATCAGATCCGAAGATACCACTTTGAATAGATACGGTTCGTCGTGCGCTGCTTTAATATTTATGTACCTTGGTCTCGGGAAAAATCTTGAGGATTTTGATATTAGCCTAATCTTTATTAATGACTATAAGATTGGTCGTGTCTATTAATCTTAATTATCGTACAATTAATTACAGATAAGTTGTCTTTTCACCTGTTGGTTGTCAAGCAGACGTATAAGTCGCATCATGCAGGCGTGAGGTCTAAAGACGTTTTACTCGCCCACAGACGCCGCTCTATAAATTCAAAATGAGGGTCTATTTGGATACTGTAGTTGAACAATGTTTAACATGGTAAATTTTGATATACATGTACATTGTATTCCCATAGGGGTTCACGCCAAACTACTGTTTTCTGTTGTGCATAGTTAATGAGTGGTCACCTACAAATTGCTATCCTTCAGCTTACTTTTGAGACTATTTCCCCGTTAATAAGGGAAGGCGCCTCCAGTTTTTCAGCCACATAAATGTTTAATGTAACCGAGTTAAATCGCGCTTTTTTGCAAATCGAAGAGAACGTAAATGCATTTAGGCGGGAGCAAAATTGCCATTTAAATTAGATTACATCCCAACATCAACTTCTGAATAATTCAAACTTAAAAATACGCGGGGTCTAATTTTCACTTTAATGGCACCTTGGACTATTTGTGGAAAAGAAAACTAATCACGTAGAAAGAACGTTATTCCGAAATTCTAAATGATCGAAATCTCAAGAGCATGCTAGACAAAAATCTTCAATTAAAATACGGTGCCGGACCCATTTTTCTCCCTTAATTGATTGGTCTCAGCAAGTTATCTAACCTGTCTACTCTAATATGTACGTGGTTGGTTTTGGTTTATTTCGTGCTATCGATGAGAGACAACGGAGTAGGCTATAGGGGGAAAAAGTTGGTCTTCTTACTTGCTTAGATTAGCCTAGGAAAAAAGGTGATCTGCATTCAAAGCCGAACATTGGCGATGTTACTTATTGTTGGTTGTTAACAGGCAGCTTACTGCCGGGACGTGTAGGCGTTGCGAGATTGCAGAACCTGATGTCAAGCTGGATAGAACCTGCACGCTGAAGAAATCTCAGAAACTCAGCGGAACAATCAAAACGATGCTGTCGTGGCCCGCTTCTTTTGTCAAGAGGAACCCGAGATTCAAAGGGCACGCGCGGTGGCATGATTTGCGGTTGCTCTTCCTTATAGTTCTATTTGAAGCAGACAGATAACTACCAACTCGAGTTAACTACCCAACCATAATTACCTTTGGATGTGGTTGCTCTTTTGACATACAGAATCATACCAAATTGTGTGTGATTATATCCCATTGTCTTTCCCCTATGTAATTGGGAAAGGAGACCACCGGACGTGAGAGCACGAAATTATCAAAATCAGAAGATAGTCACACGAGTCGCGGCGGTTGCAGCAAAACAGTGATTCGAAAGAGACGCATAGTATTTTCGCGTCAGATAAAACATACCCGAATAATCCAAGAGAAGATAGATGTTCGCGTCAGCCCACCTTTTACAAAAGAATTCGGAGTAATCACGAAATAATACAGTCATGTCTCGAAATTGGGGCAGCAAAACCATCTCTCCAAACCGTGATTTTTTTTTAAAAGGAACATTACGTTTGATTATTGTATCATTTTTTCTTCTCTCATCTTTTAAAGGTTATCTTCGCCACCATGAAAACGAGTCGACTCTTTCTTCTGCGAAGCCCGGCATGTCCTTTTTGGCAAAGAACTTCTCTCCGCGCAGAAAAAGACGTTGGCCGATCATGCCAACACTTTGAAGGCATTGACGCGAACAATGTTATGGAACCTTATACGGTTCTCATTTCTCTCAGCTACGAATTGGAGGGGAGAAGGAGAATTTCTGATTTATTCTACCATGCACTACAGCTACGAACTGTAGGGACTTGTGACACACCAGCTTTGTTTTGTGAATGCTTGACCAAAGATGATGTAGTTGACACTACGACATTCTCGATATTTGTCTTTCCAGTGCTTGTAATCCTATGGCACCCCTTAACCCACGACAGGAGCACCAGGCTGCAGCATTCCAAAACGCCCTGAAGACTTCCGTTAACAGCTCCAATATGTCCAGCATGAAACACTTTCCTTACACGGCCATGTTTCCCACGTGGATGAGTCCGCCACTTGGAACCGTGGAGATGCCCCCACCTTGGCCCCCGACGTGTTTGGTCCCGATGTTCAATACCCAGGATCTGGACATGGTATTATACGGGTACGTCAGGAGTAAGGAAAATGGCGGTCTGGTGGGGCATGCACTGTCAGGACTCCGCATCAATGAGCTAAGTCATGGTAAGTTTACATTATCAGCCTCAAGACATAGCTTTCTGGTTGTCATAATCGCCGCAACTGCAACGGGCTTTTTCATATTCACCGGTTTTATCCCAAAACGAAATTGATATGGCAAGTTTTGAATCTGCCGCAGAAGCCCCGTTGATTAGACCAGGCGGGCGCGGAAGACAATCGATTTTTCAAGTTTACCTGATCAGACAGCGTTAGCGGCCGATAATGATGAGCAGGAAATATTTTGAATCATTTTCTTGACTCGAATACATTACATAACATCTATCTCGAAGTTGCATTACCGTCTTCATATCTTTACATATACAGGTATTGAGAAGATTCTCTCGCCAAAACTTGGCGGAGGGCACGGTAGTGCGAGGGACAAGTCATCAACACTCATAGAAAAGACCACATTAAATCTTCCAGAAGGTAAGCCATGTTCAATCACACGTGCAAGAAGGTATAGCACTCTTCTTCAAATGCGTGTTGAAAAAGAATGCATATTCACCTGATATAGGTTCAGATGTAACGGGACATCCGTCTGTCCGGTGAGCAATCTAGCACTAGGAATTTGTTCGAAATGTGAAATAGGAAACAAAGTTAGTTCAGCCTTTTCTATAACCTCCATTTAGGCTTGAAGATTGTTCAGACCTCGTGTGCAGGTGCCACTCACTATGGTGTATTCTGTGAGATGACCGTGATAGCACGAGGGACAAGGTTCGGACCATTTAGCGGCAAAGTGGTACACACCAGTGAGATCAAGACCAATGATGATAACTCATTTATGTGGGAGGTAAGACGACGAATTCCTTCATTGGGTTTGTAGATTCCGACTGACCCAATCAGTCATTAGGAGTGCGCCTTCCCAGGCCCGTCCTACAAGAGGGACGGGAATTGATCTCGAATGGAAAGTTTCATTCGCCAAGCTGAAAGCAAACCAATGTTTTACATCAATGGTTGTAGCACAACGCACAGTCAGATGGCATGTATTAATTGCACCCGGTGCTTACAGATAGAAAATCTGACAAGACAATGTACATTGTATTATGATTTCCGATGGGTTTCCAGGTTTTTAAAGATGGCCGATTGAGTCACTTCATCGATGGACGCGGCAGCACTGGCAACTGGATGGCGTACGTGAACTGCGCTCGATATGCCCAAGAGCAAAACCTCATAGCAATCCAAACCGAAGGGCAGATCTACTACGAAGCGTGTAAGGACCTACCCCGCGGATCAGAGCTGTTAGTCTGGTACGGGGACAGCTACCTGCAGTTTATGGGAATTCCGGTAGCTTTAAAGGACATGATGAGTGCTACCGGGCAGGAAGACGTGGACGGTGAGTGGATAACTTTTTTTAACCAAAGAATTTCGTAATCTACCAATCAAACGTTTTTGATTTCGCCGAAAATCTCAAAGTGGTTATACATTTGTATTCTTTAAGGGTTTTCAAAAGCGTTCGGCAATGTATGGCAATGGTTCCGCAGTGAAAGGTTGTGTCCAGGGTGTTAATAAATCTCTGCAAAATATTTTTATCATTACACTTTACAGGTGGAGAAGGCTTTACATGCGAGCGATGTGGCAAGGTATTCGCCTATCAGTATTACAGAGACAAACATCTCAAATACACCAGATGCGTCGACCAAGGAGACAGAAAGTTCCCCTGTCATTTGTGTACAAGGTATGGATGTCTGTTATGATATGCGTTGATACTGAAGTTCGAACAGGTCATATCTGCCTGGCTATAGAGTGGGGATGAAGGAAGACCACACCATCCCTTGCTGAGAGGTAGCTGAAATATTCCAGAAAATACGATGCGAACATCTGCAGGAAGTCGCACACCTTTTCACATTCGCCTTCAAGACTCACAGCGCCTGCCGTCCTAGAGCACCATCATCGAATGTTCTCGTGCCAGCGGCTCCCGGAAGCCACTTACATTAGCGAATATCTTCCCACATACGCGAGGGTTCTCGAATCGGGAGGGGGCAACCTTCACCGGCACTTTGCAAAGAAAATGGTGCTTCCGCGGTGTCGCTGTTGGATGGATGCTTTGTTGCAACCCAAAATTTCAATTCAAGTGATGTGATGTGTATTTTCATACTGTTCATAAACATGTAGATTTGCATTGAAACACAAGAATGGGCCATTCTGAAGAAGTTGAGTAGAGTAAATTTGTTGATACATGTATCTATGGTATTTTTGCATTAAGGTTATAGAAGCCCCGGAATCTAGCACCTTTCCTCGTTCAAGGGTTCAAATGAGAACATTGGGGTTCTATGAACTGCCATAGCATCCTTCTGGAACCCTCTTGTCTCGGAATTGACGCCGCTGTGAATATATGTCGACGACGGTTCTCGAATTGGGAGCGGGCAATTGGTGGTGTCCCCCCCCCCCCCACCCCCGTCAGAAAATACCCCAAAAAACTTAATAGCCAGCGCCCTGTGGAGGGAAAGTTTCAGTGGCTTCAAAGTGGCCTTTTTGTCGCGTTTGCTGTACCAGAACACACGTACAACACTGCGGAAACCTGACTATTTTTCATCCGAAAATGTCTATCACACGATGTTTTGATGTCTCGTCCTCTTCCATTGCAGGTCATTTGAGAAGCGGGATAGATTACGGATCCACATTCTTCACGTCCACGAGAAACATCGCCCTCATCACTGCACAGTCTGCGGCAAAAGCTTTAGTCAGTCTTCTAGTCTCAATAAACACATGCGGGTAAGCTTTAGTCCGTCTTCTACATAATCTCAATAAACACACGTGGGCAAGCTTTATTCAGTCTATAGTGTCAGTATGCGTGAACATACGCGGTAAGCTTCATATCGTATCAGTGCGTTTAAACTCAACGCTTTCTGCGATGTCGGCATTTTGATGTCGTTATCACTGTTCCTAGAGAATCGCCGACCGCTGATTGCTAGACACAGTTTTCTCAATAATTCAATGACAATTTTCTTCTTCCCGTTTAGGTCCATAGTGGCGAGCGTCCTTACAAGTGTGTCTACTGTAGCAAGGCATTCACAGCATCCAGTATCCTCCGGACGCACATAAGGCAGCACTCAGGCGAAAAACCATTCAAGGTGAAATCTGGTGGCATGTACATGTACTTGTAACGCAAAACTTATACTGGCGCAACTAGGACTTGTCCAATAAGCATATACATGTCGTGTCAGCAAATCTGGTAGATACCTTGTTGGATTTGATATACCGACGAAAACGTTCATGACTGTTTCACCGGCGTGTCGCACTGCCACCTGATTTTTACTCATGAGGGGTAGAGAACCACGCGGAGGGGCTGCGTTCAACTCACAATAGGTTTGCCAACACGATGGTATCTTTGGTGGGGTTTTTGTTACATGTTTTTTCGAAAATCACAGGTACACACTCTGATTCTTCTCTTGCCATCTCTCTTCAATATCACTGATATTTTGTTTTTATTTCTAGCTTATTTTATTTATTTCAGTGTAAATTCTGTGGGAAGGCATTTGCATCGCACGCAGCACACGACAGCCACATGAGAAGAACGCACACACGTGACAAATTACCGTCTGCGAACTTGAACCGGACGCCGGAGAAACGCCTGCCTCTCACATTCGCGAACCCTGCGACACAGAATACCGTGCTAGCCACAAACTTTATGACAACACAGCCAGTTGCAGCGCCTGCTATACCAGCTCTGTGAGACTTCGAACTTTTGAACCAGTTCCACCCTGCAGTTCATCCCACCCGATTACGAAAAATAATTAGATACTTCCCAAACCTTGGACAACTCCACACATGCCGTAGTGTTCGGTGAGGCAATAAATACCATCCTTTCGAGAAATCAAGTAATCCCCTGGACGAAGAGGGAACTTTAGGCCAGGCGCGACAGACGTCAGAGTGCGATGTTGAGTATACGCGCGGCGCAATTATTTTTTTTAATCGAAGACGCCAAATCTCAAGTTGTGAATGTAATGTTTAATATTGTTGTTATACGGTTCAAGTTAATGTGTCGTTTTTTGATGAGATTGACAGTGTAGGAGGATACATGTATCAAGAGCGGTAGAGCAATGATGCAGCTGCCTCTGTTCAATATACATGTACAGTGGAACCCTGTAACACGACCGTTAATGGGACCACTAGCGGGATGGTACATGTATGTCGCAGTGCATCTACAACGACTATAGAACACAAAATGTTAACTGGTAAACAACTCGTGTGTTCATTATCGAACCAGCAGTTAAAGTGCTGATAGAACTAATGGTGCTAATAAATGTTATCATATAGAAAGAACGACTGATTTGATTTTTGTAATCGTCGTACATGTTTGTACATAAGCATCCTATCGTATAAAGATTGTGCTTGTCTGGCGAGTCGAACAACATCCAGTAGGCATTTCAATACCTACCGGTCGCCGGGGCGGATCAAGAAATTTGGTAGCCTAAGTAGGGGTTCAGGATGACAGAATGTTTTTTATGGAAGGCTGTCACAACCATCGACTTACAGTTTTATTACAACTTAAATAAGCATCAAAGCTATACATCGACTGTGATGATGAGACTCGGCCATGTCAGTAATAGCGCTGGTCCTTTTCGAGTTCGAAGGCTCTACTGATCTGTTGATGGCTTTCCCCTGAAAACGAAAAGTGAATCTTATGACGGCTCTGCTTATAAACCTTTCTATGAGCATCCCAACATCTTATGACTTCAGACAAAATACATGTATTCTCTCAATGACAAGGTAAATCTACGCGCGTGGTATAGAGTGCCGACGTGAACCCGTCACTATACGTATTTACTCACTGCACATTGAAAAATTGAGCTATGGGGACATGTATGGAGAAGGACTGAGGCAGCATAAACCATGTTTTCCACTGCGGGCTAATTGCAGTGCTTGTGTCAATAACAGTAAGTATTTAAAATATTTCTCATGAATATAGATATCTTGAAGACGAAGAAGAAGAAGAAGGTACAAATATAATCTCATATAAAACTCGTACACGAAATGCCGTGATAGCCGTGAACAAAAATACTTAAAATACGGGTGCATACAAAACAAAGACCTAAGACCCAAGACCCAAGACCCAAAACCTGAACAGGTACAAAACAAAGACCTAAGACCCAAGACCCAAGACCCAAAACCTGAACAGGTACAAAACAAAGACCTAAGACCCAAGACCCAAGACCCAAAACCTGAACAGGTACAAAACAAAGACCTAAGACCCAAGACCCAAGACCCAAGACCCAAAACCTGAACAGGTACAAAACAAAGACCTAAGACCCAAGACCCAAGACCCAAAACCTGAACAGGTACAAAACAAAGACCTAAGACCCAAGACCCAAGACCCAAAACCTGAACAGGTACAAAACAAAGACCTAAGACCCAAGACCCAAGACCCAAAACCTGAACAGGTACAAAACAAAGACCTAAGACCCAAGACCCAAGACCCAAAACCTGAACAGGTACAAAACAAAGACCTAAGACCCAAGACCCAAGACCCTGCCCCTGAAAAGGTACAAAACAAAGACCCATAGTAGTATAAAACAAAGACCCTGCCTAAAATCCATGAACGCATCGTGATATGCCATTAGAATTTGGTATAGGTTCTACCCATCTGCTGCTTAGAATGTGGTGTTGTTAAAGGGAATATCTCGTAGCAGCGATAATAAACGAGATTTAATAATTTTGGTTTTTGCGGGCTACTTTAAAAACAAAAATTAACTTAGTCAAAAAGTAGCAGCATTTCTGACTAAAACTGAGGTAAAATGGGTTGTTCTAAGAGTGATTGAGTCATTATAGAGACCTAGTGGCCTTCAGTGACAGGATAGAGAAATATCCTGTACATAGATGATTTTTGCGTACATTAGCCCAATGCATATTTTGCTCTTCACCCTGTATAGACAGGGAATGCTATAGATGCAATCGATTTCCATAGGAAATGTTGGATATGGATTGGTAGAACCTACATACCAAATTCTAATGGCATATCACGATGCGTTCATGGATTTTGGGCAGGGTCTTTGTTTTATACCACTAAGGGTCTTTGTTTTGTATCTTTTCAGGGGGCAGGGTCTTGGGTCTTGGGTCTTAGGTCTTTGTTTTGTATACACCCTTAAAATACTTAAAATACTTAAACCAAGGCGTAGCATCGAAAAGCGCCGCGCTGGGCCCGGCGAGAGGCCGAATATTGTTTATTCTGTTTCTATTTCACACTTGGGAAGGGCCGCCACGGAGCCTGCGCCGAAACCAGTATCGCCACTATCACAGCGAGTCAGAGAAACCCACTCCTGACCGTCGCAGAGGGGCTCCTAACGGACGGTAGGAGCCCCCTCTTTATATACATGTACTACAGCGATGGATTTAGAAATAAAATTTTATTTGGTTTGAAAATGAGGATAGCTCAAAAAAGAAGAAACCGAGTCTCCCCAGCAAAAACAGTTACTAATTGCTGAGCTGCAGGCAGAGCATGAACTGGCCGGCCTATACGGACCCGTCATAACGGCAACGGCCATGCAGGAATCGGCAGAATGTCCTACTACTCTGGCGGGCTGCTGACCATGAGATGAGATACCAACATTCACTTCGATTTTTTTTCTCCATATGCTGCCGTCACTGGCAAAATCAACCCATTCTGGGAGAGCTAGATGACACTCTCCATGATTCTCTCCCTCGATGATGACGTCCCTTGTACCTGCTGGCTAACGTCCTCCTTGTTAGTCGGATATGTCATATCAGAGCACCCCCTTGAGACGATGACATCACTTGGGGTCTATAAAAGCGACGACAATGCCTAGGTTTTCTCAGATTGGCCAGAGAAAGTTTGAGACAAGTCTTCGATTGCCTTACAATCTAAACTTAAAAATGGCCAGGCCACAACGCGTTTCTACATCGTCGTCTGCGTCTACAGCGTCCTTCTTTGCCGATTCGCATACCGTAGCGTTCATGGGAGGCGAAGGAGTGGGAAAGAGCTCTATCATCGCCAGGTACTTCCACAACCAATTCTCAGAGTTATACAGGCCTACCGTCGAAGAATTCTACAGTGAGAAAATTACCGTCGACGGCGAAGCCATGACGCTTGACCTCCTGGACACATCCGGGTCATACCAATTTCCCGCGATGAGGGAACTCTACGTCAAGAAAGCCAAAGTCTTCGTATTAGTATTTTCACTCGGGAATGCCAGATCGTTTGAAAGACTGCTAGAATTTCGCTCAGAGATAATCAGAGGTCGAGGCAAATTTGCACCCATTGTAATCGTCGGGAATAAGAGTGACACCAGAATCGCAGAGCGAGCCGTGGATGACGTTTTGAAGGAGATGACGGTCTTGGAAGAATGGAAGAATAGCTATGTCGAATGCTCCGCTGCAAAGGACTTGAACATGAACGGAGTTTTCTTAGAAATCGTCCACACACTTCACAGATGCTGTTGCTTTTTTTCAGAAAAACCAAAAGACATTTGCGCTGGATACGCGAAGCAAGCAAAACTAAAACAAACTAGAATTGTCAGTTGAGTCTTTGCAGACTCTGGAGTCTCCGCCTCATATGCACACAGCCATGCATGTTGACAAAAACAAAACAAAAACATCACTCTTTCACTTCAGCGATTTATTCGATGGTTTATGTGCGAAATACGACTGATCAAGGCAACATAAAGTGTCCAGAAGGGAAGAACACATTCTTGAAACTCAGCTGCTTTAATTCACTGCCGTTTTTTCTTATTTCATAGCCCATAAACTCCAAATATTAGGTTTTATAGAAAAATGCTTCGATGGTGTAGACTAGTCCCTGGTCTTTATCCGTTACGTTCCTCCATATGTGCAGCCAATATGTGATACACATAACGCGGGGCACCAGTCATCGTGCCGGTATGGCGAGGTTTATTGGTTAAAAATTTACATGTATTGCGCTATGCATGCCCATAGCACTTTCGCGGCTGTTACCCAGATTGACTTCTTAGTTCATGGACACCCTCGTTTTATCGATGTTTTGCAATGCATTGCCGTGTTCATGTACATATGAAGCTTTCACCTGGGGACGAGAGTTTGCTGGAATAATTTCTTGAGGAGAATAATACCCTAATACAAAAGTCTCAGCCGATGGCGGAGACTAAATATCTCACTTCATGCATGTCGCCTTTCCCAATTATCGCTAGTTTCGAAGATCCAGTTGGGGAAATCACGGATGAGTGAAAAGAAAATACGCCATGGTTGTTCAATATCGTGAGAAGAAAACGGAAAGAGACTAGTCTTAAAGAATGCCGCCTACACCGAGCGCGAAAACTAAAAAGCGGTTGACAGTTTTAAAAAAACTCTGCTGAAGACTGCCTACATGGACCTAAAGCGAAACTCCCAGGCAGGAAAAAAGTCAATAAACAATAAACTCTGACACTAATGCCGTTGAAGGTTACACCATGGTTACCATATTATTATTTTTTTCGGTAGAGATAAACATTGTTCCTCACTTAGTTAGAGGTTGACAACCTACAAGTGTGATATCGATAATGTCGACCACGTTGTCCGTCCCCTGGCTGGCAAAAAGTGTTTTTATGATAATAGGCCTACATGTACATTTTAATATTGATTGATAAATAAAATTATTCAAGATTTATTCAAGATTTATTCAATATTTATTTCTGCTTCTTTCGTTTATTGCTGTAGTGCATTCTACGTGTATGTTCTTTGATCGGGATACTGCCCTGATCAAGCCCAAATTGGGCTTCGATCGCTTGCTTTCTCCGGTACTCGGCACAGGCTGGAGGCGAGGCAAAATGCCGGCGGGGACGAATTAGGTCTTTTCCAGCCGTAGGCCTACATGTAACTAATACTAGATGCAGTTGTCCAGGGGTGAAGTTATCAAACGACATACATGTATATATACGGAGTTTTGCATGACCTTCAAATTATCACCCCGTAAGATCTTGCTGCCATAACCTACTCAATCGAGATGCCACCAACCTAAACAGTTCAGCGGGTCAACATGAGAATATAGAAAGGAAAATGTCAAAAAGCCTTTCAAGATTTCCAATAGAAATACTTCTCTCTCAAACTGAGTGTTTCGCTAGGGATCAACACGAGACGTGACACGTAGGCCTCCTCAACAAAAGTGTAGAGCGAAACGGCTTGGCTTAAAGCCAGGCCAGCTGCTCCCAACAAGTATAATGTACACCTTGATGTACACCAGCAAAATGTTGTATTGGTCACAATGCATCATTCAAACAATCCGCCAAATGAAATAACAGCAATAATGGCGTCATCCGAGGTGTAGTCTGCATACCAAAATGGCGCCGAGCAAGCCAGCTGAAAATCGATCGATATTTCACGATTTAAGGCCAAGGTCACTATTCCGAATGCGCTGCAACTGAAGACGGGTATCATGTAGCTGCTATACATGGCATTTTCCGATAGAAAACTAGCGGCAGTTAAAGCTGGTGTGGTAGGACTTGTCTCGCTTCTGAGATTATTCACAGCAAGGTAAGGTTAGTTTATTTGAATTCTTCTTCCGTTTTGTCGATGCATTTGGCCGATGTACGGTTAGGCTATATGCCTAGGTTGTGTTTTCTACTGTATTTTTAAAGGTGTACCTGATTTATTGTGATGAGATCTTTGGTGTTGATGATAAGGTGATGCTATTTATACCAACTGCTCGAGTTTAACAGCTCAGCGGTTTGTTGGTGTATAATAATATTCGGCCCCCTATGGAAAGGTTACACAGGCAAATTTTCCTTATCGGCTATTCAGTGAATGGATATACATTTTATATCCAATAGATATCAAGATCTGAATAACCATTGGTTATGAAATTGACAAAACATGCATTGAATATGAAGGTGGGCATTGATGAAATAGATGGATTTTTTCCCAGGGCGTGAGAGTGGTTCCTCCTACACTCTCATTTAGGCCTATGTTTGAAAATTACATTGGATTTTCTTTCCTTCTTATACATGTATAAGTATATGCATAATATATATATTCATTGTTATACCATTTCGATATACGATGGATCCGCTATGGACGTTTTGCAAATTATATATTCAACGGAATTCCTATTTACAATGATTTGCAAATGGTCACAAGAAAAAAAAATCACTATTTATAAACGGTATAATTTTTTGTACTTGGCCTAGAGTTGACCCAAATAATGTTCTTGAGACTGAACTCAGATATACGATGAACATGTAAGGCCTATCTTGTGTGTTGGTTCTCTTGCTGAAATGACCGCTGAACCTGTGTAAAATCTTAGAAACCTAGACTAATCAGTGATGGGATGATCATTTTGGTGGAGGAGTCATGTGATTTTTTTATTTTGGTAGATTACGTAAGTTCTATCCGTTTTTCATATAAAAAAAACATTTGCGCGATTTTATTTTCGCGCGAAAATAAAATGGCGCGAAAATTTGGCTGTTTTCAGTACGGTAATTGCAGTGAAGATGCTTCTGATTTGAATGGATAATCCGCAATGTGGAGAAATTAGATCACTGCATTGATATGAACAGGCGCCGCTAATAATAGCAATGGCTGTCACTATCGGGTTTATCTAAATGTCAAAGAATCGAGTTCTCGGCACGTGCCATTGGCAAAATACAGAATAAGCCATACGGCTGCAGCGTTGCTCTTTCTCGCCATGTTGTTACTTTAAGCAGGTTTCACAACTCCTATAACGAAGTACGAACCACGAAGGTCTGTCGTGTCGTGTCACTGTCAAGTCCTGTGCTTCCCTCGGTATTTATACACTCTTAGTGTCCTACTCGAGTATAAGAAGAAGAAGAAGAAGAAGCTTACTCATTAACACGACACCGTTGTGGACAACCCTGCAATGATTCTTCACCCAGTGGTCTAACCAGTCATATCCTTCTCCTCTCCAGGTCACGTTAAAGCATCCCCGGAATGGACGCCGAGCCGTATCTCAAGGGAAAGTTCCCAGAAGGCTTCGCTTGGTGCACAGCAACTTCCGCGTATCAGGTTGAAGGAGGATGGAAAAAAGGAGGTTTGTTGGTTCTATTAATTTGAGTCGAGTTGGTAGTGCCTTCATAGTGCTCTTGCTTAGCTGAAGCATCCACCTTGGTAGATGTCAGGCAAGGCAAAATGTTCTGGCCGTGCACCATAGTTCAAACAAAAGATTTGTTGATTTTACTAAAACAGTATACAATGCACCAAGTTCGGAACCATATTTCTTTGTACCTATCTAAGGCATAGATTAGGCCTACCATGCAGCCTCAGAAATTGTTTCCTTAGTTTGAATTGAATTGAAAGAGTTGAATTGAAAGAGTTCAAAATTTGCACCTCTCGACCTTGAAAGAGTTCAAAATTGAATTGAAAGAGTTGAATTGAAAGAGTTCAAAATTTTGAAAAATTTTCAAAGCAAAAACATTTTTTGGGGCTGATGTTTCTTCATTTTGAGCCGAAAAAGAAAAGTGGAAAAAAGGGATTTAACCACCCCTTACAGTGCAATCATCTTCTGTCGTTATTCAGGAAAGGGTCTGAGCGTGTGGGACACATTCACTCACAGCCCAGGCAAGATCAAGAATGGCGACACCGGCGATATAGCATGTGATAGTTATAACAAATGGAAAGACGATGTGGACATGTTGATCAATATGGGAGTAAGTTATTGAAGTTATCAGAGAATATCAGGTTGTATGATAATGCACCTCTCGATCTAGATGTCGGCCGAGGCCTGGGCTTGCCCTAATTGAAGGTCTGGACGTATCGCCTATGATTGGTATGGCAGAAGTAATTGTTATCAGTATGGTCGAACACGGAAGAGGTTGGCGGGAAGTGACGTTGTCTGTCAAGTTTACAAACATACATGTATTTAACAGTTAACAGGAATAAAACAGTTCGTTCATGATCAAATGATATCAGTTCCTTAAAAACTATAAATTCTCCTCTTAGGTTACCCATTATAGATTTTCCATCTCCTGGCCTCGTATCCTCCCAAGCGGCAAGAAGGGCCATCTCAACCAAGCCGGTGTCGAATACTATAACAATCTAATTGACGCTTTGATCGAGGCGAGTATTATCCCTGTGGCCACCCTCTACCACTGGGATCACCCTCAGGCCCTAGAGGACCTCGGAGGGTGGCTGAATAAGGACATGGCAGATTACTTCAACGACTATGCTAGGATATGTTTTAGGGAATTTGGAGATAGGGTAAGTAAAATATAGACAGACCTTTAGACCAATAGTGACTTCAAGACGTATATGAAAACGTGTTGATTCTCTTGTTTCTGAATTTCAAGTGCATTAAAAAATGCATGGATGTATGAAAATTGGCACCTTTCTTGATTCTCTGTACTTTTGCGTAGAGACGTAGAGACTACGGAAGATCTGAACCTCCCTATTTTAATTGGTGTTTATTGATTATAGCAAAGGCTATGTTATAGGTGTGGTGAAGCTTGACATGAAAGCCGATAGTCTTGTCTGGCTTTAAACGTGGTAGCAATGTGGCTTGTGTGCCTCAGGCCTTCGATTTTCGTTTCAAAGCATCGCGTCGACCTATGACCTTCGTGATGGCAGTTGTAACAATACAATGGCAAAATAAATAAATAAGCGAGCCTTTTTTTACCGTAGTGATCACAAACTAAAATAGCTTGTTTTCAGATTCAAATATTTACGAAAAAATCTGTCATCGTTGATGTAGCGTTGGCGTGGCGATCTGTGAAACTCTGCCGAAAAGTTCAGGATCGTTAAGATCGCTTTTGAAGTACTCAGAGACTGTCTTTGGTATTACTTATTTATCAAATACTTTTAGGTAAAATGGTGGATAACAATAAATGAACCTGGTATACTCATCCGATTTGGTTACATATACGGTACATTCCCGCCCGGGTTTAAAAGCAACCCAGGGACCCATCCATACACTGTTGGAAAGGTCATGCTGATGGCTCATGCAAAGGCTTGGCATACTTACGACGATGAATTCAGACGCCGACAAAAAGGTAAGGCAGATGACATTTATTGATTTTTAAAGAATGTGATCTAGCTTTGTATGAGATATCGAGTAACGACATTGCAAGGTGATGAAAAATATATCTGATGAGAAGAAGTATCGGTTTAGCCGTATTCCCTCCTCACCACTGAGTAGAAAATCTACATGCGGTTCTTTCGAAACCTAAAATCTACAGAAGCTAGAGAATAGTGGGATAGACATGCATCGCAGCAAGGCTACTGAATAAAGAGTTACAATATGTAGACCGGTGTCCCATGATGATCTGTCAATGAAGGTCATTCGCTTCAGGTTTACCGTTATAGCTTTTCTTTCTCTTCTTTCGTGACCACCATTTGTGTGAACATCAATATAAAGCTGCAATTCACAGAGGAGGCGCAGATACCGGGAGCATCAGGGTCACCCTGATCACAAATGACAAAAAAGCCCCAAACCCTCGGGGTACCCTACCTTCCTTTCAAAGCTGATGCATTTCTTCACTCTTTCTAGGAAGTATTTCTATGTGTCTACACTCCATGTGGGCCGAGCCCGAGGACCCTCGAAGCGTGTTAGACCAGGAGGCAGCAAGACGACACTTAGAGTTTGACCTTGGTTGGTTCGCACATCCGATCTATGGTGGAGGAGGCTACCCGAAAGAGATGGAGAGACAAATTGAAAGGAAATCCAAAGAACAAGGCCTTAAAAAGTCGCGATTACCCAGACTGACAGAAGAAGAAGTTCTCTATATCAAGGGTGAGTGAGTTGTGATCGATGTGCCTGATCAAACTGGCGTGTCATAGTGTCATGCCATTGCCTAGGAAACGAACTATATATACGCCCGTTGTGTTTCATACGCGCCACGTAGAAAATATGACCCCATCCAAATCATATATATGTCCTTGTTTAGCTAGATTATAGAAGCTAGGTTATAGAAGTTGTACTACTACCATAAAATCTACTCGAATCCTTTTTGAAAGAAGAGAGAAAGAGAAAGAATGTGGAGAGAAAGAATGTGGTTATCTCTATTTGACTGTTAGTTTTGCTGATGATCGTCTACCAACACACTCTCTTTATTCCACTTTTCAGGTACTTCTGACTTCTTTGCACTCAACCACTACACCACAAGATTAGTCAAACATAAAAGTACACCATCGAACCAACCACATTTTGAACTTGACAAGGACGAGGAGACTTCTGTGGATGAAGACTGGTTAAGGTGGGCCTGATGATCTTGATCGGTTTCCAAGGTTGTCCTCATCATCGTCTTCAGTGTTCACTTCGACGCGTTTGTCTGCATTATTATGGCTCCTCTTGATTTTAGTTACGTCCTAATGAATTCCAGTTACTAAAAGAAAAAAGTGCTCCTTCAGGCTTTCACTTCCACTTAACCTCCAATCGATCTCCCTTTCAGTCCCAACGAAGCGGGATCATGGATAAAGGAAGTGCCAACAGGATTACGCCGGCTTCTTTGCTATATCAAACGAGAGTATGGTAACCCTGAGGTGTTCATAACGGAAAATGGAACAGCTGACCCAGGGAATGTCCTTGATGACACGGGAAGGATACGATATATTAGAAGTTACTTGGACCAGGTATTGAAAGGTAGGTCGTCAAGTTATGCTGTCACTTTTCTCTTTCTCCTGATATCATCATGCGTTTAAAGTCATAAACTAGGCCTATAGGAACAGATATTCAAGACGTTGAAGACAGCTCCTAACTTTTGATGCGTTTTCCTGACTCTTCATCCTGATCCTTTTTCCGAAAAAAACACGAAGTTTGGTGACGTCATACACTAAATTGACGGACACATTCATACTAATTTTGCATTGGGTAAAGGAATATTTCTTTCTTTTTCAGCTATCAAGTGGGACGGTTGCAAGGTCATTGGATACACAGCATGGTCGCTTATGGATAATTTCGAGTGGTCTGAAGGATATACGGAGCACTTTGGATTACACAGTGTGGACTTTGACGACCCTGAGAGAAAAAGGACTGCAAAAGCATCGGCTCTATTCTACGCCGGGATCATTAGAAAAAATGGATTTCCTGAGATTGATTTCGATTTGTAGAGCAATAAGTGTTCGAAAATGCTACTGATGTCTGATCTTGCAAGGACTTGGGTGGAATGATAACACTGTCAGTGATGCATAATTGGTCTATGTTCGTCTCAGGAAGCTGTCTGAAATCCATTCGTGGGATGGTTTCTGGGTATTGCCGAGAAACATGGGTCTTGATAGAAGTAGAACAAAAGCTGCGAGCGAAGCAATTAGGCCCCCCTATATTAATGATCTAAAAACAATGCAAAGCGTTCGCTCAAAGGCTCATTACAGTCATAGATCTTCATGTCGTAACTAGTGTTATCCTTTGACCTTATGCCCCTTTAGCGTTTCCTGCCAAATTACAACCTTATTTTCAAGGTTTTTGAGCAGCAGCTGTAGAGAAATCAAGCCTTTGTCACAATTGTCTATATTGTTGTCAATTCTTAAACACCTTGGTCTATACAATACAAGGTGGAAGTTGCAGTCTTTAGCATAAGTGTAGCGCTAGCTTTGTAAAATCAAAATGCCGCCATTAGCTGCCAGATCTTCCCACCGCAAATTTAACAGCAACAAGCGAAACGTGACACAAGTGGTTTGAGACGAACCTTTTCAACCTACCGGTATTGATATACGAGAAGACGCCTGAACTAGTAGCATCACCAATTGGCACATTTCAGGTCTGTCGTTAAGTGTATCAGCAATATGTCAAGTTTGGCCTAATGACTGTTAAGGAGATTACTTAGGTCTCCATAGGAATGGAACCGGTATTGATATCACGGAACTAAAAGGATTGTTGCATATGGACCTATTTAGGGTCGGTGTTAACAGTGATGTTCCCTGTCAGTATTTATGCAGTGTTTATGTTCAATGAGAACTTCAGTGTAATTTTATGTAATTCGATGAAACAAGAGGTATGCAACAGATACGTGTTAAATGTACATGTACAAGTCGTTATCTACATTCATTTGATGCTGTATTCCAGTAATTTGTTGTGATGTTGATGTATCACTAGGCGACATTCGACAAAAATAAAGGTATTCAAGTGCCATGCCAGACGGCAAAATGTGTTAAGTGACACCTACTCGAGAATTTGCCCCACCAAAAAATCACACTGTCAGATGATCGATCAAACTGTCAGATGATCGTTTACTACTCGATTGCAAACATGGAAAAGAAAGGTTTGGGCCTTGACCACCGTTATCGACGCAGTTTTCCAATGATGGTATTTTTTATGCTGATCCTAACCAACATCAATTCTTAACCAATTATCTATACGGTGAACGCAATGGCCCTTGGCCGTTTCATTAATAAACCTTTTTGGTACATGTATTGTGCTCAGTTTATCATATTATTTGCATGCAAATCCATGTATTACATGTATTATTTTAAAAGTTGACCATTGGCGAGATTGTCTATTATTATGTACAGTATTCATATAGGTTTCATTCATATAGTGTCTATATCATGTTATGTAGTACTTAGAGAAACGTGCGACTAATAACTTTATGTTTCACGGAAGCAGGGAAACATGGGAAACAAGAGATAAAAGGGGCTTTGGAAAAATACGTGTTTCCCATTGATGGACATATCTACGATTCCAACCACATTCCATAACTTGGTGCCTTTATGGTTTTCGTAAACACGCCTTTAAAACCATCAGTTTTATCAGAAAATAATGAATCAATGTGTCCTTTTAACCGATTTAACCGATGGTAGATGTATGTACGGATTCGTCATGGAGAAGAGCTAAAATCGAAATATCAATACTTTCTAATCGTAGGTAGGTTTATACATGTATTGTATTTCGATATGTAACCATCAAAATAACACGGTATTGAGTTTTTAGAGAAGTTCATATTATTTGATCCGAGAACGATAACGAGGCTTGCCGGGTGATGTTTTTCTCTGGTTGACGTAATCAAGTCTAGTTGATTTTCTGTGTTATTGTTTTAGGCATTAAAGACCCTTTATTTCTTTTCATTTCTGTAAAGAGGTAACACGGTATCCGTCGTCGAAGTGCCACGTTGATCTAGACCTCGGATCAAAATCTCAACTCTATACATGTAATTAGAAACCACTAGAAGACATGAAGGCCAGGACAGTTACACCAACACTATAAGTCTTTGGGGAATCGATGCAACACAAGTCTTAGGAATTGATGTCCATGATGCCTTACGTACATGTACAGTGGTCATCACATACATATGTACAGTAGAGGCTGGACTGTGAGTAGCCTAATAAATGCTCACGTGTCTTTTATTGATGTATCCGCTACGGAGAACTCTTTTCATCCTCATGTGTGAAATGTTGTTGATTATTTTTAAACGCCGAGCTGTATGTGGCGGAAGAAGGTGTGCGCGCTTATAAAGCTATTCTGCGTGAATGTGTCCTGCACTGTAAATTATTTTGTAAAAATAAAAGTTAAAATTATTGCCAAAAACCAACGTTTTTATTTAACATCTTACAGCTATCTTTCCCTGCCTTGCCCTTGGAACAAATCGTGATCACCTGACGCAGACTATAGTGCCAAATGATCCTAAATCACCGGTGAAGCCGTAAATTCGACGCTAGATAAACGTTAATGACAATACGGATAGCAGCATTCCACATTCTGCCTCAAATGCACTCAATGCTGGTTTGCGTACACACGGTCTATCATCCGCCCTTGGCCATAAAACGTAATCCATCAGTCCTTGCCGTGTGTATCGACATGGAAACACTCTCGGCCGAAACTTTCGTACTGATTTGGTGCTACTTTGATACCAATGGACTTATAGTATCCAGCCTTACGGATTATTACGAGACTTACATGTACAGAGCCAGAGACCTGATAGTACTAAACAGAGTTCGAACTCAAATTCTTTAGCTGCAAGGGCCAAGTATCTCGGGCATAGATGAGGGTCAAGTAGGCCTATCTGTGTATGACCCCCCCCCCCTTTCTATAAACGGAGATGTGGCAACATAACGTACATGTACAACATTAAAAAGAACAACAAGCGTCTAAAAGCTGTAAACCTCCTACTTCGATCATGATTACCACTATCACCACTACATAACCTGCACGTTGCAGAGATTGGCAGAAATAGCTAGATTTTCTGATGTCGGTTGGCAAGAGCTCCGCTGAAGTCATTTTGCTATTAAGTTAGATTAGCAGATTCTCCCATGAAAACTACGGGTAATAGAACTTAAGTTAACAGTACATTTCCCAGTCTGATCTGATTATCAACGAAATACGAGAAGTCGATCGATCTTAGCTTCAAGTAAAGGCTATTATCGCTATATCCTGGTATTGTTTTGATTTAAGATACTGTATCATATTCAGCTCATTGCAGCACTGGAGTCCTGTGACAATGTGTTTCTGATACAGGATGCTTCAAGAAAAATCACAATGCCGTTGCGTCGATATAGATTTTTTATCGACAGCGTAGATGGTGGTGCATATGGATAGGGGGCAAATCATGGCAAAAAGTGGTCAAAAACACATTTTTGGTGTTATCCGTCGAATGGCCCCCTGCCTCCGCTAACTATACGCCCACGGTATTTTTAATGCTAATGACATGCCGGTGTAACATCTGTGGTTGTTTCCCATGTGTCAGTGTTTCCAAACAATAGGCAGCTAGAGAGACCATGACTTTTCAATGGGGGAAACACAGAAACTTGTCAATCTATCTTTTAGCGTTCCCAAACAATGAGGGGAAACACTCAAAAATAGAAACACTCAAAAACATTACACCGGCCGAAAAAAATATGTGCTTTACGTGTAGGCCTATGTGCCCGTGAGGGAATCGCGTTCCACAGATCAAACAACGTTTTTGTTAGACTCGTGCCTCAAGGACGTGGGCGTCTATTGCACCTACAACATGGTCACCAATTCGACGCCATTTCATACCTCCGCAGAGTCGATTTTTTAACCGCTTCGCGCTCAAATGCCACTAATGGCTTCACCGTCACCACCAGCCTGTACTTAACCTACGGTCACGAGAGTCATCCATTTCATGTGAAGAGGGGTTATCCACGGGCAGTTCATGCCTTCCATGCATTCGCCACGTATAATCACGATAATTTCATGTGAGACAATCTATCTACAGTCGGGTTGCGATTTAACGCTTAACATTTCAGCATGCCTGCAATAACGATGTAGAAGTTTACTCTCATTTCAGTTCTATAAGATCTGTGGAAAATGTTCGTAAAGGACGCTCTGTGAAACGCTGCTCTATAGTACAACGCGTACGTACATTTATCATAGATTAATGCAGTTGCTATTATATTGCGCACTTTCTGAATCACATTTTAATACAGCTCTTTATGTTATGCTGTTGTGAGTCAGTGTACATTTTAAAGGAATTAGCACACAAATGTCAAAGATTTACACAAAAATGTCGCCAACTAGAAACAACGCTACATTCCCTAAGATCAAGAGCAAGAAGTGCGCTGGGTTAAGTGAGAAATCCTTTGACATGCCGCGAGAATTCCTCGCGGAGGGAGAATGCTGCACGGATATCGGATAATGTCGTCGGAGTCATATTGCGCGAATGGGATTAACCCTGTGGACCTCAAGAGTCTGTCAGGTTGGCTGCCTGGATTGATCATCATGGTATTATAAAAGGCGTCGTGTGAAAGAAATGCTAATGTCTCGTATACATACATAGAGAAGGACGTGTCAATTCCAATGAAAGTGCAGCGATGAACTTGTAATCCAATCATGGCGACAGTCTAGTACCGTAGTTCAATATGTCCCGCAAACGAGCGATTTTCGATAAAACGATGTCTGCGGGTAATCACTCTAAATCAGTATAGGTTTTGATAATAATATCGCCGATTCTTGCCGGCTTCACCTGCGATGATGACCGCCACCGCAAACGAGAGATTTTTGTCGCATGTGATTATGATCACAGGTCGCAAGGACCAAAATCGTTCGTTCAGGGGCGCTTTAGGCCATATACATGTACATGTACTTCTTCCTTATTCTCGAGCTCGCCTCAATAATGCATCGCCTGGCCGCGGATTACCTGCATACCTGTCTTCTCGTGATGCTTTACACGATAACGAATAAACAGAAGGATATGCCATAAGGAAATGACTCCACGATTGATTGATCAGAAGAATTGAAGGCACATGATCAAGGGGACTCGTGATAAACGTGCCTAGACCACGATGATCAATGGAAACAATCATGACAAATTTAATTCAATTTATGATAAGAAAATGAAGGTTTCAACTCCTGACTTCCTCACGCGCCATCTTTGCATTGTACATGTTTTTCAATTAACCAACGCTGAGGCCTCTCCAAAAATTGAAAACACTAATCCTTGTGACACTATCAGCGCTCTTTTTGCCTCTGTGTCTACAAAGTGTTGGTAATCTATATCGGGCTAATATCCCATTTTCATTATCGATTTTGTCCCAACGTCAAAGGCAAGGTCTACTTGGGCATTAGTGAAGTCGGATACTTAGTACACTAGGTGTTTTAATAAACCCTGAGGAGGAGGTTAATTGGATTTCGAACACTGCAAGGAACTACGGCTTTCTGCTCCTTTTATGCAGGCTTGCCAATGGATTCATTGAGCAGTGAATGTAAACGTGGAAAAGTGTCATCCCATCCACCATTACAGTACAACCAATCATTGTTATTGATTTATTGATCAAATGAGACACCAGGCCTATTTTCATCATTTGTTAATCCAATTAGCAATGGGTGAATCAGTTTGTGTCATCATTCTACCGGGTGTCCCAGAAGTTACGCGTTTATTACCGAATATCCTGTTCAGATTAAAACATCTTGCTCCAATTCTTCAGCAGGGCATCCCCCGAATACAAAGGCAGAATCTAGACTCCCGGGGCAGTCCATTGCGTCATCCTAATTGGATCTCCTTACGAGGGATGAGGCCGGTCCATAGTGTCCGGAGTGTAGCAGAATTCTAGAATGAATGACGAAATCGGCACCTCTGGTGACAAGATTGGGTCAGTGGGACAATATTTTAGTCCATGTCGGCCAGGTAGACGGAACAGATCACTTTGGGCACTGCAGCGACTGGGACCCTGAGGTAGCCTAAACTGGGAAGCCTGCACAGTCAGTCTACGAGTCGTCGTAAGCAACTGACTTGTGTAAAACTGATTAACAAAAGCAAGTGTGACGACTGGGTGACGCCTTGCCCGCATCAGTGCTGATGGCATATTTCGCGGAAGGAAAACTGTGAAAATCATCGGGAAACAGGACTTTGTTTGACCAGGGAGTTGTACCACCTAGGTTGGACAGTTAAACTTATACAGACTATGTGTCCAAGTAGGCTAAGTTTATGCCAACAACATGGCAAATTCCTAACACAATTCAACATTGCAATCATGGTAATGTTATCCTTCTTCACGTAATTTAGGTAATTGCCTTTGTTCAGGACCATTTGAGAGAGTAATCCTGTGGGGCATGCATCGTCCTGTGCCTTCTATGAAAAGCAAAGCTAATTCAGATGGCGCTCCAGTTATACCAACTTTGAATATATCGCCCTGTCCGGAACTGTGTTCCACTTTCTTGCATGATGTGTTGATTTATTCACAATTCACCAGACTAGGACAATTAGCAGAAATTAATAATTTGTGACAGGATAAGGACTTGTGATGACGAATAGCCAGATATAACTGATCATCAGTGAACTGGTGAAGACAACAATTACGGAATTCGGAAAAAACCTGGGACTTTTCGCGCGTCAGGAGTGTAGGCGTTTGGGTGTTGGTCAGTCCGCTTCGACCTCACTTTGTCAAAGTTTGTTATCAAGATAAGTTTGGATAAGTTGGATAACTAGGACATTGATCTATTGTTTGACTGGCTCGAATGTTGAACGACCAGAGAGTCTCGAGTCCTGTATGCACTGAAATAGGAACTCGCGGATCGGAGAAGGATTAAGTTTATACAAGACAGGTGAGCACATGCATGCATTGCCATTAATTTACGTAAACACCACACATTTCATTCATACGCTAGATTGTCCACGTATATATCTACCGCTGCACTATGTACACTGGAAAGAAGATGGAATGAATATGGAATGAGTGTGCATATGCAGTGTTTTTTCCAAAGGTTTCTCCATGTGTGCCATACTTCATTGGATTGCCTTTCTCCGATATTGATTCGACATTTTGTAACATAAACTTTAACTGTCTACCTCAGAGTAACCAGCCAAAGTGTCTACTAAGGTGAGTACATGTATATTAAGCCCTGAAATCCTTGAAATTATCATGCAGCTCCATCATCTCCCAACAAATTCAACTATCACCCCGTCTGACAATGTGATCAGGAAGGATAGAAAAAGCCAACCCCAGGGACTTTCTTTTCCTAAACCAAGTCTTGGTTAGAAATTATGCGATATTATGAGACGACTGGACTTATTCTCTACATATAAGCCATGCGCGTAGGCCCTATACGGTATACCTGCATACAGGTATGCAAGCATGGGCATGTCGTGCCAATGCAAATCTGTAAAATTTATTAAAAAACGTCACCTTTATGTCGAATTGTCCGGGCAACGAACAATACTGCACTATAAAGAAAGTCAAATGCTGGTAAGAGAAAGTCAATGATTCTTTCTTGAGGCACTTATGGTGATGTTGAGATGAAAACACCGCAGACTCTGAGTCAGAGTACACTTCTTAAGGACCTGTTTCCTCTCGAAAATCTCTCCTTTAACTCTTCCAATGAAAGGTTACTCATCTTCCTGCCTCGATGACCTAAGCAATCTTAACATACAGCATAGCTGAGTTGAAGGCGGAAAGGCATGTCAGTTGGGTCCTAGTGGCCTGTCCAGGGCGGAGTTCAGGGACTGCTATGCTGCACCGGGTGACTATATGTCAGGACAATTCATCACCGTTTTGGTCATCGGGCAAAGTCGCATGTGAGGGTTAAGGGCATAGCGAATACAAAACAGTGAAGGTCAGGGTGGGTAAGAGCTACTCGTGACCCTTGGGTATAAGGCCCAAGTCAAAAACTGAAATAAGGGCTCAGTCAAAACAAAATGAAGAGTTATTGCCGACAGTTGCAGCAATCAGTTTGACTAGAGGTTTTACTGGGCTCTTTTCCCCATTATTCGAAACTTTACAGGAAAAAAACTGAATCTGGTTCATTCTGGCGATGGAGTGGTGCGGTCAGGTGTGTGCTGCATATGGCATCGTGTTAGCACATGAAACGGAAATAAATCGTTTCTAAATGAGTCCACACACTGTACATGTGACTTTCTGACTAAAGCATACCACATTCAGGAAATCCAACTTAATACCAGACCTCAATATGTGCAGTAAATTGTTTGATAGTGTATTTTATGTCACATTTTACCACGTAGGGCAAATACAGTTTATCAGAGCAATTGTTTGAACAAGGTAAATATTTAGGACGACCGCAGTGTTGTCCGCTATCACTGATACGACCATTCAGATTCAGGACAAACCACTCTAACATGGGATGTACACTTATCCATATCAGTGTTATTACATCCATTGAACTCGGCTTATATCTTTACAGGCCGAAACCACATACATTTTTGACGACCGCCTTCTCCAGATTCAGTCCCTTCCGCTTGCTCATCAGTGTTGTAAGTGCACGCATTAGGTCTAGACGTGAGCAAGGTCTTGGTGAACGCAAATAAGAAAAGAAATGCTTCTCCTGAACTAGTTAAAAGAAAGGTGAATGAGGAGGTACGGGAGGACTGACGATGCTATGCAGAATCATTGCCATAAACCCTGAACACACTTGACATCCATTGCAAGTTAGAGCAGGCATCGACACCATATATATTTAGGTTACGTCCAGGGTCAAGAGATTCTCAACTCGGATCAATTGAGTCATTGACTGTTTTGATTGTTTGATTAGGTTATGGAGGACAAATAACCTGTCTGCATGTGCTCTAATTCATAAATTGGCGTATCATGCCACCAAAGTCAAACGTCCTGCACCCTCCCACACCTTTTAATACGCTCAATTTAAACCCTCCTGATTTCGAAAATTGTCTTGCCTATTACATCCATTACCTTATTTTATTGTCCCACCTTCAGTTTGAACAGAGCTCAGCCAGCTAATTAACATCAGCAGTGTGTGCTGGTGACATAAATAACACTGTCACATCAGTGTCATTTACCTGCATTCGGCACGATGTACATAGATTGGTTTACATGACCAAACTTACGTTTGTTAGTTGAAACATAACGCAATATCAGTCACGTAATGCATTGACCCAGGTGCCAGTAATGACTTTGAGAAATAAAATTCCAAGCATCATTTTGCTGTGGAGATGCATTCTGTCTGAAAGGCTGATTAACAAGGTTAATGCTTCGATCATGTTCAGTAGTGATGATAGCCATTATCATGTTGCTCAATCAGACTCCGTCAATCACGACCTAATAAAATCTCTCGTTGTATTATAACAGCGGAAATGGAGCACTAAATGAATGTACACATTCACGCCAGCTAATTTTGTTATCCATTTCGGTCAATGGCGGACAATAACCCGTGGGTGACCCGAAATTAAAAGACATTTAGTTATAGAGAATTATGCATTGCACTTATCTACATATGTATGTACTTCCGTATGCATGCATACCTTCCAAATCAATCAGATCCTCAAGGATCGAGACATAGCACAACTATGCACAGCCCTTCTGACAATAATCAGCCGACGGATCGAGTGCATTGTTGATTCAGTGTATGTGTAGTGATCAATGATATTCTTTGGACTGAAATCGGCCCGGGTATGTATCACTTTCTTCAGCTAAGTTCTATACTGGCCCAGTGGTACGCCCTGTCATTACGTGATCAAGCTCGCGGAGATGTCCAAAAATCCGCCTTACCACCATTATACTTTTCTTATTCAACGAGTTAAACTTTCCAGATTCAACGTCTTCAGTGTAAGAGTGATGAGCAGGAATTTTCCCTTTTAATGACAAGTAACTCGAACATCTCCATGATTTGTCTTTTCAGGTTGAAGCAATAAAAAGTAGCGTTTTCTGAGCAGACAAGATGGCGGAAGGCGAGTCATCATCGCGAGAGGGTAATGGGGTCAAGTTCCGGGACCCAAAGCCAACACCTGCCGAGCTGAGAGATTCTTCCCGTAACACGACAAGAGAGTCGCGTGCATCTGCCCGAGGCTCCCGTATCAGCCAGGGTAGCCAATCCGGCAAAGGCGGAGTACTCATGGTACGGAAGTTCAATATGACGGACGAATTAAAGAACTATACCCACAAGGGGGCGTTTTACACCGCCATTGCTCAGATCGTCGTTGGTCTCCTGTGTCTTATTTTGGGGATTGTTGCCCTGGTGGTAAAGACAGCTGGTGGCGAGAGTTGCGTTGGAATATGGGGTGGAGTTATCATCATCGTAGCAGGCATAGTGGGAATCCTCGCATACAAGCGTAGGATCGCAAGGCTGATTGTTACTTGTTTTGCAATGTCGCTGATATCTTTGGTGATTGGTGGAGCTATTCTGATAATGTTAGCTGCATTCCTTGTCACTGATATCAACCGCCAAAAGAAATACACGGAAGAGATAGACTTCTGGCCCGAAGGATCATCCATGGCAATATCCAGTAAGAAGTTAGCTGAAGAGCAAGGTCCCAAAATCATCGTGGATGTCGTTCTAATGATTTTTGGAATAGTCGAGATGGTTGTAGCAATACTCCAAGCCGTGATTGCCGGGAAGGTGTTGATCATTCGTGGTCCAAAGCGCACGCCAGTTGATGCGGGTGCCGCCGGTACTCCACTAACAGACATGGGCGATGGTGAGGAGGACGGCTGGGGCGAGTACAACCCGGCTCCCAAGCCGAAACTGACGCGTACGCTTAGTGAGACGGAGGCAGACCAGGAATTCGGCGAGGTGGATCCAGATCGCATTCCAACCAAACGTTCGTCCTATAGGGGTTCCAAGGAGGGTGGATATAAAGCGGTGAAGCGGCAGCCTTCGGCCGAAAGAGAGCAGTCTGGCGATGCCCGCGCGAGCGTGGAAGGGGCTGCTGCAGCTGATTTTAATGTTGAGATTGGATTTTCGGCTGGAGTTGAGGTTGGTCCTGCAGAGGCAAATGTCAGATACTAACTTAACGGATTGAAAGCGAATTTCATGCTGGAGTTGAGGTCGGTCCTGCCGAGACAAATGTCAGATGCTAGTAACGGATTGAATCGTTGTCGTTCACGTTGCTCCCTCTAACGGATTAATGATGTGCCTTTGTTCTACCGGAAACTGTCAAAATGTCACCACTTGAGATATCGCGTGGGCATCTTTCAACTTTTGACATCTTATGGCAGATCAAACTTTTCAAAACTCTGTTTTCGTTAGATGTTCATGAAAGCTTAAGAGAGAAATGTATATGACTTCAGTATGTCGAAATTGTTGACATTACAGTTTGTCCCTTTCAACAAAAAGTCGTTGATCGTCAACGCCGCGCTGGGCCTGTGCTGTGAATGTCCAAACTCTCGAGTTGATGACAGTTATCAAAGACACGTTCGACTCGTGGCATTTTACCAACTGAGCTTTTAATTCAACATGACTTTTGGATATAAACTGCTGCTTTTACATGAGACAACAATTCATCACATCTGCAGGGAGGCACTGAGGCGAGAATCGCGACTACGGAGTTCCATAACGTTGGATGGAACTGATACTCATGATATTCAGTGCCAGAAGACAACTTGTCTTTCATATTGCTGACTTATTCAAGTGCCGCTAGATGGCATAGCTGGTTTCATAACTGCGAAAAGTTTGGTCTTCCTCTTAAAAGAATATCGGTTGGAAAATATAACCTGATATAATAGAAGCTATAATATGTGGGCAATTCAGCAACATGTATTTCAATCAATAGTAGATACAGGTTACTTCATAATATTGAACCAGGATAGAAAATAACAGACAAGCCACGGGTTGGAAAGCTTCGAACCACTTAGAATTAAACTTTGTAAAGGAATTCTAACCAATAATGCGAAGTTTTTAAACTTGGTGCAGTTTTTGTCCTCATCAAACTCTGTTCTCCATGATTCTTATTCAAACCATCACATATTTGTACTAAAGATTAATCACTTCTTCTCTCATCAACCATACACCATGTAAATGCGATCAGATGTCTTTGCGACTAGCCTGCTTAGCTGCAAGTTTTGAGGACGTGGCAGCTCCTGACCGTGTTAGCAGTATTCAAACTGCGCAAGCTTAACGCTGTATTGAGCCATTATGTATGTATAGTTTGTTTATATTTCATTATTTTGACGGCGGCCTTGAGCGTCTTAGGAGACATGTTGACGTGAAAGAGAGATGTCAGTGGTATATTTCCAGTTATTTACTATGCAGAACATGTAACACGCTTTAGCATGTACTATGACGGGCTTGGTTCCACTGTATACAGCGGGAAACCGCTGCGATTAATCTAGCGCTGTGGCGAGAGCAGAAAATTCGAGCGGCAAACCGCCACTGTTTAAACTAATGTAAAAACCGCTTTATCGTGGAATCAGTCCTTAACGGTTAAACGATAAGTACAATAATTTTATACTTGCTGTACAATTTATCTTTTAACGCAGTTTGTATGATTTTAAGCTTAACAATGACAGAAATGTCGCATTATTTTATATTGAATTTGTTTGTTGTTAATAAGTTTCTTTGTCATGGCTGTGCCCTTGTAAGGTACGACCTGCCGAGTGCATGGTCCTTATAGCCCATCATTTCGTACGAAATTTTGTCCTCCTATTACTAGTAGGCCTAATTCAGTGCGCGAGACTAGGTTGCCTGGCAGAGAGCTCTATCAACACTGGCAGGCCAGCTTAAAAGTGGCTGCAGCTTACCATTGCATCGCGCACGCTCTTGTGTTAACTTCACGAACTAAAACCATGACCCGCATTCCCCTTTATAGCGCACAATATGCAGAATAACACAACAATGACTAATGCATAGAAAATAGGCGTTATTGTCAGTAGCTCGAGATGGTAAATACACGGAAAACCTGATTCATCCGGGATTCGTGATATGTTCTGTACCCCGCCTTGGATCGAAAGACATGAGAAAAAGGACGCAATAATATATCAATAAAGCGGTAAGTTGCTGAAAATGAGTTCGATTGCGCGTTATCTGTATATTCTCTCTATTTGGGTCACATTTGCATGCATCTTGGTAATGAATATCGACCGGTTGAAATAGTCCGATAATTTCACTGTAAATATTTCCAGGCATGTACGTTTTTGTCGTGCCCGACGTCTGCTAAAAATAACCGTCTGTTCGGGGCATGTGGGGACACGACCCATATTGGCAGGGCGTGCTGTTGGAGGGCTAGAAGCCTATGCCACAATGCCACGCCTATAAACCAGGAACCCTTCCCTGATTTGCATCCTGACCAATTTGGCAAACTAGGTCAAAACCATTGGCAGAACCGGTTGGTTCAATAACTGGTTTAATATTTTACAACCCAACCATTAACCAACCAACCTGCCATGTCATCTCCATCTCTAGGACTTGGGCCCGTTATACTTATATATGTACATAACGAATATAAAACGTCGTCATCCACGAATACATTGTAGAACCATAGACAAAATAGGTTTGGATTAAGAGTTGAGATACCGTGCTAGTGTTATTGCAGATAGTAAGTTGTTGGATTTCTTCCATCCCATACCAGTCTACAGTTCATTGCGATGTCGACCACTTAACTTGACGTCACTGATACAGCTAAAAGCCTGATTGATTGGAATTCAATGAAGGCAATACGGCAGTCTACCTGACGAATCTCTGAGGCTGACTGATGTATAGAAAGCTTTGTGAAGCACGTCTGGATATCATACCAGCAGCAAGAATAGGTGCAGGGACACAAATGAGCATGTGTACTGGATTGGCAATCCAGAATCAAATAATGCTCTTCGGTTGGACATTGATATGAGCCAAGTTGTGGGTTTGACACTATGATGAAGTTCATCAGGAAAATAGCAGTAAGCTACATATAACCATTGTACCTTTAAGTGGATATATCATGAGCAGGTAAACCATGCAGACAGTCACAATGATCTCAAAATACAATTATACAGCAATGTGCAATATGGGCCATGTAAGCCATTGCACCTGTGGTTACACATTGTCGCTGTGGATGTGTCTGGTTATGAGTATGGTCCAGTCCATTGTATATCCCAGCCTACAACTGGGACCTGTTGACATAATCTATTGATTTTCCCTCAATCTCTCATGTGCATGCCGAAACCCTTTGTCTGACTTCATGGATTTAATTCAAAGTGTCCTTGTCAGCTTAGATAATCTTTTCGTGATCACTGTGGGCCCGCACAGGCCATTTTCCTTATACACATGATACATGTACACACCAGTAATGTTATGTTACAGCTCGCGATTAGTGTAACACAACTTACACGTAGCCTATATGAAATGATATCAAGCTTCAAATGTAATAAATGTTACTATGGATATTTAAGATAAAATGACATCATTAAGACAATGCAGATATCGATAATAGGCCTAGTCTTTCTGCATTGGTATTATTTGTGAACATTTCATCGCCAGGGAGACATTTTACAGATGACAATCTATGACAAGCAAAATGTCCCGTAAAGTTTGATTCGAATACCTTCATCACGGAGAAACTCGCCAAATTGTCCGATTTATAAGTATGAAGGTAGGAGATGCGTCTACTTGAATCGTTGCTCTCCAGAACGTGACATTTTGCAGACGAATGGATGTTGTTCACTCTAATTCGCAAAACGCTTGTTGCCTGGCTAGAAAACACCTGAAAAAATAGTCTAGGTGGAAACAAGAGGAAGATATTCCATCATCGTGTAATCGAACGCTTGCTCGAACTGATAAACAGACATTGAATTCTATTCTCTTTGTCCCTGTGACGGTCCAGTGAATGTGCACAAGCTGCGTTTTGATATTTCATGATTTCAACGCAAGCCAGCAATTGGACAACGATGGGAATTAAAAGACGTTTTACGTCACACCACAGAAGACTATGAACAGTTGAACGTGCTCAAAAGGCAGTTTCCTTTGTTAACCGATCTTCTAGTGAGGTGGATGCAGATTCGTGCCATCTGCCTAGAAACTGTGGATGATGCTTTTTTCTTGTTAAAACTAAGATTAGATATCAGTCACACAAAAACCAGACTAAGGAAGCCGAGGTGAGCTGAGATTACCGATTCTATCAGTTAGCGTAAACCGGCGTGAGGTTAAGTCTGCCCACGAGACATACCAGAGACAATTATTTACCTTAAGAAGAAGAATATATATATAGTCTTTTATTCGTAGTAGTATACGAGTAAGAATATGAGCAAGTCCACTCAATGAGGCCTTTGCGTATTGATATCACCGGATGTGCCCCAGTGGGATGTTCGTGGACATGGAGAGCACACAATACCGTCATGTCCTAGGTCAGCAGCCACATTAATGATAAATAAATGCCCTTATAAAATAATAGCTCAAATTGGCTAGATGCATGCTTACTTGTTGGTATTAACTGCCTGTGTTAGTGTAATGTAATGTCTTCTGTCCCACCGGATGTCCTATGTCACTTGTAAACACCGATGATATATGTTACCGGTTGTCAATCTCCAAACTCTGAGGACAGCTCTTTGCTCTGAGTACCGTATGCCTTTGCAGACACATTTTGATTTAGTGTCATCAGACCACTTGGATTCGCACTGACTGAGAAAGTGATTGATGCAGCCAACTTGATAGTTGGCCTCACCTGGGCTCAGTTCAGAAGCTGGTCACGGGCTATTTTTATCACCAGCTAATTATATTGGTTTGTCTTCGTCACATTTGCACAGCCAAGATTCCCGGGCAACAGAGCAGGTATCAGTGTGACAAAAATGGCTCAAGTTGAGCAAGGCAAATGCAAAACCAGGTGGTCTGTCATTCAAAACCAATCTTACCGGTGAGGAAAAAGGGTCAACGATTGACAGTGTGTGTTGGAACCGACCTGACTGATATAATATCACATGCTCGTGATGGCTACTGCGTCGGAACCTTGATGACCCTACCCAGTCCCCGACTCGACGAAATGTTTCTCTCCTCCCTCTTCTCGAGGTTGGTGCAAAGTAACATGAATTACTTGTGAGAGATAGCCTCAGATAAATGGAGTGATTGGCATCTCACCAGCTGGCAGGCATTGATTTGATTATGGTACTGATGCTGAATGAGTCAGAAGAGCCAACCATCATGAGAGGAGGGGCAAGTTACCCATTCAATCCAACAGTGAATTAAGCGACTTTTGAAATAATTCAACCCTCGAGGAGTTTGCCTAATTCAATTAGTTTCAGTAAAAGATTGTCATCTGCTAATGATAGCTTTCTGGGCTCGCGATCCAGGTGTGTTATGTCTTGACTGCTTTGGCTGACGTTCTCCCTCTGGCACTGAGGATGTTCGTTTCGATCTCATCGGATGACCTCCAACAGCAAAAGACAGGGCCTACCCTTGCCACATGTTGCTGAACGGGCCAGGGGAGCTTGATGCAACGATGTGGTGAAGTGAGCTTGCAGATGAACTAAAGATATGCGACCAGCATATTAGTCATACTAATTGAGAACAGGCATGACAGGGCGTTGGCAGGATGTCAATTTTACCACAAATTCCGCTGGATCGGAGCATTTCTCGTGAACGAAGCGAACACGATATCAATTGTTGTGGGATTCCATTGAAAGATCGAGATAACTCGGTAATTCTTACGGCTTTTTTCATAGAAGAGAATTGACCCACATCTACACAAAATCTTCCAGTATCTGCTCATTCATATCATCATAGCGGCCAACTCTGACAGAATCGTGGTACTCTCGATTGCCATGGCTCTAACTACTTTTTCCACACATTTCGTTCAATATCTTTGAGCGTGCAAAATATAACTCGCCCTGTTTCTATCGTTTGTAGTCTTCTTACCGAGCCACTTAAAGTGCTTGTTGAGGTAAAAGACGTAAAAATTATGACCCATATTTCTAATTCTTTATTCATAATCTCCATGTAGATTGTCGAAAAACCAGTCAGTGGGACTTCATTTGAATATTGTCAATGGCTGTTCCTTTGTCGCGGTTTCTGACAAGAGTACCAAAGAAAGCGTGCGACGCATCAGGTGACCCGATGCCTTGTTGGGCGTAAACATTGCATTTTTATACAAGAACAACAGTTTAAACACAGAAAGTACCTGCCCCTCGATCGTGAAACTTTCTTGAGCTGAAGATGTGCCAAGTGAAAAGAATGTTGACGACCCTACGAATTCATCAAGTTGTGATTGATATCTTAGAATGATGACTTCATTGCCTATGGTTGCATGACAGTGCTCGCGGTCTAATACGAAACTGGTCTCTTCAGTATCAAATCAAATCTTTGTACCGGCAGCTCAACATGTTCGAAGGATTTATACATGGCGACGCCTAGTCCACGGGGACGACTGACTCCCTGGTATGACTTCGGTATCTTTTCCAACCCACAGTCCAGTGAAGTGACCATAACAGTCATCCATGTATGAAATGAAATAAATTTAGGGAAATAAGACAAATAGTGAGCTAGCCATAACCTTTAGCCCGTGTGTTTCTTTTTCTTTCTTAAACAGAGTATCAGCAGCAGTAGAATATAAGTTAATGCATACCATGCCGACCTATCGGCGGTGAATATCAGTCCTTAAGTCTCGACTCCTCCTTTCATGGATATACGCACAACGACGGTGGATCGGCATGATGAATACTTGGTCGTGGCAACATTTTCTCAGTATCTTTATTTGTCTCAATAGAAAAATGCATTGAATAATTAACCTGACGACAAAATAGCGCTGTTTCCTGATGCAATAATCACACATTCCTTCTACACTTGTATATTTCAGATTAAACTCAGGCCGAACCTTTCACTAGAGAATTGACCGAGGCTTCCGTGATGGCTGAGACGAAGAACTCCAAAGCAAACCGTCCAAAGTCTGGAACATCCGGAGATGGAGGCGGTGGTGGTGGTGGTTCAGGAGGTCCACGTGTTCGATACCAGCTGCCACCAGATGAAGCCTCCCCTCGTGGCTCCCCAGATCCAGCTGGGACATCCTACCAAAAACAACCATGGACGTTGAAAAAATTCAACTTGTACGGAGATATGCCCGAGTATAATGACAAGTGGTCCATGTTCCTTGGTTTTATACAGATTGGATTAGGAGCAGTATGTTTTATATTGGGGATTGTGTTAATTGCCATCAATGCAGCTGGCAGCCACAGTGGGGTCGGGATCTGGGGTGGACTCGTCTTCATTGCCTCTGGGTTAGTTGGTTTTTTCTCCTACAAGAAGCCATTGACACCCCTCGTGATAGCCTGCTTTGGACTGTGCTTAGCCTCTGTGGTGATCGCTTTCATCAAGTTTATTTTACTATGTTACTTCACGAATGCTGATAATGTGAAACTGGCTGAGTACAACAGAAACATTCCATTTTTTGGGTATACTAAGGAAAATAATCCAAAATTTTTTGAAGCAAGGGACGCCCAAACCCCTAAGATTGCTGTTGGTGTCGTTCTTATTCTTTTTACTCTGGCTGAGTTGGCAGCTGCTTGCCTACAGGGTTTGTTGGCTGGAAAAGTGTTCCTGGTCCGCGGGCCTCAGGCTGTCCAAGCGGACAGCTCGAATAGGCACTCTGCATCCAACCCAGTACCCGCTGGAGAGGCTGCCACTGGTGGAGACCAGTCTTGGGGTGAATACAACCCGCCAGCCCGAAACCAACCAGCAGGTGATCAGTCCTGGGGAGAGTACAACCCGCCGGCTCGTAACAAGCAACCAAAGAAACAAGACAGGGACAGCAGACCTGAACCTCGGGGCAGTGGGGAACCACAGGAACCAGATCCAGAATGGACTGAATACAAACCGCAAAAGGGACGAAAGGCGATGCGAGAGGAGTCTCAGAAGGGTAACCAGCCTAAACCACGGGCACCACCAAGTTCGGAGGTGGAGCTCGGAACACAGGGACATGTGACTTACAACCCGAGTGAAAAGGAGCCTCATGGTAACAGTTCGGTGCCAGCAGTTGGAGGCATCATTAGACGACAAGCCACCGGGGATGTTGACATTGAGGAGGACACATATTGCCCTCCTCCTCGAAGCTCGTATATGGAGGAGGAGAACGATTATGACGTTCCGCCGCCTGCTGTCTCTACTGAGATCTAGGAGTGTTAGGCCTAGCTTTTTTATTCCATAGCGAGATCTTCCGAATCTAAAAAAACCCCACATTTTCCCAACATCCTGGCTCTTATTTTGACTACATGCCTCCAGTACCCTCTGTGGTTTAAGTAAGAGGTGGCCAAGTCGAGGAGAGTTGAATTTGCTTAATGGAATGCAACGACCGCTATGCCACTGGTGGTCATAAGCTTGTTCAAACTTTTATGTCTTTTTGATCAAGTGAATGTGCCAATAGATGGCATGACTGCCTCCTACTATGTTGCTATAGTTTCCATGGTTGTCATGGTAATAACTTGCTAGTATTTGCTATACAGCAGCTCCACGTGAACGTCCAACCAGATCTGATTTACTAGTATTCTTACACATAGAAATTTAATGATGTAATCGACAAGAAGAGTTACTGAAGGGTCAACGGGATCATCACAGACCATCAGTTATAGTTACTTCTTTGATAAAGCTCAGTTGCGGTTTCTACGACTTTCTTTGGAGGTTGTTGGGGGATTGGGGAACATCCTTCTGAAAGCTACAGTTTTATGTTGAACGACCTGGAACGTCCTTTTCTAACGGCTGAAAGCTTGGGAAAATTTGTAGGCCGATTTGTCGGATATGTTATGTTTAGATATAACGATGATAGTGTTCATGTATTGAAGTCATTAGCATATCAGATCTGGTCTTTCCATGACATGAAACGCTTGATTTGGTGTAGTTATAGTTTTTTTAGATCGTTTTCTGATGCACAACATTATAATTGGGGAGCTTTTCATATGAAAAATGGCTGGACTACAAAGGGAACAATGTGTACGCATCATGCGATTCCAAGTACATTTTAAAACCTACTACATGTATAAGAATTCATGATATTTCACAGATTTAATTTCCCATTGAGTTTGTTATTTACCTGTTTATAATTAGATTACGTTCTATATCATAAAGAGTTGCCATATGGTTTCAGCAGAAAATCAGCATGCTGCCAAACATAAATATGGTGTCCAAATCAGATTTTAAAGTTGAGAATAAACTCATAATGTTAAGTAAATGATATAATTCGACATCAGATTTTGTGATTGACGACGGAAAATGTGTCAGGTTTCGGCAGTGATATTTTCTGAAGGTGCATGGCTTCTATATTTCATCCATGCATAAAGATTTGTATTTTGCACATTTGAATATTTTTATATATTAAAAAAGTTGACTTGTGCATGTTGTGCAGTATTAAAGCCAGCTTCAGTACCGACGTGCTTATGTGTATATATAAAAGACTATATGTAATGGTAGTCGGTTAAACTACGTCGAATAAAACAATGCTACGAGTACCGTATTTGTTTAGGTTTGGCAACAGTATATATATATATATATATGCAAGAAACTGCTTGGTTATATCATCCGCCAGCAGTTTCTGGGTCTGCCCGCACTAGATGCCCAGTCTGCCATAGACTGTGAGAGGAAAGTACATGTACCAAATATCACGACCGGCATTGACAGAGTACCTGCCAGCCGTGTGCCTACCATTTTCGCCGTGTATACATGCATGTATATATTTTTCTTTAAATGAAGCATTGTTTGGTAGTACTTTTCAAATTTGTTTATGTATTGCTGTTTAATGATAGTATATGTTATACACTTGTAGATGTAGTCAATGTAACCTATGCATGCTGAAAGCATTAGATGTAAAAAAATAATAAAAAGCGATTTTGTCGTTACACTCTTTCTTGCGTATTACAATTTTTTCGGAGAACTGTTTAGTATCATAGAGAATCGCCAAGATGGCTGGAACGTTTCTGCGGTTTCATTGGCATTGATTTACTGATCGGAGACCGGTTCTGATATTTATTCGGGTTTGATATCATGACTGGCATAGGTGCCACACGACATGTTCAATTTGGATACACAATGCTGATGCTTTGAAAGCTTGCTCGATGATCGTTATGTTCCGGCTTGGCATGTTTTTCAATTTCATAGCACTTAATGATACTGGCGACGTCCCTAGGAGACGTCCATTGAACCGTCGGACGGGGGACTTCGGAATTTGGTCGACGTGCTCGGCAATGCAGTTGCTCGTTGGATGGTTGACCGAGAAGTCTTAAGAGTAATTAGCCGAGGCTGGTTACTCTAAGGATAAATATAACATGTTAACTTACTATTACAACAGAGGTTAGTCGCAAAGCCTAGTCGGGAATTTGGATTCCACTACATGCTCTTGAAAAGCTCGGCCAAGAATGATATGATATGACTTGCATGTAACTCGTAACTCCCCGAGACTGCAGCACGATAGCTCCTCATACACTCGCCATCTACCGGCGAGCAACATTCCTCAGATCATGGCGGGTGCGGACGCTACCAGCAGGTGCATAAGGGACTAACGGTTATTGTAATCAGGTGAGCGTTATACTTCTACTAATGAATAATTATAGATATATTTCAAAGTCTGTTAAATTTCCTATTTCAAATTTCTACCTTTTTAGTTAGTTACGGTTGGTTTTTGAGAGCAGTTTTCTTTCGAGTTAACGCGATATGTAGCTATAGTCAGAAGAGCGATTGGCGATAGCAGCTACTGTATGGCGCGGTCATACAGGAGCTCAATGCGTATTAGAGGATGGCTGATGTCGGGACCGCTAAATGCATTTAAAATGAAACGTGATTAATCTGATGCATACATGTCTCTTGCCAGCATTTGTTTGAGGTGATCAGCTTGCAGTTTAATGCTTTGACATAAAAAGTGGGTGAATCAACAATATTGATGACATAAAAAAGGGATATCAGACCGATGTGTCCGTAACTATATAGAATACAATACAATTAATGTCGCCACTAATCCATTTTTTAAAGTAAAATTGACTGACGTCAATTTTTTTTCTTCAGCCAAATTTGCTTTTGAACTTACCAGTTACGACAAGACTGGCCCATTTCGCACCAAAGTTGCACTTTTGATTGGATAATGCAGAACTGACTTTGGTTATTGATGATATACATGTATGACAGTTGAAATACGATCAGTCAATCAGACTGCATCTTGCTCTAAAAGGGGTCTTTGGTAGTTCAATATTCGGAGGGGGAACTGCCGTAAAACATCATTATCTGGAGATGTCCGTCTCTTTTGGGTACTTTTATGAGCCACGGACGACCTCTCCATTGGGGAGTTGGGTGACACAGAAGTCCATCTGTTCCTGAGAAGCGGCTTCAATGGGCTCCGCCTGGACTAAACCATGTCGAGCAGGAAGCTATAGATGCATTTAATTCAGTCGATCATGTGCGGCCATGCACTTCAGTCCCTCTCACCATTTGCTCATGTTGAGCGTCTCCAATCCTTCTATCCGTCAAGCGATCGAGTCGGGCGATCCGATAAATAGTGATAGACGATCTGACTGACCCGCCATGCACCCGACACGACAGCTAAAGAATTCCTGATGAAACGTGGATACATGTTTTTCAGCGTCTTCGGATTTTCGTATAATGTGCCAAAGCTAAATTATTAACGCGTAACTTCGGTCTACCACCGTTTTAGTTTAACTTAACCGAATCGTTTCGCATCGTTTTATTGACAGCCGAGACCGTGTAGAAACGATTCAGTAAAACAGAACCGGATCTACAAGAACGTAGGTTACGCACTATTGGTTAGAACAAATATTTTTTGCGCAAGTGGTGAATTGATTCGTCATCAGGTAAACCTTTGACTGCGTCAGTCCAACTTCACTGATTCCTCATTACCAAGTTTTAACATGTACTTTATGTCTGATCAAGCTATACCGGTACTTACAATGTACTATCATCGCCACAGACTCCATCACCCAGCCAGTGAATTGAACAAACTGCAATCTACGGGTTCTTTACATCGTAAGTGATGTTATTCATGCCATTTCTGCAACTGATGCTGAAAGTACATCTCTCGGCTTTATGAGGGAAAAATTGACTCAGATTAATATGCTGTCAATAGAAGCACTTTATAATAGACCCATGCACAATATTGCCTAACGCACCTAACTGCGGAGAGCAATATACCGTATTGGTAAAAGTCTTGAGTAGTGAGAATTGCCGAGAGGGAATTTCGTGTGTTTAGGATGTTGCCTAGTACCGCTCCTACGCCTACTCCCCAAATAGTTCCTCTGTCGTACTTTTCATAACATCACTTTTTGCCCTCATTTTTACTGTTGGAATGTTTTTTGTCAACAGTTAGGTTACACAAATTAAAAGCAGTTCAGTTAACAACAATTTCAGCCGGTAAACGTTAGTAGATAGTTGTATTCCACCCATCAGCCACAATGCTATCGGTATTTCATGCATATACAATACTTGTCTGTTGATACACTTCACTGAGAATGGGTCGCCCTATCGGCCCTGCCAAGAAGGCTAGAGGTTATTGTCAGAATTCGTCCCCTTTCAGGCTCCCATCGGTATATAGGGAAGTATTGGCAATATCTAACAAGACTATCTCAATGAATCATGCATAGCTTATACCGCTCAATGCTGTCGAGACAATCAAAGCATTTATTTGTGAATTTCTAATGCAAACATTCCTGTCAACTCTCAGAAATTTTACCCCCTCAAACATTTTCAAAGAAATCAAAGATATGATATGTGAACAAGCTCTGCCCCGTATCACGAAATGCACTTCATCAGAAATCACAAGACAAGTAGGGAGTTACACATGTACGATGGGAGTGCCTTGTACTTGTAACATGAGTATGCAATCTAGAATATTGAGAATATGCAAATAAACCCCCTGTTCGCATCTTGTTGAGCCGTCAGTGGTTCCGAGATTAACGTAGATCGAGGTATCGTGGTGACAGTTCCTGGTTTGAATAAATAATACAGTATAGAGCCTACAAGTTGTCTTGATTCACGTCTGCGACACGTTTGTGATGCGAAGAGCGCCATGGTCTGCCCTTTCGTTCCAAGAAACGAGTAGATCAATGCCTGCAGAAGTTTTTGTGACTGGTGTTAAGAAAACGAAGATTAAGCAATCTACATGTATTTTTCTCGCACTTTATCATCCTCGCCGTGCCAGGTGGCAATCATTCCCGATGGTCAACGACTGAACTTAATTGCCCAGTCGATATATAGCTTGATACGGCAGCATGCTCACGCTGGTCTGGCTACCTTGTTTTCCTTTGTAAAACAAATGGAACTAAACGAGGTCTTTGATGAGGAGTGTTAGAGTTGGTGTCTGACCAACAATTAGTCTCGCCATTGGTTCTCATTAGCGCCGAGCTGTGCACTTAAACGTGTTACCTCCAGGTTGAGAGGTTGAGCACCTTATTCCAATTACCAATTTGATCGAAAAAGACGCGAACCATGTTTTGCCTGGTTGTAATTGTAAGCGTTTACCTCACCTTTTTCAAGATTTGATAACAACCTGATGTGCACAACAACTGTCTAAGTGGCTCCATGAAACCTATCAGAACCGCTCGTTAAGTCATCGATAGACCCTGTCATACCGTGATATGACTGGTAAGGGACAAAATAACGTAATGCTGTTTTTTCCTCCAAATTTGTGGAAGCGTCTACATTTCCTTGAATCTTTAATCATTCCGAGGTCAAGGTCAATGGTTGCATGATTGCATGCAGTTAGTAGTAAAACGCTACGTAAAGATTGATGGTATCTAAGGTGACGTGTTTGGATTCAAAATAAGTAATTATCGGAAAGACTAATCAGATATCGAAACATTTGTAAATAAACAGAAAATCGTATTGCCGATGAATCTGGATTCGTTGGAAAACCAGAAGTGCATGCAGATGAGTCCATTTGGTACTACAGTGGCCGGGGTTGTTGGTAGTGCACGGTCAGTATGAGTTCAAAAAGGGGGCCCTTACTTAGATAAAGTACTCAAGAACGACAATAGCCAATTCTAGTTTCAGAATAGCCCGGGACTGACGGAACCCGTGACACTGCAGCAAGGTAGCAACATGTCAAAAAGGCTTCCATTTTCTAAATTAAATCAGACTCTGGCCCGGACATTGATGTCCACTCAGGTTATTGGTGTGAATTGGTGTAAAAAGCTGCCAGTAACAACAGCAAAGAAGGCGCTTCCAGGGTCTGTCATGTTATGGCATGGACTTCCCTTATCACTTCTCCGAAAGAAGACTCATTGCCCACTGAATGAAAACGTGAGAGGCAATGTCTTGACTGATGTCATTACGGGGAAGGGGATAATCTTGTTGGTAGACGCAGGGCACGTTCCTTGACATCAACTACAGGATTATGGGTACGAATTGCAAACTATGCTATAATTCATCCGATGCTTGAATAATTGCCGGGTGGCAAAGGCATTTTTTCCGGAGAACTAGTGCATGTTCCCTATGAAAGACCCGCCACTGTTTGGCCAGGCATCAGCAAACGAAATCATCGATACTGAAAACGTACTTTTATTGCCATAACGTGGCTTATGAAGTATAATCCTATTATGATGTACGTACCGTGTATTCTACGAAAGAATCATTTTATCTGAGGAATAAATCAAGGTTAAAGTTATTAAGTATCCTCTCATTGATTTATTACTAATATTTCAGTGAGTTGATCATAAATAACACTACCTTTGTAACCTGGTACCGTCGATCTGAGTCGTGCATTCATGTATGCTTGATCACGGGCTTCTATAAGACCATACACACTAGGTCCGGGATTTAATCGATTTATGGCCCGGTTTTGAAATTCTAAAACACTAAATTCGAAGTTTAGTAGGCTCTACCGGTTAAATTTCATTATTTTGCTAAGATACCTTATATCTATGATTTAAACCTAATACGATCAAATGAAAGAAGACGGTCATGAATGATCTTCAAATGTACCAGATTTGGCAGGCATTTACAAGTGAACAATACCATAGCGATCTACCGGCGGGAGGAGGAGACTTTAGACTTGATGTTCACCACTGGTTAGTTGGTGTGAATGCAAAAGTTCGCCAATTGCATTAAAATCGAATAAATCAACAGATAACTGCAGTTCAGCCTCGCAGACGAATTCGTAGTGTTAGTCGGCAACCTCTTTATTGACACCGAACGACTGTGTGAGCAGAGGGGTGGCGGTACGTACACAGCTTGACTTAAACCTCGAACCTTCGTGCAACATCAACCATACATCTTTGATTGATGGCAATCGCTCACTCACCGGTATTCCTCCGGGAGATCATGTCAAAACTAAATGAATTTCTATGATAAATTCAGCAGATTTAGCTCCGATATAATAGCAATTCCAACTAGAAGTTTGAAAAATGCTCCCAGTGGATACAAAGTGGTATATTACCGAGATTGATCTCGCGCCATGGAAGGTATCGTTTATATCAATGCGGACTCAATGTTGATGATTCAAAATCATATTCGTGGTGTTACGACGGGCCGCTACTAAATCAAATGCTGTGAAGTAAAAAAGCAGAATCATGATTAGTGATATGAATGGTCCATGCACGCCCATGCACGGAGGTGGTTTTATTGTCACTGCACAAAAATGATGGCGTCAACAGGTTTATGAGAAGTCGTGTTTGCCATGTCTCAACGATCTTAACCGTATAGCAAATGTTGAACGAGTTTTTTCTGTCGCGGTTTTTCATGAATTCGAGTCACGTTAAAGCCGCAAAGTCTTCCATTAATCGCATTTTTCTTTCTGTAGAGCGAATATCGCTTAAATAAATCCGTTCGAAAAGCTTAACCTGAGGAAATAGTTCGGCGTGTTGTTTTCAGCTTCAAATAATAATTGCCCTTGGTGATACAATGAATAAACCAGTCATATCTCGAAACAGCGAATCGATTCATTCACAATTCCTCTGAAATACTAGTGCTGAATCAATTCAGTGAATGGTGTCAAGCTAGTTTTTAATTTGCACGATTGTCATAACGGTGGCCTTTATAATGTTTTCTAATTATCAATGTGACATTTCGAGACATTTAGTTGCAATAGTAATTGTTACTATTATGGAAGAACAAAAACGAGACGAAATAATGATCTTTCATCGTGAACTACCGCACATTTAACTCTTTCGCTGCCAACAGAATGCAGAACAAGCATGTTTTTCAAGAAGGGTTCGACACAAAGCTTGGAAGAAAGCATCTTGCTCTCTCAGTTCTCGATAATTTTTGGCGAGTGCAGACTTATCGTGTACATGTAGTTATTTGATTACCCCACAGCTTGGTATGTCGTTTGGGGTTTAAGGAGGCCACTGAGATGAACGAAGGCGGCTTGAACAGGCGTGTCTGATATAATGTGTTGTTTACATTCCAATGTTGCCAGTATCAGGTTGACGAAGTTGATCTGAATGCGAATTGTAGGTCACGTATAAAGCGAACTCAACTCCAACTCGCTCGCAATTCATGTTGAAAAAATATTTATCTTACATGCAAGGTAATACAATGAGGGCTGAATTTGACCTACATTTTTTCATAGAACAGTTTCAGGAAATGGATCCTTTCAGTCTAGTTGCTAAGGTCAGGTAGACTATAGCTTTCTTGGTAATTTCAATCCATTGGCAGTGAAATTAACTGCAGTTCATCGTTATAAAACAGAACGCTGCAGCCATCGATGCCAATACACCGAGTGGTTTCAATGTGTGCCAAAATGTACCTCTCCGCTGATCAATCTAACTAAATCAATTATGAAAGTGTCAATTAGCTAAAACAAGTGGGATGTCGCTTCGTGTCATTTTTGGCTCATTGTAGGGGAGCCTATACAATACTGCAGTGACCGGTATCCGTATACCGTTTCAAAAACAGTGGCACGTTTCTTAACTGCTAGGGCTATCAACGTTTTTGGCTTTGAAAATTTTTCAGAATTTTGAAGTGACTCTGAAAGATGGAGAGGTGAGCACATGGTCCCTGGACCATTTCATTAACGAATGCATCATCAAGATAGAGTTATGCTAACGTGTTGTTACCATTCATTCTGCGTGATTTCGCCGGCAATCCGATTCGGACTAAGAGAGCGGAAATAACTTGTATTTGTCATGGGGATTGGCGCATCTATTGGTTGGCTGAAGTTAGAGATTGAAGGACTGAGAGAATCTGTATACGTTCAGTGATTCAAAAAATTCAGTCTCCTGGTAGTAAACGCTGCATCAGTCGCAGAAAGATTCTGGTTTCAAAGCATTTTCTTGCCGCCAATTTGACAGCGTTACTACTCTTATAAACTGGCAAGTCTGTGCCCATTTCCTCTGACCTTGAAAGGACATGTACTCTCTTCTTTTTCTGTGATACCCAAAGGCGACGCATGGCCACGTTTGGCGGCAGTACCTTCTACTACCCCTTTATTAAGAGAACGATTACATGCAGGCGTTCGTTCGCTGGCGCTTCAACCTTGCGTGACGGTCCGATTGTGTTGCGTCCAATTCCCTTATCACCGCCAGTTAACTATTCATCCAAAATCAAAGAACTGCTTTATTGTACTCGCCAGACTATCCATTCCCTCGTCAATTTACCTCGAATCCACGCACTTTCTCCATCACGCTGATAAATCTTGCTTCATACAATTGTCAATTTCTGCCAGCTCGGCACTATATCATATCATTCACTGCCCTGCCATGACCACTCGCACTTGGTTATTGCCATCAACGATAACCAATATCTCACGCTTGCAATTTATCTGTCGGCATACGTTCACTCGGCAGTGTTCAGTGTGATAGTGGTCAGCGTCAAAGAATCATGATGGTGCAGTTAACCCGCCAGTA